>NC_056730.1:835865206-836195206 GCF_019279795.1 Protopterus annectens | reverse complement strand
TTATTTATCTAATTGAGAGCTTTCATATCAGGGTAAGGAAGGAGTTCAGTCTGTGTTACTTGGTTGTTGAGGTATTTAGAAAAATGTGAAAATGATATTTATTTAAATTAATGTCATGAAAGCAACAGTTAATATCTAGTTACCTGCACTAGACAGAGGTCAAATACTAATGCAGTTGAGTTTGCTATTGTGTAAGGTTTAAGATGAAATAAGTTAAAACCTTGTGCATGGCATGTTTTTTGGAATTATTCATGTAAATATGAACAAGCAATATTTGAAGCCTAGGAGTGTCAGTAGGAGTTAACTGCAGATGCACCTGGAGGTGTCATTCTGATGTAATGATATATGCAAGTCAAGTCTGCCCACACATTGGTAACCTTCTCTTTCAAAATCTCTAAACCAGTGGATGCAAATATCACAATATTCAGAGACTTCCCATGTTCAAACTTCTACAATTCTAAGGTGACATTTCAAAGTTCAACTATACCCCCCCCCCCAATGTTTACACAGCTAGTATTTTTGCAAATACATTATATGCCCAGCTAGAAAATTTTATAAATTTGTTTTTTGTCTACCAAAACTAAACAAAAAAGGAAGGGTACAAGCAAAACAGTTTGTTGGTCCATATGTCTAAATAAACAATACAATAAAAGGAAAAAGCTCATTAGAATAAATAGCAAAAGTAGAGACCCACAAGTCAGTATCAACATCAAAAGACTATCCAAGGTACTGAAAAAATACCCTCAGGAAAAAAAAAGTCCATCCACGAGCTTAGTCAGGCATTAGAAACCAAGAATAATTACATATCCCTTTTTACTTATGTGAGGAAGTTACAAAATAACCAACATTGCTCTGAATTTATTCATAAACCTATTCTGTTCCAGTGGACATCACAAATCTGTTAGCTAACAAATTCAGTGCAAATTTCACACAAGACATCTATACCAAACTCAAATATACCTAAGGAACTCAAACCCCATCAAAGTGCTCTCCTAAAAAAATATATTTCTCCCCTGAGACCTGATAAAATTTCAGCCTCTGCTGTGGACAGCATTAAACATGACGGTGGACTCATTCCCCAACTGTTTAACTACAGGTTAGCCACTGGCTTTGTCCCTGGCTTGGCACACTGCAGTTGTGATGCTGCTTCACAAGAATGGTCCCACTGTGGGCTCTAGGAATTATAGTCCCTTCAGCCTAATGAGCCTCACCTGCAAGGCCATGGAATGGGTCATACCAAATCTGATAAAATTACGATAAAAAAATCTTGCAAGACTTGACCCCAGTAGTTTGGCTTTAAGGGTGGATCCTCTATAAATAAATCTGATGAATTTTTTTTTAGAATGTAATGCTGAGGACAGTGGTCATGCAGTCCATACAGCATACCTTGACCATGCCAAGGTGTTTGATACAATACCATATGCCAACATTTCAACAAGCTAAATGTACACCAAACTGATCCCAGTATAGATAGATTCATAGCAAATTGGCTGAGGGAACGAACCAATACTGTGAGGATGATGGACACATCCTCAGACAGCATGAAAATAACCAGTAGAGTACCACAGGGATCCATGCTGAGACCTTTGCTATTCGGCATACACATCTCTGATCTCAACATCAAAAGTGAAGAACTCTGGTTAACCAAGTTTGCTGATGATTGCAAAGTGGATGTTATACTTAAATCTGTTTCTGATGTACAGAAACTACAAAGTGAGCTTGCACGTTACTAGCTGGTACTACGAAAATGGGCTAAAAATAAATACTGAAAACACAATATTGTTCCATTTGACAAACAAATCCTTCACCCAGCTTACAATTTAGAAACAACCCACTCCAAAATGAAGTTGTGAAATTCAATTGAATGTGGGTAGATAATTCTCTTTCCTTTGATCATAATGCTGCAGTAATTGTCAGGAAATCCTGTCTGGCACAGCTTATCACAAAGGTTATTCCTCAAGATCCAAAGAAGTCCTTACCCCTGTGTATTCTGCATTGATATGCCCAATGATCAAATGCAGTGTCCCCCTTTGGTATATTTCTTACCAAATAGATTAAGCAATTGGTAAGACCCCAAAGATTTCTGATAAAAAGACCATGGACTTAAAGGAACTGAGCTACCAAAAGAGGCTGGAGGCCTTGTCTCTAGTTTCAGTACTGTATTGACTCCTTAGGTGTCATCTGTGCCTTGCCTTCTATGCAATTGGGGATCCAGCCATCTATGACTTCTTATTTCGCCACAAATCAAATGGTCCAGTGAGCACTAGAACTGCTCTGAACCTGTGTAAGCAAATAAAACAGTCACAGTTGAATGACAAATTTGTCATGCAATGACTACCACTTCTATCAAACTTCCATTTCAGATCAAGCAGTGTGATCCACTAGCCTCCTTTAAGTAGGAGTTAGACAATTGGATGGGTATTTATAAAGAAATTAATTCCAAGTATGACAGGCTTATCGTTCCTACCCTCACACCTGTTGAGACTGTGCCTACATCTGTTTTAGACAAGGGGGGACCACAGCTAATTATTTCAGAGGAGCCTAGGGGGATTACCCACATTCTGGTTAAGGAGGAAGTCCCTGGTTCCCTTACTGAAGTCAAGCAAGGCTTTGAATCCCCAAGATTTTAGGGATGATATCCCTTTAATTAAAAAAAAAACAGAAACCCAGACATGTGACTTCTGTAGCTAAGGATTCACACAGAGTGGCAGGATTTCACACAGTGCCTTATTTCACAGCCTTTTTGGTTTTGAAGCCCCCTCAGGGGCTGTCTGTTCCTTTCTGTGCTCCCTGGTCCTCTACTTCCTCTAAAAGACCTAGATATTTTGTTTCCTCTGAGGAGGAGGTGGACATAGATTCTGGAGAGGAGTCTTTGGCTTACAACTCTCAAATTCATTCCCCTTTGGCTTTGGGGTCTGAGGAAGAAGATTCTTCAAAGGGAAATCAGAGGAAGCAAGTTGTCTTTTGGGGGACACTGTTGTCCTGCATGCATGATGAAACATTTTAATTGGGATTGTTCCCAGATTTGTGATATTCAGAAAAGGTCTTATGATCTTTTGCAGACTGATTCCCCTCAGCCTTCTGAAGTTCCTCCTGTCTTGGGTGCTCTTGAGGACACCTTTTCTTCTGCCTCTCAGGCTCCAGAAAAGCATAACGGTTTCTATAACGTTCCTGAAGCCAGGATGTTTTTATATAAAAGCCGATCTTCTGACCTTGCAGTGATTTCCCTGGCCTCTGACAAACATCTTAAGTTGCTGTCTTACAAACTTTTGCACTCAGACAAGGACAGTCATTCTATGGACAAGTATGGGGAAAAAAGTGTGTACCTGTGCCACATTAGCTTTCAGAGCAATAAACTACAGACTCATATAACTAGATGTATCTGTTGCTTGATTTTGAAGTTAAATCCACTGCTATTTCTGTTTTCAGCCTCGCTTCCTAAGTAGGTTATTACTCTGTAAAATGCAGTTATGATACTGCTGATGCCTCCTCTATGGCAGCTGCTTCAGATTTGGTTGCAAGGGGATATTCCTGGATATGAGTTAAAGTCTGTTCCTGAAGACATTAAGGCTAAGTTGCTGGACTATCCTTTGGACAAAAAAAAAAGTTTGCTCTGCAGCATCTGAGCTTTTCAAGACCTTGCGAGTTATGAGGAAGGTCATGCAAGGTCTTAATTAGATCTTCCTTTCTGCTATTCGCAGGTTTCAGACGAATTACCTCTAAGAGGCAGCTGAGACAGTCTGTCAGCACTAAGAGGTCTTCCAAGAGGGTTTGTCTGACAAGCCACCTCAGGGTTCTAAGGGTCAAAAGTCTTATTTTCTTGACAAATCTTCCTCCATTTGGCATTCAACCTCTTTTGCCCCTTGGCCAGATTTCTCCTTCCCCTCAAATTCACTCTGTCTCTTCCAGTCTGGCATCTCATAACCACATATTTATAGGTGCTAGCCAAAATATATTTCATGGTTTGCAAGTCCCTTCATCCCTTTTTAGTTATTCCCCAACCTCCGCATTGCTAATGTCCACTTTGCTTAGATTGTTTGACCTGTTGGCTTGAGGAACAATTCAGCCTGTTCCACCCTCTCTGAAGGGCAAGGGGCTTTTATTCCAGAATGTTCCTAGTTCCCAGGAAGGAGGGTTCTTGGAGACCCATTCTGGATCGTTCTTTTCTCAACACCTTTCTGATAGTGCCTTCTTTCAAGATGTTATCTCTCCAGTTTCTGTTTACCAAGTTGCTTTCTCAGGCTTTCCTTGTATCTCTGGATCTAAAGGATCATATTCCTACTCATCCTCTTTAGAGGAAAGTTTTACATTTCTGTGTTTCTTCCTTACACTTCCAGTCCTCTGCTTTGCCTTTTGGTCTTTCTACAGCTCCAATGGTCTTTACCAAGTGTCTGGCACCAGTAGTAGCCCTCTGCTGACTTCAGGGAATTCACATTTTCTCTTATTTGGATGACCTGCTGATTCACACCCCCCTTTCAGCACTTTCTTCAAGATCTCAAATGCAGCTTGTTTCTCCGCCACAGTGTATGGTTTACTGTAAATCTCAAAAGTCTGTTCTAACTCCTTCTCATGACCAAATTTTTCTAGGTTGTAGGTTTCAGATCTTGTCAGTGATTGCCTTGCTTCTTCTTCCCAAGGATTTTTTCTTGACTGATTACTTTTATTCTCTTTTTTCTCTGCAACAGCTTTCTGAAAGAGACTTTCTTTGGGTTCTAGAGTTCATGGCATCTGCCATCCTTATGAATCCTTTTACCAGGCTTCACGTAAGAAAGTTTCAGTTGTATCTCAGAACTGTTTGGCTTCAACATTACCATCCTCTGGATTTTTTTGTCCCTCCCTTGCATTGCCTCAAACTCAAGTTCCTCCAGTGGATTCAGCAGATTTCTTTGAATCTAAGCCTGCCTTTTCAAGTACCTATTCCCACTCAGGATCAGTACATAGATGCTTCTGATCAGCATTGGCGAGCTTCTTCCAACATCAGGCTCCAGGGAGTTTGGTTTCCAGCAACAAGAGGACCATATCAACATAAAAGAGATGAGAGCTCCGAGTCTGGCTTTTTATGTGTTACACCCTTTTTGCTTTTCAGGTCATTTGAGAATTTTCACTGATAACACCTACATAAACAAGTAATGGGACACAAAATCTTACCTTCTTTGCAGGTTAGCTCTTCAGACTTGGGATTTTGCAGTCATCAACTAACTCTTCTGGGAGTTTACATTTCCTCAGAGCACAATCTTATGGCAGAGAGTCTGAGCAGGTCCAGAGCAGATCCTCATGAATGGATGCTTCACTGGAAGTTTTTTCTGAATGTAGTACACTGGTGGGGTAGTCCTCAAGTAGATCTTTTTGTATCCTCCCTGAACAGACAGCTCCCCAGTTTTGTTCCAGAGTGCAACATCCTCTGGCTTGGAAAGTGGATGCCATGTCTTTTTCCTGGAAGGGAATGTTTCTGTATGCTTACCCTCCTCTTTCTCTGTTTCCAAAATTCCTGAACAAAATCCATGTGGGACAGGCCCAAAATATTGCTGGAACTCCCTTTTGATTCAGACAGCACTGGTTCCCTCTTCTGTTTTTATCTGGCCAGAGGCAGTCATCACAAGTTAAATAATGGGGTGGATCTTCTCACACAGGACAAAGGATCTCTAATTCACCCTCATTTAAGCCCCCTGCACTTGATTCTTTGAGTGATAGCATTTTGATTCCTTTTAGACACCAGTTTTTTGAGGATGTGCTTTGGGTTTTTCAGGAGGCCAGAAAACCCCACGTAGCTAAGTGGAAGAGATTTTCCATTTGGTGCCATATTCATGCCATGGGCCCTCTTTCTGTGTCTATTCCTATGGTGCTTTCTTGTTTGTGTGAGCTGCTCAATTCTGGCATGGCATGCTCTTCTGTTAAAGCTCATTTGTTGGCTATTTCTGTCTGTCTGCCTTTAAATCTGCCACTTTCTTCTAAATTAAAGTTAAGCAATTTTTGAAAGGTGTCCTTCATTAGGCTTCCAAGAAAACCTATTCCTCCTCCTTGGGACCGTCATTTTGTTCTTGTAAAACTGGTCCACCTCCCTTTGAGCATGCAATCTTTTCTGCTTTTTCTTTTTTACAGCATTTTACTTGGGAAAATTGTATTGCTTGAAGCCCTTACTTCTGTTATAAGGATTTCTGAACTTCAGGCAGTCATGGCAGTTTCCCCATTTTTTGTTTTTCCACACCAACAGAATTTCTGTGTGTACTAATCCTTTTTTTATGCTCAAGGTGGTTAATGAGTTATCTCTAAATGAAACTATTCCCCTTCCTTTTTTTCCTTTTCCCCAGAATGATAGTGAGAGAATCTTTCATACTTTAGATCTACATAGACTAGTATTACCATGACAAGACTAAAGGTATAAGGAAATCCAGCCAACATTTTGTTTCTTCCCATTCCAAGAAACAATGTAAATATTTTTAGGCAAACCATCTCCTTGGATTTCTAAGGCCATTTATTTTTACTATTCTTTTCATATTAAGCAGCTTTATTCTTCTGTTCATGCTCACAGTACCAGGGTGGTAGATTCTGCTGGTACCTTTTCCAAGGGTCTGAATACTAGATCCATTTTGGAAGGTAAAACTTGGTCTTCTGTACACACCTTTACTAAACGATATAAGTTGGATGTAATTTCTAATCCCATATCTGGTTTTGCCAGAGCCTTCCTGCATGGGTTATTGGAGGGCTCCTCAGTGGCTTCCTCCTCTCATCCTCTCCAGTAACTTTTGTACTCTCCCTTTAGTAAGACTACTGCAACAGTGATAAGAAAGGTCAGAGCACAGTTGTTTAAGATCTTACCATAATAGTAGATGTCCTGCATCTCACTGTTGCAATATGCCATCCCTCTCTGAGGCATCTTTCTTCCCTTTCTGCATGCACATGTACTTGCTTTTCCTCTTGAGTTCTAGTTCTGGGGCAGTTCATTTCTGAGGATTAGGTGCTCATATGTCATTTATGTACCTTATGCCTTAAAAGTAGGGCATACATCTGATGTATGGTACTTGGAAGGAGCTAAGGCTTTGATATGCAGGCTGGATGTTCTGCTATTTCCAGCAGAATGTCCCTTTAGTAAGGAATACTGCAACAGTGAGAAGTAAGGCATCTATTGTTAAGAAAAGATCTTACACAACTGTACTTTCTAGTACATGGGGTTTGAATGTTTGCAGCTGAGTTGATGTCTGTCAATTAAAAGTAGATCATTGTCTGAGTTAAGAAGTTTAGTAATAGTAGTCTGAGATGAAAAATGTAAATAATATAGCTGTTGGTATTAACTGAGACTTTCAGACTAATGTAATGTTAAATGTTCTATAGTTGTGAGCCCTCTTAGAGATAACAGGAAGGGATCGGAATTAACTACTGAAAACTCATTGACACATTAGAATTGCTGCTTCACAGCACTTAGTTCTCCAATTTGGTTCTTGGCTGTGGTGCCTTCTGTGGATAGCCTGCATATCATTGTGTCTAGGTATTTACCTGGTGCTGTAGTGCCTTTCCGATCCCAAGATGTACAATAGATGAACAGTCAATCCACCAAATTGCCTGTAGTTATGTATATGTGCTGTGTGTAAGTTTGTATGTAGCATGTGGTAAACTGGCACATCCAATCCAGGATGTTTCTTGCCTTGTGCTCAGTCAGTGCCAGGATATGCTTGGGCTGCCATACACCCTTAATTGAATTTGCAGGCAAATCAGAGAATGAAAGAACAAGAACTAGAGAAAGCAGTCTAAAATTACTGGATGAATTACATGCAAATTTATTCTTTCACTTATTCACGGGTGACCCAGGCTGAGTACATTTAAATTAAACAACGACTAGGTGATATGCTAAGATTTTTTAAATTTGCATATCATAGCAGAGCATATGTATGTTCCAGCTGTGCAAAGCATTACAAATAGCATTTTTCAAACCTGGTGTTGCTTATCAAAGCACGTAATATTTAGGCTTTTTGTGTTAAAAAATCTTTACTGTGATACAGCACTGATCCATGTACACCTATTTCAGACTTAGCCTGGGATTGTACACTCCAGAAAACTTTACAGCAAAGTTATTAACATGGACTTTGGTTAATGCAGAATAAAATACCAACTAAATGAGTTTATTTAAAAGCACCAAATAGTAGAAAAGACAAGAAGAGGAGGGAGGTGATTTGTTTATATACACAATTTGTGGGATAATTATTAAAAATAAATTGTAGTGAGAAAGCACTCAATAGATATCACAGGTCTGTGTAGTGAATGACTTATTCCAAGGAGTAAATGGTTAATCTGCATTATTAAAGAAGCAGCTACACTGATCTATATTGAGAAGATGTGATAATATTGTTGAAGGATGGGAGTGACAGCATTTGGGCCCATAAAATTAAAAAAAAATCTGTGATCACTGCAGTGGAGCTTATTGTGATGGATGTGAAGAGCATTGGAATTCTTGGGTAGGGACTTGAAGAGGTCCTTGCCAGGAATAGTAAGAATTCAAGTATTAGAGTTTGTAGAGGAGGGAACCTAGCAGTAAGTCATCTCTCTCTGTCGGATTGGTAGCCATCTGACTTTCTTAGGTGCTAAGTGATGGTGTTTTGTGCTATACAATAGAATTGGTGAATGCTGGAAATAAGTAAATATATAAATGCAGTATGTGCAAAAAAACTGGCACTGATTATCATGCATGCAGCTTATGATGATCCAGGCACCTTAACTATGCAAGAGAAATGACATATGCAGGAAAAGTCCTGCATACATATCCAGAGCAACTATGGTATTGTAAATGTACAGGTTATGCAGTAAAGCATGATCCTGTGGAGACATCGTGAGACTTAGCTGCAAGATGTTATACATCTTGGTAAACTGATGCTGGTATGCAAATAAATCCACTCCAGTGACATACTTAAAATGAAAGTGTCCAGTGTAGACACCAACTTATTTCTTTTATATGGGTGGAAAGGGATTACTAGGAAAGTAGAAAAGGGTAAAGACAGAAGGATAACAGAGAGAAATTAGGAGGAGGGGATGGGAAAGGAATGTATATAATTTTTTTTTTTTTGTGGGGAAGGACCCTCTTTTTCTATAATGTATAAGTAGAATAAGTAGGAAGGTGTAGTAAATCAAGGGTATGGAAGTCAATTAGGGAGGATGGAATGGTACAAATGAAAGCATGTAGCAGTACAAACAGGAGTGGATGACCACACAATTGGGAAGTTTCACAAATGGTGGGGAAGATGGGAAGACTGGAAGATGTGAGACAAGGCACGAGGGATAGATATATCACAGCTGGATGGGTAGGTACACAGACAATGTGGATAGGAGGGTGATATGTGAACTGGAACATATCCAAATCAGGCTAGAAACTAATTTGTGGACCCATGCTGCATGGTTGTTGGAGGCAGTCACAGAGGTGGTGGGGGAGTCTATTTCTGGTGGCTTAGTAGAGGGAACCTGGCATTTCAGGAAGTCTTACACCTGCTACAGGTGTTTGTAAGGGTTCCACCATCTTTCTGTTGCCCTCTCCTCCCAGACCTGACCATTGCATGCAGTTGGGTCTGGTCAGGCAGTGGCCCTTATCCCTGGCTACCTGCTGGAGAGCAACTTCTGCTTCTTCCAGATGAGAAAGTGCCAGGTTGCACACCAGCTAAAAATCTATCATGAGCCACAGCAGATGCAGGCCACAAAAGAGTTGCCCTAGGCTATTTTAGATCCAGAAATGGGAAGAAAGCAAACACAGAAGTAATGGCAAATGAGAAAAATATTACATTAAATCTAAGGAATGAAAGGAAAGACTCACACCAACCTGATGTTGGGGGGGGGGGGGGTCAGAAGCTCCAACCTCCTATGGGACATGTGCCTGCTCATTTTGTTAGTGAAGCAAATGTGTTGTCCATATATAATAAAAAGCACAATAATCTGAAAGAGAATGTGCATGTCACAACCATAGGGCAGCCAGCTACTAGGAAGTACATGTCAAGTCCACTGCATGGTAGGTGGGTGAAACAAGCAGCCAACATGGAACAGATTAGCATGGTGAATGACTGTGCATATACCATAGGTCATGGTTCACCATGATGTGAACACGACATAAGGGTATGGACCACCTAATAAAGCATAGTCCCCAACACTGTGCCTACAAATAGCTTGTACCTCTACACCAGCCCACCTGTTAAAACATCCTATAGCTTCCATAAAGCCTACTGGCCTGCAATGGCTATACCAGTGTACATGTTTTTGTTAGCGTAAATGCCCCGTCAAATGTCTTTATGGGACATACCATGGAGCATCACCTGAAGAGGATGTGGACTCAGTTGTATACATTAACAGGCAGAGGAACTCATGCAAGAACAACAGGGAGTAGAGTACTGACCATACGCAAAAAGTACACTCTTAGTATGAAACAGTAACAATGGGACAGAACACCTACTTATGTACATACTATAGGAGTGAGAATTGAATTGCAATAGCAGAAAAAGCCATCATAACACTTGCAGTAGTGAGAGCATATGTAGAGATACTTACTGCAGGACAGGACATCACTTCTTACTTCTATCTCACACCACACTTGCCAAGAGTATTTGGCTTACACTTGTGCAAGTCATCATAACAATGTCTGCACTGCTCTAAATATAAGTGGATGCCTTTAGTCCTGCTGAGCTCAAGCCAGGACTATTCATTTATCTGCCTTCTCAAAAGATCAAGTCTGGTTTACAGTCATGATAGAATTATATAAAGTAAAAACTGGTTTCCCTCATGGTAATAACATGTATTTGATAGAAAAAAAATATATATATATAATTTGGAAGAACCAATGTTCTTCGTGTTTCACTGTTGCAGTCATTACATTAGGGTAATCTGCTGGCAGGTTGCCCTCAGTCGGCCTGAATTCCAAAGTATTGGGTCCTGCGTCAGTTGCTGTCTTCTCTTCCATGACGTCAGATCGTCAGGGGTATACGACATGCAGCCGACGCCATTTTCTTTAGTTTTTCTTGCCGCGCGGTGCCCGAAGCAGAAGCATTTTGCAAGTGCCGGTCGGCCGACTACTGAAATATTCAAGTTTGAGTTTCAGAACTGAAGTCTTCACTAAAGCTAAGTACCCCATTGGGGAAACTTTTTCTTGCTTTTTACCGATGTCGGAAAAAGTTAATAATTGTATTACTTGTGGTAAGCAAATACCTCATAAGGATTTCCATTTATACTGTATTCCTTGCCTAGGCCCTGATCACAATGTGCCTGGCTGTCAGTTTTGTGCTAGATTTAACCAACGCCCTATTAAGCGTCGGTATATTTTTGCATCAAAGTATTTTGGAAGCAAATTTAACTACCCAGAAATGTCATCTGATAGCAATCCGACTACCAGAGTACATAAAAAACGCAAAGAAAAGGACAGAGAAAGGCAGTTGAGATCCAAAACCAACAACGAAGCTTCTCCTAAGCCAGTTGCCGGTTCGCCGGTACTCAGTGAGGTGCTTTTGCAGCCCCTGATACCCGGTACCTTTGAGTCGCAGGCCTCAACTGACACCCATGTGAAGTCTGGCATGCCACAAGATACTCAAGATATTGGACCGACGGATATATCACCCTCGGATGGGTCCGGAGCCGCTGAGCAGGCACCGGCTTCTGAGGGTGTATTCAGACCTCAACATTTGTATATCAAACTGACGACAGCTGCAAAACCAAAGACAAAAGCAACTACAGACTCTGAATGTGGCAGCATGGCTAATCATGTAGTCATACAAACAACACCTCTCAGTAAAGCTGTGGTGGATGTCATTTTGGAAGCCAGAAGGCCTAGTACTAGAAAATCTTATGCTGACAAATGGAAGAGATTCTGTGCTTGGAATCCAGCACAAGGAACTGATACAGCAGAACCAAATATTCCTCAGATATTACAATACTTAACTGAGATGCTTGACAAAGGTCTATCTTTCTCATCAATCAAAATCCATGCCTCTACTATTTCAGCGCATTACAATACAGAGCCATCAATCTTTTCTCATCCTTTACTAAAGCAGTATTTTAGGGGAGCCAGAAATTTACGGTCTCCTAGAAGATCACCATTACCTGCATCAGACCTCAATTGTGTTGGAAAAGCTCACCCTGCCTTCATTTGAACCAGCAGCTACTGCTGATCTAAAGTTCTTATCATGGAAAACAGCTCTGCTACTAGCAATTACTTCAGCAAGAAGAGTTTCAGAGCTACAGGCCCTCATGGCTGTAGAGCCTTTTATCATATTTTACCCAGACAGGGTGTCTCTGAGGACAAATCCTACTTTTATGCCTAAGGTGATTTCCAGTGTGGCTCTTAACCAAACAATTCATCTGCCAACTTTTTATCCAAATCTGCAGAATAAGGGTGAGAGAATTCTGCATTCTTTGGATGTACACAGACAGCTAAGATTCTACTTGAGCAGGACAAAAGCTCTATGAAAAACTGAGCAATTACTAGTGTCATATGCTGCAGGATCAGAAGGTAAGGCTATTTCAAAGCAGACAATTTCAAAGTAGAAAAGCCACTGCATCCGTTTCTGCTACTTACACCATGGTAAACCTGTGCCCAAGGGCATTAGGTCTCATTCCACCAGAGCTGCAGCCTACTTCAGCAGCCTTTCCTCAGAGGAGTACCAACCAAAGACATTCTAGAGGCTGCTACTTGGAGTTCTGTTCACACCTTTACAAAGCATTACCATTTGCCTCTCTACTCTAAGTCCAGGGCAGGCTTTGCCACTGCAGTGCTGCAGGGCCTTATAGCCGCACCTAATGCTGTTTAGCTCCCTCCCAACCATAGCTTTGTGATTCTACCCAAATGTAACGACTGCAGCAGTGAAACACGAAGAACATAGTACAGTTGTGTACACTTACCATAAACGTAGATGTTCGAGTGTATTCACTGTTGCAGTCCAGGTTACCCTCCCACCATCCCCCTGTCATTCTGAAGTTTATTTTTCCTTCTCTATCTTCTACAACCTACGTGGTGTATTTGCTTGTAGATGAAGGTAAGGTTTATATTGATGCACTTATATATATATATATATATATATATATATATATATATATATATATATATATATATTTATTTTTTTTTTTTTGCTACCTTTTTGGGGGCACCTGACATCGGGGGCAAGAAAAACTAAAGTAAATGGCATTGGCTGCATGTTTTATACCCCTGACGACCTGACATTATGGAAGAGAAGACAGCAACTGACGCAGGACCCAAGACTTTGGAATTCAGGCCAACTGAGGGCAACCTGCCAGCAGATTACCCTAATGTAATGACTGCAACAGTGAATACACTTGGACATCTACACTTATGGTAAGTGTACACAACTGTACTTTTTTCCTTCACAGTAACAGAGATTTGGTAATCATAGTAACAATGTGATATTTTTAGAACACAGCATCTCCAAATACAGAGTAAAAATATGCAGTAAACAAGTGTGATTAGCTTAATAGAATGTATGGAACAAAACGTATTACACTTCAGAATGTTTTTTAACAGATGGCATTAACAATAGAGGCTTGTTGAAATGTCATAAACAGTTGAATGTATACAGATATTCAGGCAAATGAACTTGCAAAACGGAAAGTGGCTAAAACAGCAGAAAAAAAGTTACAGACTATCCTATCAGTGAAAGAACATTTCAGCTTGCTGAGAACTGTTTTTCTCTGGATGAGGTAATGCAGACAAAGAATGCTTCAATACAGGAAAAGGATATTTTCATCAAGGACAAAGTTTTGAAACTAGATAAAAGTGTCTGTAAAAGACTACCTGGTGGACATTTTGTAATGTGAGTCAGCTGAGTAAGTGCAGTGTATCTGACTGTGATCTGTGTTATAAAAAATGCTACAATCTCACAGTAGTGTCTTGGTTGGCTTGTATCAATAATCATTTTAACTATACAAATATACAGTTTAGTTTGTCTACCTGCTGATAATTCAATTTAACAGTGGCATGCCAGACTTAATTTGGACATTTTAAATATTCATAAAAGCACTTCAACAAGCACTAGTTGGCGCCAAACTTAGTACAGTTGGTATTGAACAGATCAGTAGTATCAGGAACTTCCAAGTGGGTGAAACTGAGATTGCATCTTTGCATATGTTCTGAGATGTTTACCAGCATTTTCAACAGGGGGAGTTCCCAGTTTGCAGTTTTGGTCTACAGCGTGATAACCTGTTAGCCATTTCTGAAAATGGTAAGCCTCTTTCTGAAATAACATGGATACCATCAAGGACATAATTGCTAAATGTACACATTCTGTGGCCATAGACTTAAAACCAGACTCCTGATACTGTTTGGATATTATTACGTCAGTGGTATGAACAAGCCGGTAGTGATGTTAAATGTAATAAAGATTGTTTGTTATAAATAGAAGTGAGAAAGTTTATATGTATAAATAGAGTCATTGTTTTGATCAGTATGTACAACAGTATAAAAGTAAAACTGAATGTCTTAACTGTGGAGGTAGATATCCTTGTTTTTGTTTAAGATGTCATAAAACTGTTACAGCAATTGTCTGTAAAGACTATGCAGGACAAGTCAAAATTGTCAGATGAAGTAAAAAGTCATTTTATAATGCCAGTTTCTACCGTTTATAGAGAATTTCAATCATTTCTAGATCATGCTAAAAGTTTACAGGTTGTAGAGACAGCTGTAGTGTTTCAAACCTACTGCCCACAGTGGGGTGCTTTTAACAAAGATAAGGAATTATCAGACAAACAGCTGGATGATAAGTTAACAGAACTTAATGAAAAACACATGCAAATATTAAAGAAAAAAGTTATGTACTCACCATAACGTTTCATCTGAGTAGTTGTACTTCATTTGTTTTCAACCTGTGGGTATTCAGATCCAGATCAGATCCGAGACAGGCACATCATCGGCATCTGATCCGAGGTCCAAGCTCCTCCTCCTACCCACAATGCCCCTCCATCTCCTTCCTTCCCTCAGATTGAGTTTGCTGGATCAGAAATATAAGCCCGACCCAAGAAACCTTACCACTAAAGGTTCAAATAACCTAGACCAAGCATAAGCAGTAGAGCCACAAGTATGCACCTCTCCCCAATATCAAATTGGACAATCATAGGTTCATAGGTTCATACTAGGCTATCTGCCCTAGGGCATTTATAAGCCTAGCCAGAATGTGTTTGGCTTTCACCACCCATTTTAAATTTATTTTGCTATGCCTATACTGTGCCTCTGTCTAACAGTGACACAGAAGTGATACCAAACCTATGATCTCCCATCCACTCATCAAGATTCCTCTTGAAGATAGTCAATGAGGGACTCTGCCTAACCTGGACTGGGATTTTATTCCAGAGTGAAGGGAGCCTCTGGGTTATGAATCTGTCCCTCCAGCATGTCCTATTTATTTCAGTGCTGAGGTTCAAGTCTCTGGGATTTGGATTTTCTGAGGTGCAGCATGTCCATTAATTCGGGTTGGACATGGCTTTCTGAACAGGCGGTATGCCACTGAGTAGAGCTGGAGTTTCTTTAACCATATGGCATCTGTTTGAGCCCTTTGATCCTCTTGGTGAGGTACTTTTGGGGTCTTTCCAGTTGCTGCAGGTGTCTCTGATGAGGGATGAGCCTGATCTAGATGTGAATCCCTTCATGATTAGGTGGGCTATATAAAATGTTTTTCTAACCACTTTGGTTATATCATAGCAAGGTTAGGGGGAGGGAGGGAGGAATAGTTGAAGATAAATGAAGTACAACTACTCAGATGGAATGTTATGGTGAGTACATAACTTTTTTTATCTGAAGTAGTTTACTTCATTTGATCTTCAACCTGTGGGACAAATTCCAGAGCTACCTTTATCTGAGTGGCCCTCATAGAAGGATATTACGGAGTACCACGGAGCCAAAGGATGCTCTACCCCTGGATAACATGTCCAATTTGTAATGTGAAATAAAGGTATGAGATGAGGACCAAGTAGCTGCAGAACAAATGTCATCCAGCGACACTCTAGACCAGAAAGCTGCCAAAGTTGCCATGGATCTGGTGGAATGGGCTTTAATCAGGCCCGGCGGGGAGATGCCCTTGTCCGAATATGCCCGGAGGATGCATTGGGAAATCCATCTAGCAGTGGAAACTGGTTTGCCTAGAAAGGGTCTCAAATAGGATACAAACTGTTGGTCTGATTTCCGGAAGGGTTTCATTCTGTGTAGGTAAAACCTCAATTGCCTATGTACATCCAACAAATGTAACCTGTATTCACCTCTGTTTTGGAAATTTGGAAAGAAAACAGGAAGATTGATTGTTTGATTAATATTGTTCTCTGAAGCCACTTTAGGAAGGAGAGAAGGATTCATGCGCAAGGAAACCCTGTCCTTATGAAAAACCATATAAGGAGCTTCAATGGATAAGGCTTGAAGTTCCGATACCCTTCTGGCTGAAGTAATAAAGCAATGGCCAAGAAAGGAATTGTAAGTCTACTGATGCTGCTGGTTCAAAGGGAGGGGAAACTAGGGCTTGTAGGACAAAGGTGAGGTCCCAAGGCAGTGTTGGATCTTTCACTGGTGATCGTAACATAAAAGTTCCTTTAAGAAAGGTCTTACAGAACCTAGACGAAGCTAAGGAAGCCATGTTTTCACCCACATGGAAGTTAGAAATGGCAGCCAGTTGAACTCCAATAGCAGAAGAACTCACACCCTGCTGAAAAATACCAGACAAAAATTCCAGAATGGCCGAAACTGGAGATGAAAAGGAGTCTAGATTCCTTTGAGAGGCCCAAAAAGAAAAACGTTTCCATTTACTATGGTATATCTTTCTGGTAGAAGATTTATGGGGCGCCACCAGAATGGCTTTAACCAGAGAGGATAAACCGGGAGTCCTAATCATTACTGGAACTGGAGCAGCCAAGCTGTGAGTTTCAGACTGTCCAGGTCTAAGTGAGGAACCCCTAAGAGTGAGAAATAAGATCCAGAACCAGATCCAAGATCCATGGAGGAACTACTAGATGAGACCATAGAGAGGGGAACCAGACTTGACAAGGCTAGAATGGGGAGATGAGGATTACTGGGCTCCCCAGCCTGCGAGCTTTCTGAAGAAACTTTGGAATGAGAGGTAACGGAGGGTAAGCATAAAGACCGGGAGGCCAAACATGAACCAGTGAATCTCTGGGGGCTTCCCCCTGAAGAGGATTCAGAGCAAAGAACTCACTGCACTTCGCATTGCAAAGAGATTGCAGCAAGGCCAGCCCCACTTGAGGAAGATCTGTTCCACTACTGAACGATTCAGAGACCACTTGTAAGGCATCAGAATAGTCCTGCTGAGCCTGTCCACTAGGATGTTGGACCATCCCAGAATGTGCGTTGCCACCAGAAAGTGGCTGGTGGAAAGCACCCATTCCCACACTCTCATGGCTTCTTGTCAAAGGGGGTAAGATTTGGTTCCTCCCTGCTTGTTGATATACCAGACCACTGACATACTGCCCGACTGGATGGCAATAGTCCCTAGAGGAAGATGGGCATGAAGGGCTTGCAATGCTAAAAGAACCGCCCTCATCTCCAGGATATTAATATGCAAGTTGGTTTCGGAAAGGGACAACGTGCCTTGGACTGTCCTTCCCGAGCAATACCCCCCCACCCTAGCTGTGAGGCATCTGTGGTCACTGTGGTGGTGGGAAAGGCTGGAAGAAAGGGACATCCCTGGACAAGTTCCAGGGAAAGAGTCCACTAGAGAAGTGACTCCTTGCAGGCCCCGGATATGCATATTGGATGGGACAAGGGTAAGTCCAGAAAGGACCACTGAACTGCTAACATCCACTGGAGAACCCTCATGTGAAGACGTGCGAAGGGAAGAAGATTGATAGTGGCTGCCATGCAACCCAAGGCCCACAGAGCCATTTCCACTGATGGGCGGGGAGAATGAAGAATGTCAGATAAGTGAAGTTTCAAACTGTTTACCTTTTCCGGGGTGAGGTCGACTTTCATTTGTATGGTGTCTAGCCAAGCTCCAATGAAGTGTAAGCTCTGCACTGGAGCCAGTGACAACTTGTTGATGTTGATTGTAATGCCCAGTCTGTTTGCTAGAAGAAGGAAGTAATCCCTGGCCTGGCATAGTAGACACTCGGTAGGGGCAGCAAGAAGCCAGTTGTCCAGGTAGGGGAAAACCTGGATTCCCTGAAGCCTCAGGTGGGCCGGTACCACCGCCATGACTTTGAACACCCTGGGGGCTGTGGTGAGACCAAAGGGTAGGGCCCTGAATTGATAATGATGGGCCCCCAGCCAGAAGCGAAGAAACCTGCGGGAGCACCTGTTCATTTTGATGTGATAGTACACGCCCTGCAGGTCGATCGAGCACATCCAATCTTCTGCCTGCAGGTAGGGCAGAATGGACTGAAGCATGACCATCCAGAATTTCTCTTTGGCTACTGACAGGATCAGAACGGATAGATCCAGAATGGGTCTTAGGTCCCCCATTTTCTTTGGCACTAAAAAGAACCTGGAATAGATGCCCAATCCGGACTGATCTAGGGTGACGGTTTGGATGACTCTTTTTTTTAGCAGGTTTTCTGTCTCCAGTGCTGCTTCCTCTCTCTGGGTGGAACATCTGGGAGGAGGTTTGGTTGAGGGGTGTTACAAATGGGATGGAATAACCTCTGGATATGATTTTTAACACCCAAAGGTCTGTTGTAATGGACTCCCACTCTGTTGGGTGTAACGAGAGATGACCCCCCCCAAGTGCCTCCAGAGATGAGCATCTGGGCAACCCTTCAGGGTTGCTGTGCTGGCCTGTCCGAGAATGGTTCTCAAGACCTGAAGTTCTTCAGATCTCCTCTGCCTCTAGGCCAGCATCTGTCATAACCCCTTTTGCCTCTGGGGGAAGAAGAGTCCTGAGTGTCCTGGAGAACTGAGATTTCCAAAACCACATCTTCTTTGCCCCTCATTAATTCCTTGAGAAGGATCTCTAAGGGGCGAAGAAGCAGATCCCGATGGCAGACAGTGTCCTCCCGTCCTTCTCACTCTGGACGAGAGTCTCACGCATGGACTTCCCAAACAGGGAAGAGCCATCGTAGGGAGCATCTGCAAAGGATGCCTTAAAGTGTTCCGAGAATTGACATAGCCAAAGCCAGGAGTGGCACCTCATGGCAACGCCAGACCCTGCTGCCCTAGCGACCACTTCTGTGGCATGGGAAAGGAGATGCATGGACGTATTCGCAGCCACTTTGAGAGTGGCCATGCATGCAGAGAACATTTTCATGCTCTCTGCTGATGTGGACTCTGGGGGTGACTCAGTGACCTCCTTGACCAAGTCTCACTCTCAATAACATGCGCCATGTAGTTCAGCACCCTTAAGGAAAAGATGGCTGAAGCATAAACTCACTTCCCCAGACGATCCATCGACCACATCTCTCAGTCAGGAGGATGGACTGTAGAGCTCTCCTGAGCGAGCTCTTTCTTGGTGGCAGCTGCCACCACCATAGTGTCTACTGGGGACCCCTTACTCCAGCTGATGCTGTCTTGTGGGGGGCTAAAGACTTTATCCGGTCTTTTCGGAATTGGATCTACTGTGTCTGGTTCCTTCCATGCCCTAGATGTAATAAGGTCCACCAGTGGATCGGCGGGGGGACACCCAGGAGGTAGATGGGCCTGTGCCGAATGCTTCCAGGAACACAGACTCATCTGAGGTTGGTTTTTGGGCGGACCACCCCCCCCCTCTTTGGTGTAGTATTTCCATGACGTCTCCAAAGCAGACATCCTTGGGGGTAACCTGGGGAACCTTCCCCTTCTTTCAAGTCTGTGTCATCTGTGAGGGACTCTGGGGAGGAGTCCAAGTGCCTCCTTTTACATGTGCATTTGCGAGGGACCTCTTCAGTGGGATTCCCTGTGGGGGACTTGCAAACTGGGGGTTGCTGCCCAATGGGTGCTCCCTTGGGCACATCAAGCACAGGCTGTCCCTGAGATGACAGGATGGTCGGAGCCGTACCCAGAACCGGGAGAGTCACAAACGAAAAGAAGAGAGCAGCAACGACTACCACTGAGTATCACCGTTTATTATAAAATAATAAAACAATAAAATTCAGCATGAACTTTTCAACAAAATGATGAGTGCTTTCGGGCTGTGCCCTTCATCAGATAAAATACCCTTCCCCATCCATTCAATATATTTAAACTAAGGACCAATCACAACTCAATATTGTACCTGCCATTTTTTGAGGGTGGGCTTCATCGGAATTACATCATTTAATCCTGGATAAACATGAGCCATCAGTTCTATTATCCACTTTGTTTCCTTATACTCAGTGTTTATAACTTATCTAGTTATGTTCTATCAGATGATGAATTATCAGTATTAAATAAGGGACTTACTTTTGTCCCTAGTCATGGTAGTGTTTTTAATGAGGTAATTTTGGACATTATGATGTTCAGTAGAAATGTTATGCTGAGGGATATGTATGGAAATGATGACCAATCACAACAAATGAAATTGAGGCAACCAAGTACTTTTGTTCCGATTTTTAATCCCACTATGCAGATGTTTGTTAGGGTGTGTGAACAGGACATTTTGACATATCTGCAGGATGCTAATGCTAGTAATTATCATAATTTAACCATAGGACAGAGAAAAGCTTTGAAAGATTTACAACACAATGCACACATAGTGATTAAATCAGCAGACAAAGGTGGTGCGGTAGTGGTACTGGATAAGGACAAGTATCATAAGAAACTAGCTGCATTACTTTCAGACACTTCCACCTTTGTCTGCTTATCTCCCTTCTGAGTTAACAACTTGATTAGGGAGGTGAGAGGGAAACTGACTTGTCTACATACCATGGGTCTGTTGGAAAAAGAAGTATTGGATTTTTTGTGGATAGAGAATCCAGTTACCCTGGTTTTTAAGGCACTACCTAAAGTGCATAAAAGTATACAAGACCTCCCCTCAGGCCTATAGTTTCAGGGAGGGGGTGGATCACAGAGAACATTTCCATATGGTTGGAGTGCACATTGAGACCATTTTTGTCATCATGTAAGCAAGTGCTGAGAGACACGAGGGATTTTTTGGTATTTTTAAGGGAGAATGTAGTTATCAAAGATAATCAATGTTACATTATGGTAATGCTCAATTTCAAAACCTCTTTACAGTGATAAGCAACAGCTATGGCATAAATGCCGTTCAAACTTTATTGGAGGATTTATGTGTGAGGGATAGAAATAAGTTGGAGCTAATTAGTAAGCTTTTGGGCATAGTGCTGGAATACAGTGTATTTACATGTGTGGGAGGTTGGTATCAGCAGACATGGGGTAGCCATGGGCGTCCCCTGTGCTAACACATATGCAAATTTGGTTCTCTCATTTTGGGAGAGACAGCATGTAATGGGCTCCAGTAATAAATGGAGGGACACACTTCATTTATATAAGTGTTTTGTGGATGACATTTTCCTCTTATGGGAAGGAAATGAAGGAGAATTGAAAGAATTCATTCAGTGTCTTGAGTCCATGACTGAGTTTTTGAGGTTTTCGTCCAATTGTTCTGAAAATATGATAGATTTTTTTAGATGTCAGGATATTACAGGATGAGACGGGTTTAAATAGCGTTTTATTTAAGGAAGAATGTTGGAAAAACAGCTTTCTAACGTTTGACAGTATGCATCCCCGGTTCAGTTTTAACAATATAGTTATAGGGCAGGTGAGGAGGATATCTAGATTGTGTACTGAAGAGAAGGATTTTGAAAGAGAATTGTCTTATTTAGAAAGACATCTCGTCAACAGGGGCTGTAAAGAAAAAGTGGTATGCAACATCACTCAATCTCAGAGAGTGCATTGGAGAGGTAAAATGTGTCCATAGTTAAGAAGACAAAATAATGGTGCAGGTGATGTTAACTATAAGGCCAACAAGGAAGAACATAAATTAAGGCTGATGCTCACATATAGTAGCAATGTCACTGGGATATGTGATATAGGCAGGCGCAATTGGAAGATTTTGCGTACAGATGAGAAAATTGGGAAATTGGTGGGTGAATGACTTAACTTTGGATTTAGAAGGAATAAAAATCTCAAGGATATTCTGAGTCATGAAGGTAAGGTAGAGGGACATCAGTCAATAAATAAGAGAGGAACTAAACCCTGTGGAAACTGTAAAGCCTGTGGGTATATCAATAAGGAGTCAGAGTTTATACACCCAGTTACAGACAAATGTTATCATTTTGGTGCTAAGACAAATTGTAGAACTAGTAATATAGTTTATTTGGCAGCTTGTCAGGTATGTACATGCTATTATGTGGGGAAAACAAACTGTATGCTTAAGACAAGGATTTTTAATCATTTATCGGCCATCAGGGTTAAAGAGCATAATGCCCTATAAAAGCATGTATCTCAGAATGCGGGACATCATTTTAAGTTTATGGCAATAAGTAACATTTATAAGGGTGTCAGAGGAAGTGACATTATTACTGACACTGAGTATGAGGAAACAAAGTGGATAATAGAGCTGATGACTCATGTTTATCCAGGATTAAATTGTCATTCCGATGAAGCCCGCCCTCAAAAAACGGCAGGTACAGTATTGAGTTGTTATTGGTCCTTAGTTTAAATATATTGAATGGATGGGGAAGGGTATTTTATCTGATGAAGGGCACAGCCCAAAAGCGCTCATCACTGTTGAAAAGTTCATGCTGAATTTTATTGTTTTATTATTTTATAATAAATGGTGATACTCAGTGGTGGTCATTGCTGCTCTCGTCTTTTCATTTGCTGATCTCTGTATACAGCAATGTACCTTTAGTGGGGTTTTTTTCCTTACTGGCTTGCTTTACAGAACCGAGGGAGTCTGGATGGATTCTGAAGAGGAGATTGTCAGAGGCTTCGACTTACTAGAGAGGACCCTCTCCACCACGACGAAAGCCGTGGGAGAGCAGACATCCCAGGAAACAAAGGAGCTGCTCTCCTCGGATCCGACAGGGAAGTCGGAGCTGAACCCACTGGCGCCGAGATGCAGAGGGGAAGGCTGCACTCCGATAAACTCTGAGCATACAGCACTCCCTCAGATCCGATGCCAAGGCTACAGCTATGAGAGCTCGGATCCGACCCGCTCAAGGCCATGGCTGGAGTCAAGGTACTAGGTACTGTCGGTGCTGGCCCTTCGACCCTGAGAGCTCTCGGATCCGACCCGCTCAAGGCCATGGCTGGAGTCGAGGTACTAGGTACTGTCGGTGCTGGCCCTTCGACCCCGAGAGCTCTCGGATCCAAGGACTCCAAAACCAAGGGCCAGATTAGAGAAGGAGTGATGGGGATGAAGAAAGGCTGAGAACCCCCTGCTCCTGAAGGAGATGGGGCTGGCAAGACCCCCATCTGGATCTGGGTATGGATAAACTTCCACATCATCCTGTCCATCTCTGATTCACTTAGACTGTGGGTGGAATGGGAGATGAAGCCACCAACACTGGCAGGGAGAGCCAGTGAGGGGAGGCTCTTGAAGGAGGCCAAGACACTGTCAGCTCCGGTGAAACCTCGGAGAAAGGAGCCGAGGGGTGCTGGGCCCAGGAGGAGTTTTTGCCTTACATGGAGGCCCCGACTGTGCCGAGCAGTCAGGAGACCACTTTTTGATCCTATGTTTGTGCCTCCTCTCAGACTCTAAAGACCTAGAGATGGGGGGTTTGAGCCACTGAGGCCTGGGAGAGAGAAGACTACCGTGGAAGATGAAGTGTGGACAGCCGTCCCCGATGCTGATAGGCCTTTCATGATCAACTTAGCCCTCCAGTCTTTGGGGGCTCTGGGATTAAAACCTGCGTAAATCAGCAGGCCATGTCAAGATGAGCCGCACCTAAACAAACACAGAGTGTGGCCATCAGCCGGAGAAAGCTTGTGGCCACACTTTGTGCATTTTCTAAAGACAGGTTTAGGAACATCTGCCATGTCTAAGGAGGGCCACACACACACACACAAACTGGGAGAGAGGAAAAGGGAACACAGGGAAACACAACACTAACTTTTAACTTTTGTTTTTTGTACTAACGGTCGATGTTGGCGTAGGGAGGTAAAGGTAAAAATTTTAGGGGAAACTAGCTATCCAAAAAGCCAAACACTTACCAAAAAACACTAAATGCCTGGAGCTCGAGACCACACTGCTGGTCTTGAAAGCAGCAAATGAGATGGGGGAAGGAAGGAGATGGAGGGGAATTATGGGTAGGGGAGAAGCCTGTAGGCTCAGATCTGATGCTGGTGATGCAGCCATTTCAGATCCGATCTGGATCAGAATACCCACAGGTTAAAGATCAAATGAAGTAAACTACTTCGGATCATAACATACAGGTTAGGACATATATGCAAAATGTTTTAGATATTTTGACTAGGGCTGATGTTGCTATACATACTGCTATGGATACACAAGAAAATATGGGTGGGGACACTGACACTGAAGCTCTTACACACGGATTACAGGATACAAGAGAGAAACTTTTGAATGCCATGGCAAAGGAAACAGAATTACACATTAAGACAGAGGGATTACAGAAACAACTACAGGAATATACAGTTGCACATGCAGATTCACAAAGACGTGTCAGAATGGATTTACTTTTATATCACAAAACCCAGAACACTGAATGTTATTTTCCCAAAACAGAAATAACGAATATTGAAAATCCCGAAGGGCCAATTTTTCTCAAGGCAAGTAAACACTTGCCCAAAACTTAATGGAGCCACATTTGACTACATAGAACCCACCTACATGGGGGGTTATGACCCCCACACCCCCCAAACTATATATATATATATATATATATATATATATATATATATATATATATATATATATATACCAACTCCGGGATCTCACTACAGTGGAGAAAAGGGCATATTTCCCCATGTTCATAGGTAGGTACTAGGCTATCAGCCCAAGGGCCTATATAAGCCTAGCCAACAAGGTTCCCTTGCTTACGCCATCCAGTAAAGTTATTTTCCTGTGCCACTGTCAAGGAGAGACAGAGAAGTGATCCCCGGGGTGTATTTCCTATTTCCCATCCACTCATCAAGATTTTTCTTGAAGAGTGCTAATGAAGAATTTTGCTTGACATAGATGGGTAGCCTGTTCCAGAGTATGGGAAGTCTCTGGGACAAGAATCTATCCCTCCAGCATGTCCTGTTTATTGTGGTGACAAGGTTTAGGTCCCTAGAATGTGTAGCTCAGATGGATTGGGATTTCTTTAGGTGTAGCATGTCCAACAGCTCTGGGTTTGACATCGCTTTATAT
The DNA here is from genome assembly GCF_019279795.1 of Protopterus annectens. Taxonomy (NCBI): domain Eukaryota; kingdom Metazoa; phylum Chordata; order Ceratodontiformes; family Protopteridae; genus Protopterus; species Protopterus annectens. The sequence continues at coordinate 836,170,016 of NC_056730.1, read as the reverse complement.
GTTAAGCAGAGATCACCTCGGAGTAAGCAATATGCTATGGAGTAAAGCTGGAGTTTTTTGAGGCGGTCAGTGTAGGGCATTTGTTTGAGGCCAGTAATCCTCTTTCTGAGGTACTTCTGTGGCCTTTCCAGCTGCTGCAGATGTCTTGTGAGGTACATTCCAAAAGGGGCGTTGTACTCTATAATGGGTCTAATGAGTGTCGAGTAGAGGGGAACAATGACCTCTTTTTTCCTGGATGAGAACCCTTTTATGATGAGGTGTGCCACGTAGAAGGACTTTCTGACTACTGTGGCGATGTGACTAGCAAAAGAGAGACTACTGCCCACCTGGGTCCCAAGGTCTCTTATCATACATTCAGTGTCAAGTAGATTGCTGCCTATGTGGTAGTTCATGGGTATAGAGTTTTTACCAAAGGGGATGACACTGCACTTTTTGGCATTGAGCTTGAGGCCATGGCTCTGACACCAGGCATCTATCTCAGCAAGGCCCTTCTGTAGAATGTCCAAATCATTTGGGGACTTGACTATGGCTCCTAGTTTGCAGTCATCTGCGAACTTCGTTAGCCAGAGGCCTTCTTTGTTATCCTTTACTTCAGAGAAGTAGATACCAAACAGGAGAGGTCCCAGGATGGAACCCTGTGGTACTCCACTTGTCACTGCTTTGAGGTCAGATTTGGAGTCTGCAACTTTTACAGTGTGGGTTCTGTCAGTGAACATGTGAACATGTTGGGCAAGTGTTTACTTGCCCTGGGGAAAAAATCGTCCCTTTGTGATTTTCAGTATACATTATTTTTATCTTTGGAAAAAAGAAGTTATGTCTTACCATAATGTTCCATCTGTGTTGTAGATCTTTATTCATTTTTTTACTGTTAGGACCTCGGTTCTGTCCTCGGAACCAAAATGGCCGTTTCCCAGCTCACGCAAGTCAAAAACTCTCAGCTAAGAACCTACCTACAATGCCCCTCTTCTAGATACTCCAGATCGAGTTTGCCCGCCATAGATAAAAGATGTAGTAATAGTAAAAGAGTAGGAGGCTCTGAGCAAATACCCTAACCAGGAGTACCTAAAGTCCACCAGGAGTCCAGGCAGGGGAAGGAGGGTGGGAAGTAAAGAATGAATAAAGATCTACAACACAGATGGAACGTTATGGTAGGACATAACTTCTTTCTCTGATGTTGTAAAGCTTTATTCATTATTTACTGTTAGGACTGAGTCCCCAGCTACCTGAGTCCTGGGTGGCCCTAAGGAAGGATATTCCTGAACACCATAGAACCAAAAGATGCTTGTCCCCTGGAAGCCAAATCCAATTTGTAATGAGATATGAAGATATGGGGTCTTGCCCACGTGGCTGCTGCACATATATCATCCATAAAGGCTCTGGAATGAAAAGCTGCAGAGGTAGCCATAGATCTGGTAGAATGAGCCTTTATTCTGGAAGCCAAGGGTAGCTTATTCTGTTGATAGATAAAGGTAATGATGTTTCTAAGCCAGCAGGATAAAGTCACTTTGGGAACAGGTTTCCCAAATCTGGGTCCTGCAAAGGCCACAAACAATTGGTCTGTTTTCCGGAAAGATTTAGTCCTGTCCAAATAATAACGAAGCTGTCGGTGCACATCAAGGGAGTGCAAAAGTTACTCCCCTCTATTAGAATGCCTTGGGAAGAAAACCATCAGGTCAATAGATTGGTTAATGGAAAAAACAGAAATGACCTTGGGCAAGAAGGAAGGATCAGTATGAAGGGACACCCTATCCGTGTGGAAGATCAAGTAAGGACTCTTGACACTTAAGGCCTGCAGCTCAGATACTCTTCTCGCTGTGGTGAGTGCTACTAGAAGTATGGTTTTCCAAGACAAAAATTTCAAGTCACATGAATCAAAGGGAGAGTATGTAAGAGATTGAAGCATCAGAGTCAAGTCCCAGGGATCTAAGGGAGGCTTGACCGGAGGTTTAACATGTAATACTCCCTTCAAAAAAGTTTTGCATAGGAGGTGTGACATAATTGAAGAATTTTCAAAACCATTATGAAAACTGGTGATAGCTGCTAAATGTACTCTGATCGTTGAAGCTGAGGCTCCTGCATGCAGGAGAGTAGTCCGGTATTGCAGAATCTTTTGAATAGGCATACAGAAAGGGTCTAAGTTCTGGTCTTTGGCCCAAATAGAGAACCTAGTCCATTTACTAGAATAAACCTTTCTAGTGGAAGGTTTGTGTGCGGCCAGAAGAATTTCACGAACAGGAGATGGGATGTCAGGCAGTCTAGCAATCATTGGAAGTGGAGGAACCAGGCTGTAAGCTTGAGACTGTGCAGGTTCAGATGAATCAATCCCTGAGGATGGGATAACATCCTGGCAATGATCCTGGGTCCACGGGCTGTGAATCAGATGAGGCCTTAGAAACAGGAAACAGACTTGACATGGCCAGTAGGGAGCAATGAGGATCACTTTGCTTTTCAACCTCTGAGCTTTCTGGAGAAATTCTGGAATGAGGGGAAATGGGGGAAAGGCATACAGAAGACCTGGAGGCTAATCGTGCATTAGAGCGTCCCTCAGTGGTTCCCCCTGAAGGGGGATCAAGGCAAAATAGCTCCTGCATTTGTAATTCAGGGGGGAAGCAAACAGATCACAGCAAGGCTTGCCCCAATGCTGGAAGATCCGAGCTGCTATTACAGGCTTGAGGGACCATTCGTGAGGCATCAGGATGTTCCTGCTCAGATTGTCCAAAATAAGGCTGGTATTCCCGTGAATGTGCATTGCTATAAGAAAGCGATTGGAAACTATTGCCCAGTGCCAAATCCTTATGGCTTCCCGACACAAGGAGTAAGATCTGGTTCCGCCTTGCTTGTTGATATACCAGACGACTGACATGTCTGACTGAATTACAATGGTCCCTGAAGGCAGGGATGCATGGAACACTTGCAATGCTAAGAGAACTGCCCTCATTTCCTGGACATTTATGTGCAAGTTGGCCTCAAGGGGGGTCCAGGTGCCTTGGACAGTCTTTCCCTGGAAATGCCCCCCTACCCTAACAGTGAAGCATCCATGGTCACAGTGGCCGTGTGTTGGGGAAGACAGAATGGTCGACACCAAAGATTCTTTTGTGGCTCCATCCACCATAGTATTTCCTCTTTGCATCGGTTTGTAAGGCGTATCACGTGATTGAGTGGGTGAGTTAGAAGTGACCATTGTGCGGAAAGGAGCCACTGCAAGATTCTCATATGCAGTCTTGCCAGTGGTACTAACATATGGAGCCCAAGAGTTGCAGTACAAGATGTGCTGGTACATAGGTCTGAGGAAGAAGGTCTTGAAATTGTTGTCTTATTTTCAAAAGCCTGTGAGGGTGGAGAGAAGCTTGACAGGATGTTGTGTCGAAGACCACTCCAATAAATTCCAGTGTCTTCATTGGGGACATTTGAGATTTGTCTTTGTAGATTGTAATCCCAAAGTGCAGAGTGAGAGCTTGAGTGTAAGAGAGACTGTTGACTAGAAGATTCGTGGTCGGAGCGGTAAGGAGCCAATCGTCTAGATAGGGAAACACCTGGAATCCTTGTAGTCGAAGATGAGCTACCACAACTGCCATACATTTGGTGAACACTCGGGGGGGGCTGTTGAGAGACCGAATGGCAGTGCCCTGAACTGGTAGTGATTGGCTCCCAGCCAGAGGCAGAGAAACCTCTGGGAGAACTACCCCACAGCTCTCAAATAAATTAAAAAAAATTAAAAATACAGAAAAAAAAAATGAACCAGTCTATGTATATATATAAGATAATTTTATACCACAGTGTGTTCATTCAAATCAATATTATTATTATACATTATATGACTCATACTTCATTTTTATTATATTATGATTATGTGCAAACTATCATATTAATTAAGTCAACTGTTCTAACAGCACCGTATTTATAGTATTTTTAACTACAAATTATTTAATACAGTTACATTTCTGTATTTTTTTTGCATTTTTTATTTATTTTGAGCTGTGTGGGGTAGTGTTTTTCAGTTTGTTTTTTGTTTTAATAATTTGACCACAATATGGGTTGAATAATGTGTGTTATTAATTTTTATTTTAATAATTGAATAGATAATAGATAATGGTTTATATCAAAGTTGGTGTTTAATGAAAAAAAATTTGATGGCGTCATTATCCATCTAAAGTATAAAAATATACTAACAATCCATTAATGGATCTGTGAGAAGACTGTTCCTCTCGCAGCAGACTTATAAATAAAATTCTCCTTTGTTGTATATTTGTTGTTATTATTGTATTTAAAGTTGTTTTTTGTTGGCCAAACCTCTGGGAGTGGTGATCTGTCTTTGTGTTAGTACGTGTCTTGGAGATCTATAGAGCACATCCAGGTATCCCTCCCTAGGAAGGGAGGAATGGACTGTATCATGCCCATCCGGAATTTTTGAGGTTTAATAAATTTGTTCAATAGGCTGAGATCCAGGATTGGTCTCCAGTCCCCTGTCATTTTTGGCACTAAAAAAGGACATCGAGTAAAACCCGGATCCTGTCTGGTCTGGTGAGACTGGTTGGATAACTCTTTTTTCCTTAGCAGCTTTTTTTATCTCTAAGGCTGCTAATTCCCTCTGATTGGGTGGTACATCGGGGATTCGTTTGATGGGTCTGGGAGTTAAGTTGAAAGGTACTTGATAGCCTCTGGATATTATTCCATGCACCCAAACATCAGTAATAATAAGATGTTAGGCTGGTAGATGAAGAGAAAAAATGACCCCCGACAGCTTCCTGAGGGAAGCAATTAGGCCGCTGCTCAAGAGCGCCGGTAGGGTCTGCTGGAGAAAGAATCTCTAGTGCCCTGGTTACGTGGACCCCCTCTACCCTGAAAGGGATGTCTTCCATATGAGTTGCCCCCTCTGCCCCAGGGAGATTGTTCACCATGAGTGTCACGAAAAGGTCCTTGGGATTTCTTGAACCACATTTTTCCTCCCTTCTGGTTCCTGGAGTAGCACCTCTGGGGATTGGAAAGGTGTATGCCCACAGCAGACAAGGTCTTTCTGTCTTTCTCACTGCGTGTAAGTGTGTCTCATACTTTGGGTCCAAAAAGTGCAGATTCGGCGACAGGTGCATTGACGAAGGAAGACTTAAAGGAGTCTGCGAAGTCACACAACCGCATCCGAGCATTACGTCTCATTACAGTGCCTGATGTGGCAGCTCGAGCTGCGAGATATCAAATGCATCAAGAGGTTTGAGATGGATTCTGAGAGGCGACAGTATCATGCACCTCATCAGACAGTACCCCACCAAACAGGAAGACATTTCGGAAATGAGGTCTCTTTGGAGACGAGTAAAGTGTGCCAGATAGTTCAGCGACCGAATGGCGAATGTCGATGAAGCATAGGTCTGTTTCCCTAGTCTGTCCATGGTACAGGACTCTCTGTTTGGAGGATGGATGGTGGAACTATCTTCTGCTAGTTCCCTTGTGGTGGCCGCCGCCACGACCATAGAATCAACTGTCAATTGCTAGGACCAGTGGGGCTGGTCTTCAGGTGTAGATAAAATTTTTGTCTGGCCTCAGAGGGACAGGTTCTATGTTGTCTGGGGCCTTCCAGGCATGCTGCACAATGAGTTTAACAAGGTCATCTGCTAGTGGGGTCACCCAGGAAGTAGATGGCCGGGCACGGAAGGCCTGCAGGAACATTGATTCCTCAGAAGAAGGGTTGTAGGACTTCCAGTCTCCCTGCTGTTTGATTTTGAGAATGTCTCCAAATGAGATGTCGTCTGGGGGAGACCGTGGGGACCCTTCCCCCTCATCACAATTAGTGTCTTCAGTGATAGATTCCTCCGGTGAATCAAGGTGCTTCCACTTGCACTGTTTCTTCTGGGGTGGCTCCCCAGTAGGATCTTCTGAGAAGGACTCCAGAGAAGGGGTTCCCTTCAAAGAGGGTTCTTGTGACTCCCTTGCCTGGTGTCCCGAAATAGAGGGTTGGGAGAGGAGCAAGAGAACTGGAAGCCATCAGAGCCATGGACATAGATGGCACCAGTGAGGAAAATAGGCGCCGGGCTAGATACCAAGGTAGCACTGCTTTGGGAGAACATCGGTTCCACCGGAGCCAATGCAGCAAGGGTGGATGGTGCCAACAGGGAAAACATTGCTTTCGGAACTGAGACAGTATGCACCGGAGGTATCTTGTCCTTGGCAGGTATTCGAGTTTTGGAGCCGAAGAAACTGTCGGCACCCTACCTGGGGGTGGTGCCGAAGCAGGTACAGTCATCGGAGCCAATGTCAGATCCAAGGACGGCACTGAAGTCAGTGGTGCCAAAGTCGGAGCCAACATAGAGGTGAATATCATGGACAGCACCGAAGGAGAAGACACAAAGTCTGGTGCCAAAGAGGTCTGCGCCGAGGAAGCACAGAGCTGACTCAGTTCCATAACTGACAGAGATGCAGGAACCAAGTGACTCTTTTGTCCTTATGTTTTATGGTCTTTGGAAGGGGTGAGACCTCCAACCCAGATAGAGGCTCCGAAAAAGGTGTCTTGAGCAATCTTTTTTCTTATGTTTTATGGTCTTTGGAGGGTGAGACCTCCTACCCCAATAGAGCCTCTGAAAAAGGTGCCTTAAGTAATCCATTTTTCCTTTCTGTAATGAACAAAGATTTACAACATCAGATTCCATTTTTCCTTATATTTTTTGGTCTTAGGAGGGGGTGAGACCTCCGACCCAGATAGAGCCTCCGAGAAAGGTGTCTTGAGAAAACCTTTTAAAATAAGTTTATTCTTACATTCTGCTAGTGTCCGATTAGTAAAACCAGCACAAATGTCATAATCATCTTTCAAATGATCCACGCCCAAACAGTAGACACAACGAACATGTGTATCTGAGTTAGGCATCTTACTTCCACACTTGTCACATTGTTTAAAACCCAACTTAGCTTGTCTGACATGGTAAGGAAAACAGTGCTATCCTGTAGAAAAAGTTAAGGAAGAAATACCAGTGGAGATATGTTAAGGAATACCACTAGTAAAAGGGGCCTGTCAAAGACAGGAGAGAGGGACAGTCAAAAGAGGTAAAAAGTTAAATTACCAAGAAAAAGGGTAGGAAATAGGCCTAGGTTATAGGTGACAGTGATAAAAGACTAACTTGACTAAAAATTTTCAAATTCAGAAGAACAACTGTCATAAAAACAACAAAATACTACTTGGCTTTGAGAGAGATGGCTAACACGTCTAACTAGGAATGTGGCAAACAAGATCTGGAGTATCTAGGAGAGGGGCATTGTGGGTAGGTTCTTAGCTGAGAGTTTTTGGCTTGTGCGAGCTGGGAAATGGCCGTATCGTTTCCGAGGATGGAACCAAGGTCCTAACAGTAAATAATGAATAAAGATTTACAACATCAGATATAACTCTCTGTTGTAGGTTTTGTGATATAAAAGTACATCCATCAGAACACGTTAATTCAGATAACATTAACGCTCCAAATGTGCAGGTAGTGACAGATTCTCCAGTTGATCTCGACCAGCAGTCTCATTTGTTACAAACCATTCCTCATTTGAATGACAAGAAAGGTATTTTTTACAATATGTTGACATTTGAAGATTAGCTTTTGTATACAGGACATGGTGACCCATGACCAATGTAATTTGCACAGTCATGGCAGTGCAGCCAATGATTCACTGCCAAGATCGATCATTTTTTGGTATTTATTCCAAAGTGTATTAAGACTTTCATTGTTTCTAATGAATGCAGGCTTGACTCTTAAGTTAGAATGAGAGCTATACTCTTGGCATATTTCCAGGGTCAGATTTTGACTACAAAGTTGTTAGAGTATTTTAATATTACAGTTTCTGACAGGATGCTAGAACAGGCAGAGCAAATGCAAAGAAATTAATACATGCATTTTTGGAACAAGTAAAAGGAGTACCAGATGACATTAAGTGTATTTATGAGGAAACTATTGACACATTAGTGCAATGTGTTCAGAAGCTAAAGAGAGGAAGATTAATGAGTGACAACGGAGATATTTTTAAGCATAACATTTTTCTCTTGGCACTGATGAAGATGGGTTTGAAATAGTAGGTGCAGTGGGATGGGGAGAAGTAGAGGAAGGTGGGGGATGAGAACCAGAACATACTGAAAGCGGCATCATTAACCCTGTCTACAACTAGCCCTGATGATAGACAAATTACATTTTTTCTGTAGAAAAGTTGAACATATCAAGCAAGACTGTGTATATATACTACAGAAAATGGAAAAATAGGCACATAGAGAAAGGAGTATTTGCAAGGGACTCAGAAGCAAAAGAAGTCAGAAAGGAAAAGCAAAAGTTGCAGGATGATAACATAAAAGGGTCAAATGCTTCATAATAAGGCATGAGGAATACTAAATTGCAGCAATGTAACAGTGAAGGCAGTGTAAGAAATGTAAGTGAACTGAGTGTTAACCAAAAGTGCATGACAATACAAGTTAGCATAGTAGAGAGCAAGAGAAACAGAGCAGTGCCCCTGACAGACGAACAAAGAGATATTTGGAATAGCACAGAGAAAGAATTTCAGACTCTATGGGCAGGAAGTTAAAAGTTCCGATTACAATGGTCGGTGCAAGGGATTACATTACAGTAACAGATTTAGCAAATGGATTTTCTGCAGTACCACTTCAGAAAAGGGAATGGCAAAGGTTTGCTTTTACCTTTGAAAATCAATAGTATGTCTTGACTGGATTACTCAAGGTTTTCAGAACAGTCCAGTTATTTTTATCTGATAACAGCAGCATTCTTACAGGATGTGAGTAAAGACGACAAGGTTATTAAATAATAAATAAATAAAATAAATAAATTATTCATTATATTGATGACATTCTGATACAGTCAGAGACTACGGAAGAACACACATCACAGCTGAGAAAAGTTATGAGACAGTTGCAAGAGGCACGGTTCAAAGTAAACAATACAGTTTTTGTCACAAGAAGTAAAATTTCTAGGAACCATTATCAGACCGACATGGAGGACTCCTTGTAAGGAAAGGGTGAAGGGCATCCTGCAATTGTCAAAGCCTTTGACAATTTCAGATTTGCATAAATTCATGGGAATCATGAACTACAATAGGGAATTCATAGAGGACTTCGCAAAAGCTGCAGCTCCTCTCTATAAAATATTGGCAGATCAAAAAGAAGAGTTGACTGTACAATGGAGTCACACTGAGGCATTTTAAATGTTAAAGCAGATGTTGGCAAAGGTAACAGAGCTAATAGCTCCCACCAGTAAAATACCTTTTGTTTTGCAAGCAGCAGCAGGAAAGGACACACCCTCAGTAGTGTTATTACAGTCTTGACCACAAGAGGCATCTCGGGGAATGGACACTAAGTTAAGACCTGTTACTTTTTGTAGCAGAAGAATGACTCCTGTAGAAAAAGGATATCATCCTTGCATTAAACAGCATTTGGCCATTTACTGGGAAATAAGACAGAGTATTTGACAATGTTCTCAGGGGTTATAGTTCAAACTCAGATTTGACAATCGAGACTTTGCTAAATAACAGTGAGCCAAACAAAATCCCTGAAGGGGTTAGTCAGACTGTTTTTTTTCAAAATGGATAACTACTTTTAGTAAGAATAATGTGCAAATACAGATGGGATAAGTACTACTTATCCAGTTTTATAGGATATGAAGGGAAAGTGCACGACTGCATGGCAGATTTGGAGAAATTGGGTAAGTCACCATTAAAGGCAGATGATGACTGCCACATTCCTACAGTGTATGCGGATGGTGCATATTTCTGGAAGGATAGGAAGTACTACACTTTTTTTGCAATAGTGACATTGCAAAAGGGAGATAAACCAAGGCTGTAAAATATGTTTTGCAGCATTTACATCAAGTAAATATTTACAGTGACAGTGCTTATGTAGTAAATTCTCTGAGACTACATGGAACAGTGACTGGAGTGATTGGTTAAATTAGTTATTTTCAGAATGATGGAAAACCATTATCAGAGATTTAATTGCTGTAGTAGCCATTATTTTGTTGATCATAATAATATGCATGTGTATTAAAATGACTGTCAATCAGGTATCTATTTTAACTAACGTAAGTGGTTTAGAAAGTAACATAACCAATGGAGACATGATTTTTCTGTAAAATTCAAAGTTTGATTTAAATTTTGATTGAAAATTTTTTGATTTTCAAAATAAAAAGCAGTAATTTATAGAATTATATGAAGTAAAAACTGGTTTTCCTCATAGTAATAATGTGTTTGATAGAAAAATATATATATAATTTGGTAGAACTGTTTTTCCTTTACAATAACAGAGGTTTGGCGATCATAGTAACAGTGTGATATTTTTAAAATATGGCATCTGCAAGTACAGAAAAGAAATATGTAGTAAACAAGTGTGATTAGCTTAATAGAATGTGCTTTTGTGGAACAAAAGTATTATACTTCTCAATGGTTGTGCAACAAATGGCATTAACAATAGAGGCTTGTTGAAATATCATAAACAGTTAAATGTCTACATATAGTCGAGTGAATTAACTTGCAAAAGGGAAACGGCTACCACAGCAGAAATCAATTAGAAACACTACTGAACTGCCAAAGGTAACCGAATGAAACAAGAAAAATATGAAAAGCAATCTTCAGTGCACTTCCATGGCTTTAGTTGTACTCTTCTGAAGAACTTTTAAAAACAAACTTTTAATAGAAAGAGTGGTAATAAAAACAGCCACAGTCAAACTTTAACATGGAGAGCTATAACAACAGATAAGCACTTTCGGCAACGAGACTTCTTCAGATCATGAACACAGCAGAAATAGTTACAATCTATACTATCAATGAAAGGACATTTCGGCCTGCTGAGAACTGTTTTTCTCTGGATGAGATAAGAATGCAGACAAAGAATGATTCAATACAGGAAAAGAATGTTTGCATCAAGGACAACATTTTGAAACTAGATAAAAGTGGCTATAAAAGACTATCTGGTGGACAGTTTGTAATCTGAGTCAGCTGAGGAAGTGCAGTGTATCTGACAGTGATTTGTGTTACAAAGAAAATGCTATAATCTCACAGTAGTGCTTGGTTGACTTGTTTCAATAAAATATACAAATATACAGTTTTACAGTTAGTCTGTGTACCTTCTGATAATTCAGTTTAACAAGTCAGGCTGCCTCATACTGGTATTTTAATCTCCTTGTCAGTGCTCTAACTTGGGGTCTCACAGAAATCATGATACTGGTAAGTCATGAGTCAAAATAGTGGCACTTTGCAGAAATTGAACCACACACTCCAGGGACCTAAACCTTGTCACCACAATAAACAGAATATGCTGGGGGGACAGATTCCTGTCCTAGAGACTTCCCATACTCTGTAACAAACTACCCATTAATGTCAAGGCCCTCATTGGCCCTCTTTAAGAAAAATCTTGTCGACTGGATGAGAAATAGAATATTCACCACAGGGATCACTTCTGTGACACTGCTTGACAGGGTCACAGGAAAATAATTTTCTTGGGTGGCGAAAGCCAGGGAACCCTTTTAGCTAGGCCTATATAGGCCCCACGGGCAATAGCCTAGTACCTACCTATGAAACTGGTGGGGTGAGATTCACGCATACAACATGATGGTAGGCAACTTGTGTACATGCAAGTTTGCAAACCGCATGTCGTGTATGAGCATGCAAGAGTTAAGAAGTTTGTGCTCCTTGCACGCATGAAGTGGAGTGCAGCTTTACAGAATCATGTGCATGTACACTACTGAAATTCATAGAGGTTTCTGCCAGAAATCATTTTCTTATGCTCTTAGAAAATTGTTGTAAAGCAGCTAAAATGGTGAGTATGTTGCTATTTTATGCACTACTTTTCACATTGTATTTGCTTATTTCATCAGAAAGGTGAACCAAAATTTGCAAATATATTGAAAATGGAAGTACAGTAGGAAAAGATGCACATATGTAGAACATTTCCATAAATAGGACTACAGGGTACAGTGCAAATCCACAATACCAGTAAGCTATATTTCACTAGTACTATACAAAACCTCATGCCTCAGTATGAAACTTTGCACCTTGGAATCTCTCTCTCTCTCTCTCTCTCTATATATATATATATATATATATATTTACATACACATGCTAAATGTTCCAAACAGCTTAAATACACCAGTGTACTGGGCACCTGCCTGGTAGTAGGGCCACTGCACAGTGACTGCCTTGAATCTAATGACACACATCCTCACAACTTGCAGGTCCCATACCTCCTTCTCCACATTAAGGAGTATATACACATACCACTCAGTCCTAAGCTGCTTTGAAGGAACATGCATATGGTACAAAGTATTTCTCTGCATTTCACACACAGTATAAAAAGCTGGACTGAGACACACTGTTAGGAATGGTCATGCAGTTTGGAATATGGGCTGTGCCCTGAGCGTTATGGGGCTGTCAGCCATCTAATAACACCCACTATGTTAGTCATACAACCAACATGCCACAGCTGCAAGGAACAAAAATATGGCAAGATAACCACACATGAGGAGAACTATATCCTCATGGAGGCAGCAAAGCTCTATTGCTGATGCTTCTTCAGTAAAGGGGGTCTTATGCAGGTAGAGAATGCTAATGAATGGAATCCAAGTGCCGGCAGAAATAAATGCCATGGGAGGACAGATGCAGACACTGACATAATGTAAGAGCAGATGACCATGACCCATACCAGGAATAAAGCTTGACAAAGTCTTATTTCTCATACTGCCACTGGTGGAGTTCCTTTCACTGGGCAAAGCCATTCTACCAGATGAAGAATATTTAATACCCCTTCATGAAAATGAAGGTAATCAGGAAGACTGGGACACAATCTAAGGTGGAGTGGATACTAAATAGTTTCGGACATCCAGCACATGTGTGCACAGGTGCTGCATTAGGTCACGTATGCACAGTTAGCGGTAGAGCAGTGGGACAGTTACCCAAACTATATTCATATAGCAGTACTACATACATACCTCTGTGAATATCTTTCCAACATGTACATCAATATTATCACTGGGCCTGAAACACACACACAGCACATGGCACCTATCAAACAATGCATATTCCTTACATTCACCTGTACTACATATACAAGTACATACATATGTATGGAGAATACAGCACACAATGGTTAATGGTGTATAATTTATTTGCAAGTCAAGTCAGCTAGTTCACCATCAGTGGTAGGGTCTGGGGCAGGATAGTAGGCCGATGATGGCAGCCAGCAATGATGCCATTATTCTCAGGCAAGTCACAGCCTGAGGGTACTGGCTGCTGACACAGATTACACCCACTCATCGGTATGGTGACTCCATAAGAGTCTATGCTGGTCCAGAGATAGTGACCTATGGGCATATTCCCTCTCCGGGTGTGGGGGGGTTGGAATCCCCCTGAAGATCCAGATCACTATTAGATCCATGTGTAGATCCTCTGGAGGAGGGCAGAACAATGTCAGATGTTAGAATAACCACTGTGCACAGGAATGGCCAACAAAGTCTACAAACACAGCTGCTTCCCAAGAAACATCAGGCATCATCTGCACAGCAGCAAATATGTTGAGGCATTGTCAAGGCACAGTTCACTGCTACTGAGACATAGAAATGGTGACAGTATTGCAAGGTATATGTGAGGATATCTTGCAGCACTTCATCAATAAATGGAAATGGAACAGAACAAGAATAATGCAATGATGATTTTTTTCTGTGGAGCATGGTTACTAACATAGAAACCATGTCAGCTGCTGTCCCCACACATGTAAGATGACACCAGACACAAATGGCATTTACATCTGTGTGAGGCACAGGTGAGGTCCGCATATGTGGAGGTTGTGTTTGACATCCAGGACAGGTGGCCCAGTCAGTTCTAGCATCTCTGGATATATAGCCCTACTTAAGTCAGCATGTTAAACATCACAGAATGTCCACTTCTTATGGAAAGATTTTATAGTCCTGGTCTTGGTCCCTTACTACCAGCCAATCACTTTTAAGGGCCTCAGCAGCCTCATGTTGGTGATTCAGTCTTAGTAACTAAGTCACACTCTTGTGTCAGTAGCAGTTCTTTTTCCATGGTAACTCTCCAGTCCTTTCATCAGGGGACACTGAGTACCACACAATCTAGATCTGAGTTGTATATCCCATGTCCTACACCCCCCCAACACACACACACCTGGCCATAGCAAGCACAATGTTGTGCCAGCTGGCACTTGCAAAGGTGAAAAGAAAACCTCATCACATGCATGGAGTGGCAAAAAAAAATCTTCTTACCCTGGCTAGGATCAAAACCACTTTGATAAGTATAAGCCATCCACATGCAAAGACAACACCAAATAAATTACATAACACAGCATATCCTCATACACATAATGAGGGTGCTTTGCTATAAAATTACAGTACATGACATCAAACATGCATTGTTTCACAGTGCCATCTATAGCTCAGCCTCCTACCATGTTGGTGTGTCTAGCTCAAGGTATCTCTGTTCAGTGGCAGCTGTGCAAATGATGATGGCTGTGAGCCTGTCAACTTTTCATTTTTGTACTGTGTGTGAGAATGTCATATGCACAGTGTGAGTCAACCATGCATTGAACAATATAGCCTACAGTTTACACTGCATGCACCAAGATTTATTTCTGCAACTTTACACTGTCATATAGTGTTTGTCAAGTCTGATAGTTGTGGACTATGCACCATTTTGCCTACACTGCCATTTACCATGCACAAGATTGTCTGAAGGGATGCTGTGCTGCTGCTGTCAGTTGTTTTTGGTCACTGTCCTCACTGCTGCTGGTTCCAGTGCTCCAGTGGAGGAAGAGGTGTATGACCATTTGTTTACACTGGAGGTAGTAATGCTGGCTGGACTAATACAGAATCATATTATGCAGTACTCAGTTGCTGGGTCATACTGCAGAGCCCCCTCAGACTCATCCAAGTAATGGAAACAGGCTTTAAGCAAGCCAAACACTCACACAATAATTGTACAGTTCTTTGAGAGAGAGAGGTGTGCTGTTCCACAACTTCTTTTGGATCCCATAACAGGTTCATAGGTAGCTACTAGGCTATTAGCCCTAGGGTCTATATAAGCCTAGCCAAAAAGTGCCCTGGCTTTCGCCATCTAAGAAAATTATTTTCCTGTGCCCCTGTTGAACAAAGCCACGGAAGTGATCCCTGGAGTGAATTTCCTGTCTCCCATCCAATCATCAAGATTTTTCTTGAAGAGTGCTAATGAGGAGCTTTGTTTGATCTAGATAGGTAGTTTGCTCCAGAGTATGGGAAATCTCTGGGACAGGAATATATCCCTCCAGCATGATGTTCTTCGTGTTTCACTACTGCAGTCATTACATTTGGGTTATCTGCTTCAGGTAGCCCTCAGTCGGCCTGATTAACAAAGTCTTGGGTCCTGCGTTGGTTGCTGTCCCTTCTTCCATGACGTCAGGGGTATAAAACATGCAGCTGATGCCATTACATCTGTTTTTCTTGTTGTGCAGTGCCCGAAGCAGAAGCAGTTCGCAAGTGCCGGTCGACCGACTCCTGAAATTTTCATTTTCGAGTTTCAGAACCGAAGTCTTCAACTACAGATAAGTACCCCGTTGGGGAAACTTTTTCTTGCTCCTTACCGATGTCAGTTGTTGTGTCTTTCGGCTTTTCCGGTTAGGGGTCGCCACAGCAGCACTCCCATCCGCTAATGATTGGCAGCAGATTTTTACATGCCGAGTTGCCAGCTCTGACGCACAACCTACAACGAAGGTACACTCATTCACGCATGTCTCCACACAGAAGATGCTCTAGCCGAGAATAGAACAGGACGTCTTACTATGAGGCGACAACGCCACCGCAGCACCACCACCACAGTTTTTATGTATCATTTTATGAATAATAAACTAAAACACTCAAATATATCATCATAACAATATTTGCTATATTATTATAATTATAGCATTCTCTATCTTTTCTATTTCTTAAGACCTATCATGTTATTAATGATGTTAAACTTAATCCCTTCATAAAATAATATTATAACCCACCATACCGTATACAGTTTGAAAATATCAGTATCCAGTACCAATAATATTTGATGAAAGAATACATAAGGTTTCCCTCTGTTATAAAGGAGAGAAGATACTGTTTACCTATCAGTCTAATATTCTATAATAAGGCTTCAAACAGTCTAAAGTACTACTATTAAACAGTCAAAGCTACATAAAGTACTTGTATAAACAAAATACTTATTGCTTTGAAAAAACTCATTCAAACACAAAACCCCAACTGAATGACAAGAAGTCCATAAAAGAAATATATTAACACTCTAATATTTAAAATATCTAAACTAGTACAATATAAAACATCTTAAAACTGTATCCTCAAATTATCAAATACTTTAATTCACTTATAATAACCTATTTCCTAACATATTTATTAAAATAATAAATCAAAAACTATACTAACCATTTACCAGTGACTGTATATATATATATATATATATATATATATATATATATATATATATATATATATATATATATATATTTCAATCAAGCTTTCTAAATAATCCAAAAATGTATGAATTATTTACTTTTGAGCTTAAATGTATAAAGAAGATGTATAAATGCAGCATATTATATGACCAGAGAAACAATTCTATCATTAAAAGCAAAGAAAGCTACTATTTACTTGTGTTTTCTTTCATTACTGCTCGTTTGAAAGTTCTAAAGCATGTTTTTCCTGTTTCTGTAAAGCTGAAAGGTCATGGAACACTTCCGGTTTCCACAATGAATCCAAACGAAGGTAGGTTGCTGTGGTGAGTTAAAGCAAGGGTGAGGCTTCTTTCAAACAAGATTCTTTTGACAATAACAAGACTTTAAGTGTGAAATATACTCTAGGAAAAGTCCGACTGAGCTGAGAATAGCCCTTTTTTTTAGTGGAGGCCTGGGGAGAAAAGCTCCAAAACATTATACAGTACATTAAAAAAAAAAGTTACAAATTCAGATGTTCAAATAAAAAGAAAAATTTACATAAACTTATTCAGAAAGGTAATTTCGACCATTAGAAAAAATATTAAACATTTTTGTTATATTTACAAGCCATCATTAATTTACAGGAAATATGAAATTATTAATAATGTTACATAAAGGCACACTAAAATCCACCAATAGATACTAAGCAGAACAAGGTCATTAATAAACTACATAAAAAAGCATATTTCTAAATAACTACTAAGTAAAAGTTAATAATTGCATTACTTGTGGAAAGCAAATACCTCATAAAGATTTTCATTCGTACTGTATTCCTTGCCTAGGCCCTGACCACGACGTACCTTGCTGTCGGTTTTGTGCTTTATTTAATCATCGCACTATCAGTCGTCGGTATATTTTTGCCTCTGAATATTTCAGTTCTTGGTTTACTTATCCAGAAATGTCGTTGGTTAGCCATCCGACTACTGGGATTCCGAAAAAATGCAAAGATAAATACAGAGACAGGCCGCCGAGGTCCAAAACTACCAACAATGCTTCTCCTAAGTCAGCCGCCAGTTCGCCGGTACTCATTGAGGCGCTTTTGCAGCCCCCGATACCAGCTACTTCTGATTTGCAGGCCTCTACTGAGACCCATTCAGAGTCCGGTATGCCGCGAGATGCTTCAACTATGGAACCCGCAGATGTCTCTACATTGGATGGGTCCGGAGCCGCTGTGCAGGCACCAGCTTCTGAGGGTGTATTCAGGCCTATGAACTTGCATATTAAACTGACGCCTCCTTCTTTACTTAGGCCTAAATCTAGATCCATGTCTAAATAACCGACACCCAGGCCACATGCTCAGGCCTCTAGGCCTAAAAAACAAATTATAAGAATGGCTGAAGATCTAATAACTCTAATCAGGGGTAGCCAACCCCCCCCCCCCCCAAGAGGCCTAGGACTGAAGTTGATTATGAATCTTTCTGATCAGGATTCTGTTTTTTATGATTCTTTTGATGATCTGGATTTGCCCTTATCTACTTATGAAGATTCTGATGCAGAGGACTCCATTCCCTCTGCTTCCCCTCCTGAGGATTTTTCTTTTGGGGAAACCTTACATACTCTAAGGGAGCATTTCCACTGGGAAAGCCAGGATTTTTCTGATTCAAAAAAGAGGCTTAGGGATTTCCTTCTCCTACATCAGCATAGGCCTTTAGCTATTCCTCCTGTACTAGACATTGTTGATGATGCTTTTTCGGAGTCTAGTTTGGCCCCTGATTCCCTGCCTCCTGCTTCCAGAAAACCTGACAGATACTACAGGATCCCTGAGTCCCACAAGTTCCTTTTCAAAAATCCTATTGCTGATCCAGAGACTATTTTACAGGGGCCCAAGGGCATTAAGGCTTCTACTGCTAAAAATCCTACCCCTTCTGATAGAGACTCCAGGGCACTGGATAGATGGAGTAAGAAGGTTTACACTTCTGCAACCTTGGCCATTAGGACTTTAAACTGCCAGTTTCATATGTTAAAGTATCAGCAACATATTACTAGACTGCTTAAACAGAAAATGATGTTGATTCCTGACTGTGTGGAAAATGAAGAATTAGAGGATTTAATGCATTCTGCTGAACAAGTTAGAAAACATATTTTGCAATGTGGTTTTGATTCATTAGAGGCCTCTTGCAGGGCTGCTGTTACTGGGTCTGTGTTCAGAAGGCATGTTTGGCTTAAGGAGCAATCTTTGCCTGATCATGTTAAAGCTAAATTGTTGGATGCTCCTTTAAATCAGGACCACCTGTTTGGCAACAAGGCTGAGGAAGTTCTTAAAAAGATGGAAGATAAAGTTAAGTCTATGCAAACTGTTAAAGATTTTTTACAAGTTCAGCCTCCTAGATTTAGTAGGCACTGGCCCTCTAAGAATTGGTCCTTTCCAGCCCCTTCCAAGTCTTCTCAAGCCAAACCCAGACACAGCAAAACCCCCAGGCTTCAGTCCCGGGGACACACAGAGCTAAGCAGTGGGGGGCCTCTACTTCCAAATCTGGGAATAATAAGACTCCCCCCTATGGTAAACTGTCTCAATGACTTCCTTTTAAAATTTCCAAGCACTTATCAACTGACTGCCCCTTTGGAGGCAAAGAATTGGGAACTCATTACCCAGGACAAATGGGTTTTAAACATAGTGTCCCAAGGATACAGATTTCACTTCCACACATTGCCAACACCAAATGGGTGGCCGGACCTACCCCCAAATCAGTGGGCAGAGGCCTAAAAACAAGTACTTTCCCTCTTAAGCATGGGGGCTATTCAACTGGTACCAGAAGAGGAAAAGGGACAAGGTTTTTACTCAAGACTTTTCTTGGTACCCAGAAAAGACAATTCATGGCATCCTATCCTGGACCTGTCTACTCTAAACACCTTTTTTGAGATTTTAAAATTCAAGATGCTGACTCTTCACCAGTTACTTCCTATGCTAGGCAAAGATGTCTGGTTGGCAACTCTAGATTTAAAAGAAGCATACCTGCACATCCCAATCAGGGAATCTTGCAGAAGATACCTACGCTTCAAAGCTGGCTATATGCATATCAGTTCTCTGCACTGCCCTTTGGCTTATCTACTGCTCCCAGGGTATTCACAAAGTGCCTAGCTCTAGTTATTGCATTTTGCAGGCAAAGAAATATTCAAATATACCCATACCTGGACGATTGTCTAATTCAGGCAGAAAGCCTGGACATACTTTTGAATCATCTGGCCTTTGTAAAAAGGGTTCTAACTTGTCTGGGGTACACCATAAACAAAAAGAAATCACACCTGGTACCCTGTCAACAAATTATATTCCTGGGAGCAAGCTTGAATACAACTTCCCAGATGGCTTACCTCACGCCAGAGAAACAAATTCTTTTGACAACCTACTTCAAACAAGTGGCCACAAAAACCCTGCTATCTGCAAGACAAACACTGCAAGCCTTGGGGTTCATGGCCACCTGCATTCTTCTAATTCCATATGCAAGACTGTATATGAGGAAACTACAGTGGTATCTAAAAAGCCTATGGTGTCAACATTCTCAAGACCAAGAAACAATGATTCCTATCATACCTTGCCTACGCCTAGAGTTCCTTTGGTGGGTACAGGCCTGCCACCAAAACAAGGGACTACCTTTCACACCACCCCCTGCCACCCAAACCCTAACAACAGATACATCAGACTATGTATGGGGGGCTCACCTGGCAGGGAAGTGCATTCAGGGCAAATGGAACCCAAGTCAAATGCACCTGCATATCAATCAAAAAGAAATGTTACTTGTACAGAATGCTCTGACATCCTTCAAGGAACACATTCTTCCAGGACAACTAATGGTAAAGACGGAAAACACCACTGTTATATGGTACATAAACAAGCAGGGGGGGGTACACATTCTTACCCCCTCTGCAGACTAGCCATGGCATTGTGGAACACAGCCTTGAGCTACCAAATGCACCTACAAGCTCAATTCCTGCCAGGAAAATTAAATACACTGGCAGATGGACTAAGCAGAAACCTCATGGACCCACACGATTGGAAACTGGAACCAAGGATTTTCAACATGTTGACAAGCGAATGGGGGTGCCCAGATATAGACCTGTTTGCCTCTCCCCAGAACTACCAATTGGACAAATTTTGCACAGGGACTCCCCACAAACAAGCCTGGAAAGTGGATGCTCTGTCCTTCAGCTGGAAAAACCTGTCAGTCTATGCCTTCCCCCCTCTGCCTCTGCTCTCCATAGTACTACTAAAAATCAAACAGGACAAACCAAGGATGATTTTAATTGCTCCAGACTGGCCGTGCCAACAGTGGTACCCCCTCTTGTGCAGTGTGTCACAGTTATCTCCATGGCACCTGCTTCAGACTCCTTCCCTGCTGTCTCAGCAGGAGAACCAGATTCTGCACCCTCAGCTTCTAACACTGAACCTTGCAGCCTGGCTAATTACTTAATCTCTCCTTTACCATCCCTCAGCAAACCTGTGATTGAAATCATTTTAGAGGCAAGGAGGCCTAGTACTAGAAAATCTTATGCTGAAAAATGGAAAAGATTCTGTGCCCGGAACCAATCTCAAACCCAATTTACCTCAGATTTTACAATACTTAACTGAGATGCTTCACAAGGGCCTGGCTTTTTCCTCCATTAAAATCCATGCCTCAGCCATTTCAGCTCATTATAACACAGAACCTTCCCTCTTCTATCATCCACTGCTCAAGCAGTTCCTCAGAGGGGCCAAACATTTGAGACCACCCAGGAGAGCTCTAACCCCAGCCTGGGACCTTAACTTTGTCTTGGAGAAACTCAGTCTACCTCCTTTTGAGCCAGCTACTACTGCAGACTTAAAATTTCTTTCTTGGAAAACAGCTTTCCTTTTAGCAATCACTTCAGTTAGAAGGGTATGAATTACAGGCCCTTATGGCAGTGGAGCCTTTCATAATCTTTCATGTGGACAGGTTGTCCCTCAGAACCAATCCATCCTTCATGCCCAAGGTGATATCCAGTGTGGCCCTTAGTCAGTCCATTCATTTGCCAAACTTCTTTCCCAATCCACAGAATAAAGGGGAATGGATACTGCATTCTTTAGATGTGCACAGACAACTTATATTCTACTTGGACAGGACTAAACCTCAAAGGAAATCTGAATAACTGCTGGTGGCATTTGCTACAGGGGCAGAGGGGAAGGCTATTTCAAAGCAAACAATTTCTAAATGGATAAGCCATTGCATTCATTTCTGCTATAAGCACCATGGAAAACCTATCCCCTAGGGGATCAGACCTCACTCCACCAGGGCTGCATCTACCTCTACAGCCTTTCTCAGAGGTGTCCCTACCAGGAGTTCTGTACATACTTTCACCAAGCATTATCATTTGCCAATTTTCTGTAAATGCAGAGCTGGCTTTGCCACTGCAGTCTTACAGGGCCTTATAGCTGGCCCTAATGCTATCTAAATTCCTCCTCCCAACCATAGCTTTGGGAATCTACCCAAATGTAATGACTGCAACACTGAAACACGAAGAACATAGTACAATTGTGTACACTTACCATAAATGTAGATGTTCGAGTGTATTCACTGTTGCAGTCCTTGTTACCCTCCCTCCAGCCCCCTAACTTCTTTTGGCTATACCGCTACTTTCCTTTACAATGCTTAAAAGCCTTTTTGGTGTATTTGCTTTTTTGTTGGAGGTATATCCTTGTACTTTTATATTTAATTACTTCCCATTAGGGGGGCACCTGATATCTGGGGCAGGAAAAACTGATGTAATGGCATTGGCTGCATGTTTTATACCCCTGATGACCTGATGTCATGGAAGAAGGGACAGCAACCGATGCAGGACCCAAGACTTTGTTAATCAGGCCAACTGAGGGCTACCTGCAAGCAGATAACCCAAATGTAATCACTGCAACAGTGAATATACTTGAACATCTACATTTATGGTAAGTGTACACAACTGTACTTCCTGTTTATTGTGGTGACAAGGTTTAGGTCCCTAGAGTGTGTAGCTCAGAGGGATTGGGATTTCTTTAAGTGGAGCATGTCCAACAGCTCTGGGTTTGACATACCTTTGTATGTTAGGCAGAAATCGCCTCTGAGTAGGCGATATGCGATGGTAGTAAAGCTGGAGTTTTTTTAAATGATCTGCATAGGGCATCTGTTTGAGGCCAGTAATCCTCTTTGTGAGGCATTTCTGCGGCCTTTCCAGTTGTTGTAGATGTCTTGTGAGGTACATACCAAAAGGGGCACTGTATTCTGTAATGGGTCTAATGAGTGATGAGTAGAGGGGAACAATGACCTCTTTTTTTCCTGGATGAGAAACCTTTTGCAATGAGGTGTGCCACGTAGAAGGATTTCCTGACTACTGTGGCAATGTGATTATCAAAGGAGAGACTACTGTCCACCTGTGTCCCAAGGTCTCTTATCACACTTTCAGTGTTAAGTAGAATACCGCCTGTGTGGTAGTTCATGGGTGCAGAGTTTTTACCAAAAGGGATGACAATGCACTTTTTCGCATTGAGCTTGAGGCCATGGCTTTGACAGCAGGCATCTGTCTCAGTGAGGCCCTTTTGTAGGACGTCCACATCGTTAGGAGTTTTGATTATGGCTCCTAGTTTGCAGTCATCTGTGAACTTCGTTAGCCAAAGACCTTCTGTGTTAGCCTGTACTTCAGAGACGTAGATACCAAACAGGACAGGGCTCAGGACTGAACCCTGTGGTACTCCACTTGTCAATGGTCTGAAGTCGGATTTGGAGTCTGCTACTTTCACAGTGTGGGTTCTGTCAGTGACCCAGTTGGCAACTCATCTTGTGACATAGGGATTTATACCTAGTTTATTGAGTTTATCTATAATTCCAGAGTGAGGGATGGTGTCGAAAGCCTTGGCGAGATCTAGATAGGCTGTGTGAACCACCTTGCCCTCGTCTTCGGCTTTGGTGACCACTTCAAAGAAGTCTATCAGGTTTAGGAGACATGATCTGCCTTTTACAAACGCGAACTGGGTGGGGTCCAGAGTTTGGAGATTACCAATGTCATTGTTTATAAGTTCCATGATGATACGTTCCATAGCTTTGCAGACCAGGCTCGTCAAGCTAATGGGGTAGTAGTTCCCGGGGTCCATGGTGGCTCCCCCTTTGTGGAGTGGGATAACTGTCACTGTGCACCATTTAGTGAGCAAAAAGTCTGAGGTGAGGCTATGATTGAACATGGTACTTAGGTGGGGTGCCAGTTTGTTCTGTAGTTCGTGTAGAATGCAGCGTGGGATGTTGTCAGATCCCATGGATGCTATGATCTTGGCTTTGGAGAGTGTGGTTTTTACCTGTGCAGCTGTGATTACAGGAATTTTGCATTCTTCCTGTATAGAGATAGTCCCTTTAGGGGGTGAGAGGAGGGTAAAGTTAGCACTGAACCTATCTGCCAGGATGTTAGCAATATCAGTTGGTTCTGTATATTTAGTGCCATTGTGCTGTAACTCAGAGCAGATCTGAGTGTTGCCATTGAGATTCTTGACATAGCTATAGAACACTTTGTGGTTGTCTTTAGAATCAGTGGCAATTTTGTTTTCATAACAAGCTTTGGAGGATTTTATGAGGGATCTCAGCTTCTTACTGAGGCTGACCAGGGAGTTCCTCCAATCATGGGATTTTACTCTTTTTTTTTTTGCAACAGTTTCTTTCTTCTCTTGTAGAGTTTGTTTATGGCAGGGGGTCCACCAGATTGGCTTCCTTTTTTGGGGGGCTAGCATCTTGGTTCTTGATCCATGCACTCATGTAAGTGCTTATAAAGTGCATTTGTGTAGGATTCAGCATTCGTACCTCTATTGTCCGTCTGCATGGGTGTCGTGAAGTTTGCTACTTCTGTCTTAAGAAGCATGAAGTTGGATTTGGAGAATTGTTTTACGGTGGTTTTCATAAGGGGGGTGGAGGCGGGATGTGGATTTCTAGGGTGATTCACTTATTGTCAGATCTGACCAATGAGGAATTGACCTCTGGTGTGGAACACTGGTTGCCCATGTTGGTAATGACCCTGTCTAGGACATTGCTGCCCCTGGTGGGGGTGTGGATAAGTTGATCCAGGGCATTGGAATTTATGAATTCCAGAAAACATTGAGCAAAAGAATTGGTACATGAGTAATTTTCCCAGTTAATGCTGGGGTAGTTGAAATTGCCCATTATTAGGGTGTTAGGTTGTACCCTAATATTTTCCAATGTATCAACAAATGAGGAGTGGGAATCCTGCGGCATGGTGGGGGATCTTTAACAAGCTACAATTTGGATTGCGGTCTTGTCCAGAGTTAGTTGCACTTGGATAATCTTGGATGCATTATGCTGAGCAACTAGCCTGGAGGTGTGGATATCCTTAATGAATATGGACACTCCTCCGCCTTTAGTGTTTCAGTCCAGGTTAGGTGGCCGAAAGGTGTGGTATGAATTATAGCCTGGTAATGGAGTTGTAAGCCGGGGTTTGAGTACATAGTCTACTTCACTTGAAAAACATAAGAAGGAGGAGACATATGGAGAGGAAGTGGCTTTGTATTACATCTTTCCCACTATTATGCAATTACCTATAGTTGAGTTTGAGGATTTCTGTTGCACCTTCCTATGAGGTGTCCCTATTGGTGATACAAAGAACTTGTATGACAAATATGGTAGTAATGGGCACTTCCAGGATGCTGAGTCATTAGTAATGCACCCATGTGTGTCACACACTACCTGGCAATTGATAGAATGGTAACATTTCCTTTTATGATACCTTTCTCCCTGTATGACAGTTGGGGCCTAATAGCCATATGGGTACAATCTATTGCATTGAGCACCCCAGGCAAGGTCTCCCTGGTCTTTGAAGGTCCCTGTGGTAAGGTGTGAAAACTACACATACTCTGGTATTCATGGAGACACTTCCATATGATATCCCTCTCCATACAAAAAAAAAATCAAGAATCTCCTGGTAATGCCTATGATATTGGAGCCTTGAGATGGAACAGGTTGTACTACCACAGCAATCAGTGACTTAAAGTGGTTATTCAATAAGCTTACTGCTAAGCTGAGCACCATCACTGACTGCAAATTCTGTTGAACCATTGATGACTTTTTATAACCTATCTTTGCAGTGTACACTTGTGTAGTATTTTGTGACTCTGAATCACAAGTAACTGGAAAGGGCTTCTATTAGCATATCATCATTGCATCATTTGCATATGTTCCCACATTTCCATGCCATTATGAACTCAGATACATATGACTTGTAAGCTCTGGAGATCTGTACATGTAAGACATTGGATTCTAAATCATACTATATCTATATTAAGCAGTGCCAGTGGTGTGACAGGTGGAACACTTGCTTTTGGTGTGGAATACTGTGGGTTCTATTCCCACACCAGACAGATTGATAGCTGATACTGCAGTACAGCATAGAGGAGTGTGCCATCCTTCAGATATGTTAAAACTGAGGTCCTATCTGCTTGATTTTGCATTAGCTCAGGTAGATTCAAAAGATCCCACAGTATCTACTGAAAAGAGTAAGAGAAGTTCCCAATGCCCTAGGCAAATATCCCCTAGTAGTATAAAAACCACCTCGGGTCTCTCCCAAAAAGAGGCTACTAGGCCAGTGGGATTAACCTGGTCAAAGAAGGATAAATGAATAAATAAATATGGATGACTTTTGCATATACACATTGAGTACATGTGCAACTGACTATGAATACCACCTTGATTCATGCAAGTCAACCAGTTTACTTCTGACTGAAGATCATAGGAGGTTACTAGGCTAATGGCCCTAGGGCCCTTACAAGCCTAGCCAAGAGATTATCCCCAAAAAAGAAACCTCAATCAGCACCTGTCACCCCCTGTCAATGAGTGACATAGGTGGAACCCCTGGGACAGATTTGTGGTTTCCCATCCACTTATCAAGGTTGCGCTTGAAGAGGGTCAGCAAGGTACTCTGTTTGACATGTATGGGAAGTCTATTCCAGAGATGGGGCAGCATCTGGGAGACAAAACTGTCCCTCCAGTGGGTTTTGTTGATGTCACATATTAGGTTTAGGCCTATCGAGCGGGTAATGCGTCAGGATTTAGACTTATGGATATGGAGCATCTCTAGTAGCTAGGGTCCGATATTGCTTTGTAGTCGAGACACAGGTCACCTCTGAGCAATCTGTATGATGCAGAGCAGAATGATAGTGATTTCAGCCTGTCCACATAGGGCAGGTGTTGGAGGCCATGGATTCTCTTTGTGAGGTATTTTTGTGGCCTTTCCAGTTGATGCAGATATTTGGAGAGGTACATTACCAAACAAGGTGTTTTACTCAATTATAGGTCTAATGAGGGAGGAGTACAGAGAGGTAATAACCTCCTTTTTTCTGGATGCAATCCCTTTACTTATGAGATGGTCTAAGTAAAAGGCTTTTGACCACTGCAGCCACATGATGGTCGAATGTGAGATTGTTGTCAACCTGAGTACTCAGGTCTTTCACCACAGGTTGAGTGCTTAGGGGGTTGCCGTTGATGTGGTAATCAGCAGGGGCCATGTTTTTGCTGAATGGTATGATAATACATTTTTTTGTGTTTAATTTAAGGCCATGACTTTGGCATCAGTTATTTGTAGCTATGAGACCCTCTTGCATTAACATAATTTGGGGAGCCAATGACAGTACCCAACTTACAGTCATCTGCAAACTTGGTTAGCCCTTTGGCTTTGCCTGGACCTCTGAGAAGTAGATGCCAAACAGTAGGGGTACCAGGACAGATCCCTGGGGAACACCACTAGTGACAGGTCTGCTGTCAGAGGTGCTGGTGCGTATTTTGACCTTGTGGGTCCTATCTGCTAGCTAAGTTGGCCACCCATCTGATGAGAAAGGGATTAACACCAAGTTATGTTAACTTTTCGATGATGCCCGAGTGGGGGATTGTGTCAAAGGCCTTGGCCAGGTCAAGGTAAGCTGTATGTACCAACTTTCCCTCATCTAGGGCCTTAGTGACAGTCTCAAAAGAAGTCAACTAGGTTCAATAGTCAAGATCTGCCCCTGACGAATCCGAATCTTTTTCAACTTGGTTTTTAATGGTACAGTGAGATGTAGATGACCATGTCAGCATCGAAGATAATTGAAAGAGCAGGAAGGTCAAAGGAAAGTTAGTTAATAAAGGTAATGAAGAGGAGGGAGTCCAACAGATGAAACTTGAGGGACTCTTTTTTTTTATAAATGGAGAAGATTTAGAAGGTGGATCCAATTATAATGCTAAACTCATTATCTAAGACAGTGTTACTAAACCATCAAAATGCATTCTGACTTATTCCAGTAGCTAACATGGCAACTTAGAGGAGGGAGTGGTCTACATCAAAAGCTTTAAACAGCTTTATAAAGACAGAATCACTGAGGCTGTCTTTGTCCATACTGAGAATAGCATCAGTAAAGGAGACCAAAAGAAATGTTGGTGCCTAGAGGGCAGGGAATATTTTTAATATACCTGGAAAGTTGGGAGTAGACCATTTTTGAGGAATTTGCCTATAACATTATGCATATGGAGTGGCAGCTGAAGTTTGGGGTTTAAAGTCCTTGGGGAGAGGTTTTATTATGGCTTTCTTTCAAGTAGATGATACAGTATTGTAGGTCAAAGCAAGGTTAAATATGTAATAAAGGTGAGGAAGGATCTGACCCTTCCATGATTTGATGAACCAGAAATCTGACAGAATTGGTCTTTGCTCATTAGACTCTAGGAGTATGGCTGCAGATATTAGTATTGCTTGTAACTGTAAATTTTCCAAGCCTGCTGTGCATCTACTTCCATCCCATAATGCACCATGACAGCTCTTCTCCAGAATTTTGTCGTTGTGAGCAGGGTAACCATGTTGATCTAATGGCTTCAGACAACATGGCAGTTTTTTCAATTCTGTGGAGAAACTTAAGTTTGTGAGTGACAAATCTTGTTTGTTCTCATCTCCTTGCTTTACAGTTTGTGAATAGCATCTCTGTTTCCTTCCCTGGGCTAAGACCCATTCCAAAGCAAAATGTTTCTCTTTTGCCCCTCCTGTTTGTAACTTAATTTTGGGAAGCAGTTTTGTGATATTTTACAGAAGGCTAAGGCAAACAAGTCCAAAGTCATATATCTGTTTTGGCCTTGACATGTATGGATCCTTCAACATTAGTCTTATTCTCTGGAGAAGCTTCTGTAGCTGAGGCCATTCAGTACTCTCGAATGCCTGACAACCCTAACAAACACCTTCATTCCCTTCATCTAACCATATGGTTACTCTGCTTCTGGTAATGATTATGGATGCTGCATACTCTCCGAGGATTGTCCAGACCCCTTACTTCTATGTGGACACCAAATACCTGGAAGGCATACAAGAGTAAGGTTGTTTTTCCGTATGGGTCATTTCTTTAGGAGTAGATCCTTTTGCAGCACCTATGCAGATGGTGTACTGCCAGTCTCAAAATTTGACACAGGTTTGAGGTATTCATCCAGTAAACAAATTCCATCAGGGGCAAATGTAAATCTGTTTCCAAGTTTACCTGTGTTTTCCTCAAGTATTTCAACAAAGTATACATTTTACATTACATGGATGTTCCCAGGCAGTTGAAGTTCTATACTAACAGAACCAAATCTAATATGAAAGATGATCAACTATTTTTGTTCTGTGCCCATAGCTTACTGTGTTCCAAGGTATCCAAAGTTACACAATCTGGATAAATTTCAGAATGTATTATTTATTTTAACTACAGTAGTTACCTAACAGTTATAAAGGGCAGTCAGCCAGAGCAGTGGCTACTTCTCTCAGATGCTTTTCAAAGTAGCATCCTTAGATGATATGCTGCAGTTGCAACATGAGCTTCTTTTTTTTACTTTTGAAAGATGATGTAAGCTGGATATGTTCTTGAGGTCCAGGACTTCCTTCAGGACCATAGTTACATGAGGTATGTCTTCATGACACTACCCAGGATGAGCTTGCAATTATTTTCTGGTGACTGAAAATGAATAGAACATGTCCAATTCAAGAATTATGTAGTTAACAAATAGCTAGTACAGTTGTGTAATAGCTTACCATAGTAGTAGATGTCTTACTGATTACTGTTGCTGTATTCCAATACTGATAGATTATCCTGCCTGAGGTAACCTGATATCTGGTTGGCGTACATACCTCTCAACGTGGAAACATCAAAAATCTGGACATGGCCCATGAAAAATAGGTACAAATCTGTACGTTGATTAACATATAATTTGCATGCATAATTACATAACCCCACCCACCCCGATGGAATTGTGGGATACCAACCTTCAACTGCAAACTGAAGGACAGACAACCAAAAAATGGTACCAGAGTCCCCCTGCAGCCATTTCCAATGTCCCATTACCTGGTTATTTCGCCCCATTTACCATAAACACTAATGTGTGCATACTGCTTTACTTCTACAATGATCATTTGGATTTTATTTTTACATTTTACAACACATCAATGCACAAAGACTAACAGACATCTGATAAACAAAGCAATACTGTCTCACAATAAAAATAGACTTGGCATTAAAACTTCTCTGCCCTTGAAACTCACACCTTCCTGAGGATATTGTTATAGTTCACTTCAATCCCTTTGCCAGTGACACAAACTCACGAAGTACAAGATGGATCAAGAAAGGGAGTGTTCAGACATAGACGTTACCATGGTATGAATACCTGCTAATTAAAGCCCTCTCTTGCAAACCAGCTTTAATTAATTTGAAATGCAGATTCATTGTATATTCTTATCTCTGGTACATATATTAACTGTTTACAAAAAGAAAAAAGCAATAAAATTTCATGAAATCTACCCAAAAATACAGCTGCTGCAGTACTTTATGTTGCAGAATTTCAGGGAAGAAGCATTCATTGATCCCAAATAAAAATAAAAAATCACACTGCACATACAATGGAAATTCAGGGACAGATTTTGCTTTTGTTACATTTATAAATAGTACCATCTGCTAGAGGTGGTTTTAGGTCAGAAGCATAGCTTTTATTATTATGAATAATTTGCTTTAAAACTGCAGTTAAATCATCTCTCACCTTCCAAGACTTTTAGCCATGAAAATATTGTACTTTAGCAGTAGTTAATTAACTGTATCTACATACTCGGGTAAGATGGTATGAGAATGCATAAAGCTTGTGGTTGTTTCTTGTTCCATCTTGCACAGCTTATCTTTTCGCTCACTTGTTGTCATACATAATTCCAATTTATTCAATAGGCAGCTTCACTATGTATCATGAACTATCATTTACAATACATTTTAAGTCACAGAATTGTTCTGTCAAACTTAACAATTAACTTTAATTTGTTGTGCGCTTTACTTCCTGGTACTTTCAGCTACTATGCATATTTAATGTGAAACATGTTTGAATGAGGTACTGCCAAAATGAGATAAACTATAACATTTAAAATGCCTGAAATAGGTCTTGGATCAGTGATCTCCCCTTAGTAAAATCAAATTACAAACACACACACACAAATACAGAGAAAGCTTTCTGCTTAGGTGCTGTTAGAATCATAGTGGTGAAAGGAAATGTTATTCTTATTCAAATCCAAGATACTACCAACACTGGACCAACAAGACCTTTGGGCACTTAAGTGTTGAGTTTTCCCTTAACCCCTGTTTGACCAGTAACAGTGAAGTCAATGCCTTATGCAGGTCTTGTGTTCAAGTCCCAAATGAGGGCTAACACTTTCCTTTCTTTTCTATGATTCTAATAAAAAAAAAAAAAAAAACTGTAAGCCTGTTTCCTACTTTTCCTGTAACAAGTGTTCCAGATACAGATTTGCTGTATCCAGGACTGTATGTAAGTTTCTGAGCCCCCCAAGCCGTTCTGTGTTGGAGGGAAGCCTTCTAGCTTATCAGTGGCAGTTGTAAGCACTAGGTAACCTGTCTACCACATAAGGAGTGGTTCTGGCCCAGAAATTGTAGTTACTGGACATTTGGGCAATCTCTTCCATCTCTCTCAACTTTCTGATTTGAAAGCCTGCATTTGCACTTGTTTCTGTCCTGTAACTCATCTAGTGCAGATACAGATTCTTAGTTTTAGCACTTAAATTTGCTTATTTATGCTCAGCACTTGTTCAGAACTTGTAAGCACTAAATAATCTACTACTAACTATAGCACTCAATCTTCCTCATTACCTAGAGGAAAACAGTTTTTGTACTTACTTTTCTCACTTGCTTAGAGAAAAACAGCTCTTGTACTCACTTTCCTCACTTATCTAGAGGAAAATAGTTTTTATTCAGGCATGTCCAAGGGTCAGCTCCCAGTGTTCTCTCCTGTCTATCTGATGAATCTGGGCATCTTGAGGCAATGTAGAAATTGCCTCTTGTACACAGACAACCCTCTCCTCCTACCACCCAACACTACAACCTGTGAGAGATGCACTTATCTAGCCAAACTGGAGGTAAAGCTCTCTCCAACCAAGACTGAACTTGACAGTCATGAGGAGAAGGTAAACATTTGCACCACACTCATCATGTAGCCTCACTAAATCTACACCACCAAAATCCACACATAGTAACACAAAAACATTCGTGGAGGCTCTCAATAATAATCTGTCTAAGCAACAGAGACCTCCAAAGCAGAAACGCAAGCAACCTCCATCCCCCAACACAACCCAATTGACACATAGCCCACAGACTCAGTGTGCCACTCAACCACAGCCAATAAGGCAAAACAACGTACCCAACACACTAGTCATATGTGACTCTATAGTCAGGCACACTGATGTCCCACTCACCAGGCTAAACAAGGAGAAGGTTACTGTCAGCTGCCTGTCGGGTGCCAGGATCCGCCACATAACCCATGCACTCAGGTCACTCCACAACAAGTACAAATATGACTCTGTCATTGTCCATGTTGGTGTGAATCACCTGAGACGTACCTCCCTGGACTACATGAAAAGAGACATAGAAGAGCTCTCCGATCTTGTAGCCCAGGCATGTATGACCCTAGCCCTGAGTAGCATTTTGCCATTGCCCCGAATGATACCGCAGTACAAGAACAAAATGATTGACTTCAACAATTGGCTAAGCTTCTGGTGTCATTCTAAGGGGATCCAGTATCTGTCTGCTTGGGATGACATGGTCGACAGACCACAATGCTTTGCTGCAGATGGCCTGCACCTGTCGCCCCTGGGATTCCGGATACTGGCTAAGGCTCTTGCTGCCCCTATAGTGCATTTTTTAGGCAAGGTTCAAATAACAAATTCACCACCATAACAGGAACAGGCAAGCAAAAACTGAGGGTAATGCTACTCAATGCTAGAAGTCTAAAATCTCAAAATGCACTCACTCGAGGCACTCCTTAAAATGGAGAACACTGATATCTGTGCAGTGACTGAGACCTGGTTTAAGGCTCCAGACAGCACCCCTGCACTATCAGGCTATAACTCATACCACACTTTTTGGCCATGTAACCTGGACCGAAACACAAAAAGCCGAGGTGCGTCCATATTCATTAAGGATATCCACACCTCCAGGCTAGTTGCTCAGCATAATGCATCTGAGGTTATTCAAGTGCAACTAACTCTGGGCAAAACTGCAATCCAAATTGTAGCTTGCTACAGATCCCTCACCATGCCCCAGGATTCCCACTTCTCTTTTCTTGATGTACTGGAAAATATTAGGGTTCAACCAAACACCCTAATAATGGGCGACTTCAACTACCCCACCATTAACTGGGAAAACTACTCATGTACCAACTCCTTAGCTCAATGCTTTCTGGAATTCATAAACTCCAATGCCCTAGATCAACATCCACACCACCAAGGGCAACAATATCCTTGACCTAGTCATTACCAACATGAGTGACCGGTGTTCCACACCTGAAGTCAACTCCTTGGTGGTTCAATCCGACCATAAGCTAATCACCCTTGATATCCACATCCCGCCCCCACCCCCCATTAAGGAAATTATGGTAAAAAGTTTCTCCAAAGCCAACTTCATGCTTCTTAAGACAGAAGTGGTGAACTTCATGACACCCATGCAGATGGACAATACAGTTACAACTGCTGAATCCTACACAAATGCACTCTATAAGCACTTACACAAGTGCATGGATCGTGCTATCCCAAACAGAACCAAGACACTATCTTCCAAAAAAAGGAAGCCAATCTGGTAGTCCCCTCCCATAAATAAACTGTACAACAGAAGGAAGAAACTGTTGCAAAAGAGAGTAAAATCCCATGAGTGGAGGAGCTCCCTGGTCAGCCTCAGTAAGAAGCTGAGATCCCATATAAGATCCTCCAAAGCTAGCTACGAAAACAAAGTCGCCACTAATTCTAAGGAGAACCACAAAGCATTCTATAGTTATGTCAAGAATCTCGATGGCAACACCCAGATCTGCTCTGAGTTACAACACAAAGGCACGAAAATTACAGAACCAACTGATATTGCCAACATCCTGGCAGATAGGTTCAGTGTTAACTTTACCCCCCACCCCCTAAAGGGCCCATATCTATACAGGAAGAATGCAGAGTCCCTGTAATCACAACTATGCAGGTAAAAGCTGCACTCTCTAAAGCCAAAAACATAGCATCCATGGGACCGGACAACATCCCAGGCTGCGTTTTACATGAACTTTAGAATGAACTGGCTCCCCACTTAAGCACCATGTTCAATAATAGCCTCACATCAGGCTTTGTGCCCACTGAATGGTGCACAGCAACAGTTATCCCACTCTACAAACGGGGAGCCACCACTGATTCCGGGAACTATCGACCTATTAGCCTGACGAGCCTGGTCTGCAAGGCCATGGAATGTATCATCATAGAACTCATAAACAAAGACACTGGTAACCTCCAAACTCTGGATTCCACCTAGTTCGGGTTTGTGAAAGGCAGATCATGCCTCCAGAACCTGATTGACTTCTTTGAGGCAGTCACCAAAGCCGTAGATGAGGGTAAGGTGGTTCACACAGCCTATCTTGACTTGCCAAGGCTTTCGACACCATCCCCCATTCTGGAATTATAGCTAAACTCACTAAACTAGGTATAAATCCCTATGTCACAAGATGGGTTGCCAACTGGCTCACTGACAGAACCCACACTGTAAAAGTTGCAGACTCCAACTCTGACCTCAAAGCAGTGACAAGTGGAGTTCCACACAGTTCCATCCTGGGACCTCTCCTGTTTGGTATCCACTTCTCTGAAGTACAGGCTAACACAGAAGGCCTCTGGCTAACGAAATTC
Organism: Protopterus annectens; assembly: GCF_019279795.1. Taxonomy (NCBI): domain Eukaryota; kingdom Metazoa; phylum Chordata; order Ceratodontiformes; family Protopteridae; genus Protopterus; species Protopterus annectens. The sequence goes on along the minus strand of NC_056730.1, from coordinate 836,135,398 downwards.
ACAGATGACTGCAAACTAGGAGCCATAGTCAAGTCCCCAAATGATGTGGACATCCTACAGAAGGGCCTCGCTGAGACAGATGCCTGGTGTCAGAGCCATGGCCTCAAGCTCAATGCCAAAAAGTGCATTGCCATCCCCTTTGGTAAAAACTCTGTACCCATGAATTACCACATAGGCAGCAATCTAACACCGAATGTGTGATATGAGACCTTGGGACCCAGGTGGACAGTAGTCTGCTTTGACAGTCACATCGCCACAGTAGTCAGGAAGTCCTTCTACGTGGCACACCTCATCATAAAAGGGTTCTCATCCAGGAAAAAAGAGGTCATTGATTCCCTCTACTCGACACTCATTAGACCCATTATAGAGTACAATGCCCCTTTTGGAATGTACCTCAAAAGACATCTGCAGCAGCTGGAAAGGCCACAGAAGTACCTCACAAAGAGGATTACTGGCCTGAAACAAATGCCCTACACTGACCGCCTCAAAAAACTCCAGCTTTACTCCGTAGTATATCGCCTACTCTGAGGTGATCTCTGCCTAACATATAAAGCTATGTCAAACCCAGAGCTGTTGGACATGCTACACCTAAAGAAATCCAAATCCCTCTGAGCTACACGCTCTAGGGACCTAAACCTTGTCACCACAATAAACAGGACATGCTGGAGGGATAGATTCCTGTCCCAGACGACTTCCCATACTCTGGAACAGGCTACCCATCTATGTCAAGCAAAGTTCTTCATTAGCACTCTTCAAGAAAAATCTTGATGAGTGGATGGGAAATAGGAAATACACCCCGGGGATCACTTCTGTGTCTCTGCTCGACAGTGGCACAGGAAAATAACTTTCTTGGGTGGCGTAAGCCAGGGAACCTTGTTGGCTAGGCTTACGTAGGCCCTTGGGCCGATAGCCTAGTACCTACCTATGAACCTATGAACAGTGCCTAAGCAGAGCACTTTCTCTGCATTTGTGTGTGTGTGTGTGTATTTGATTTTAATCACCATGTTGTGGGTTTCCTAGCTGAAAGAAGAAAGCTAGACCATAAGCAAAAGACCATTGTACAATGTATGAAAAAAATCACAGCAATAAAGTATCAAGATTAAGAGAACAAAAAAGCTTATATTTTCTCATGAATTATGTACAAACTAATATATAATAATATAAAACTGAACTTCAAAATACAAGCAAATGCTACATACCAGCAAAGCATCATGACAACTGGAAATCATTGAAAGTGCCAAGAAACATGCAGCCTTTTAGGAGTATCATAATATGAACCCAGGGATACAGAATTTTTTTTTGCAACTTTAGCTTACTTGGTAAGGTCACCTTTGGCTTCTTATGCCAAGCATTCAATCCCTCATGTCTCCTACCTATCACCTCTGATCTGCAGTGAATTGTACTACATGAATCTGCAAGGCTGCTCTTTGCTAGCCTAGCTTACTGTCTCCCACTGATGAATTACTAAGCCCCTGTAACCCTCTTATTAGTTTTTGCTCTTGGACTCATCAGGGAGGTGAAGTAGCATTTATTCTGAAATTCAGTTAAGAATAGAGAAACACAAAAGGGTGACACCACAGCTGCGAAAACAAACAATGTCAGCAAAATTATTATTTTCTGCAGGGGCTATACCTCCCACTAATCATCAGATTATATGTCAAGAGAAAACAGAAGAAAAATAATGGCTGACATTGCATAATGTCATTCTTTCATGATTCACTTAGTTAATATTTTCCTCTGCCCTGTTATGACAGCTTCCACTCATACCCACTGACCTTTAACCCACTTTCCCTCAGTCACTGACCCAGAAGGCATACAGTTGACAGTAACCATAATTTTATTCTCTGCTTCTCATCCATCCTCCATTATTTTCATCTAAGAAGGTTTGCATCATGTTCATACTGCCTTCTTTTTCTACTCTTTTTCTGCATTTCTTCTACAGACCTGTGTCTGTGTAAAACACCTATTTTTTTTCCATCATCCCATAGCTCTTAGTAAACTGCCATTGTATACAGCAGGTGTCGTAGTATGGTCTCCATCTTACTTACCCTGATGCAACACTCCTGGCTTCCTACTTGCCGATCAGTTGTTTCCCCTTAATGAGATTGTCTCACTCACTGTCCTTATACTAAAAGCTGGGATTTTCTTCAGGAAGGCTCAAATGGTAAATCATTGCATATGGATTTATTCACTAAATGAGCTGAGGGTCGAGCCTTCTTTCAGAGCTGGCTTCATCCCTACAAAGGCTGACACTGGACTCATGCTAGCAAAGGTACTGATGTTGGTGATAAGAGGTACTACCAAGTAATGGCATGTGCATGCCCTATTCCATTCTAAAATCCTCTCAAAGAGAGCTACATTTGTGGTAGACAAATTTAATAATGCAACAAAAATAAGATCAATAACAGAAAAAATAAATAAATAAAAAATATTTAAAATAAAAGCAATACTCCAGCAACAAAAGGGGGCTGAAGGTTGAACAGTTTTACTGTTAAAGCGACCTGTCCTTGAAGCTCTACAGTTACATGGCATATACTATAAAGCTTTACTATCTATACCAGGAAGGGCCACTGTAATAATTAATCGTTACATTAAGATAGCATCCAAAAGTTCAGCCTGGCAGTAGAAAAGTAAAGATGGTGAATCAGAAGATGGCACAAAAAGTATCTGGATTTTTTTTTCCTTTTTGTACAGGAGGCTAGGTGAACTGTCTCTCACACACACACACACAACCTTAGCGCTCTGCAGTTAGTGCATTTGCTTACTGTGTTCTGCCCATGATCCTGTGTTCTGTGAAACAGCAGCTGCCGCGGCTCTGCAAGTAATCCTCCTTCGGCTCTGCATGAGTAAAGTAATCCTGCCCTGCCCGAACAGTGTAAAGTAACTCCTGTTCTGCCTGAAAAGTAAATCTTCCTGGGAAACAGCAGAAATAAATCTTAGATGCGGCTTCTTAAGTAAATCTTCCTGACCTGTCCTATTCAAACAGAAGTGCAGCATGCTGATGGAGCTGCCATTATTGCGCACGTGATGACGTCACCTCCGAATGCATGAAAATTTTAAAAATAGATCTGAAAAATCGGAAATAACGGGGTGCCACTCAGGAATCGTGGCACCCCATTATTGGGACCCCAAGACTTGGTAAAAACCGGGTTATTCGGGATGGTTGAGAGGTCTGTTGGCATACCAAAGCCAAAACCTTCCTGATACACCATAATTCTGGCATGTAACCTCATAGATTCTCAGACCTATCTACAGCCAGGAAACCCTGGAAGAGCCTGAGTACAAATATAGTAATAATCCAGCCAAGAAAATGGGATGGGAACTGTTCCTCCTTGGTCCAAAAGGTATAACTAGACTACCAAAGAAAAAATAACAGAAAGCAATGGTGGCTGAAGGGCAGGTTGCAATACTGCAACACTGAGACATCTACCGTTACTATAAGTTCTTACAACTGTACTATGCCCTTCCATGGATCACTGTTGCAGTATTCCAATACCAATGGGTTAGTCTCACAGCTAGAGCTTGTTAAGGGTGGATGGTAGACATGGGGGCTGTCTACCTTTCCTGAAAGGACAGATCAAGTAAAGAAGGTTCTAGATCTGTAAAAGGCATTCACTCTATAAAGTCTTGTAAAAGAGTGGACTAAACATCAGGTGGATGCCTCCAGAATAGATCTAGAGGCAATGCCTTCGAAAAAGACTCTAGATGAGGGGACTGTGCTGGTGGAATGCAACTTCATGGTTGAAGACAGATTTATGCCATGTAACAACAGGAGATGGCCTAAGAAATTCAGTTGGATATGGTCTGTTTGGGGACAGGGTTATCCAACTTACCTTCCTAGAAGGAGACAAAATGCTGGTCAGTTTTCTGAAAGATTTTGTCCTGTCCCAAGTAGAATCTTAGCTGTCTGTGCACATTCGGGTAATGGAGAAGTTTTTCTCCCTTATTTTGTAGGTTAGGAAAGAAGGTAGGCAAATGGATGGTCTGGTTGAGGGACAGTTAATTTACTACCTTTAGCATGAAAGAGAGGTTAGGCCTTAAGAAGACCCTAACCTTAGGGAAGATGAGGAAGGGAGGAATGGCTATAAGGTCTTTAAGCTCATAACCTCTTCAGGCAGAGGTGAGAGCAACCCATAGAACCATTATATGGGTAGAGAATTTTAATGCAGTAGTAGCTGCTTTTTCAAAGGAGGCAAGGTAAGTTTTTCCAAGACAAAGTTCAGATCCCATGGGGCAGAAGAGGTCTTTTAGGTAGGTTTAGGTAAAGGTCACCTTTTAAAATTTGCTTAACTTAAATTCTGCAAAGCAATTGAAGGTTTAGAGGCATGCAGGCAGAAAAAGAAGATAGGTGTGTGTTAATGGAGGAATAAGCAACTCCACTGTTAAGTAACTCACACAAGTAAGAAAGAGTAAGTAGGATTTCCACTAAAAAGAGGGTTTCCCAGACTTCCAAGATGGCTGCACACTAACAGCGTGTTTCTAGCTCTCCCAGTGTGAAAACAGAAACTCAGCAGAAAAGGCCAGTAGACTTGTGTTTATGGATACATTTCAGTAACTGGCTAGTAAGTGTACTGCCTGGATGCCAAGAATGAAGTACATAAGACTTAGAATAAAATCAGGTACAAAAAGTGAGGAAGAAACACTGACTGGGGAAAGTTATGCAGCTGCTCAGAACAAAACAATGCAACCTTCAGACATGACTTCCAATAACCTACAGGAAGATACAAGACAACTGCATACAGAACTGGTTAAACTAAACAAAACACTGATGGAGTATATTAACAGAAACAACAAAAGGCTGGAAACAATGGCAGAAGCTTTAAACAGATATTCAGATGAGATGAGAAAGCTGCAAAAATCAGAGGTCTAAATGAAAAAAAGGCCGGCTGAATATGAGACTGCTCAGAAAGAGATGTTTCAAAAAATAAGAGTTAGAGGACACAGCAGGAAGAGAAAACCTGAGATTTTCAGCTATACCAGAGAAGCTGGAAGGAACAGACTGCATTAATTTTATGAAAGCACAAATACAGAACTGGATTAGTATTCCACAGCAGGAGTTATTAGTTGAAAGGGCACATCATGTGTATGCTTCAAACCTAACTATAAGAAAGCAACCTAGACCTATAATAGTAAAGATGCAATCCTACCTGCAGGAGTTGATTCTGACAAAAATGTGGCAGAAGGACAAAATACTAAAAGTGGGAAACAGCAGAATGTTTGTGGAGAATGATTACTCACTGTACATCACAAAGAAGAGGAGTAAATTCATTCCACTATTCAGGGAATGCCGAGAAGCGGGTGTGAGATTCAAACTGCTGTATCCAGCTGTCTTTAAAGTATTTTTCCCTGGAGAGACAAAATAATTTTTTGATGAAGTGCATGATAAGGAGGAAATACAAAAGTTTGTCCAACAAAAAGTGAGCTATGAAACAGAAGGAGATTCGGATTCTTGTTCTTCTTGTAAGAAAGACTACAGCAAGACTGTACCTGTGAAACCTTTTCCAGTATTTCAATGGAAAATGTTGAAGAGAAGGAAGGGAACGTGAGAGTTGACTAGAAGAATCAAGAGTACATTGGAAATGAAGCAGAGACAGGATTTGGGAGATGGTGAAGAACAGTAATAAAACCAGTAACTCAGTGTGGTACAGTGCAATAATTATATTTGTGAAATATGACAGAACAAGAAAATCTGGAAATATTGGACTTTTTCAAAATTTTTTGGATTTGAGGAGGACTCTAAAGTATTTGCCCTAGTTCATGTCATTAACATTCGGAAAAATCATTTGGGGAGAAAGCTTAAGTAAGGAAAACATTTTCTTTTCTTATTAGTACTGTATTTGTGGTGTATGGTTTTCTTTGCACACTATTTTAAAGTGTAATGGGGATTGTAAACCATTGCTGTTGCTTTTCTTTTTCTCCCCTCTTCTTTCTTCTTGTACAATTTTGAGAAATATTGGCAATGCAGTGGAAAAAAAGCCTGGTTAAAAAGGCATGACAAAGTTAAAATTAATGTGCCTTTTTTATTCTTGCATGGGAAAATGACTGTATTAAGGACCTTAGATTGATTAGTTTTAAGAGAGAGCAAGTAAATGAAAAAGAATATTGAATATTATGAGGCTTTTTTCTAGTAAATGCATGTATACTTAGTAGCAATTCTGCAGCTGGTCATGTTTCCATGGAAACAATCGGATAAAGAGAAACTGGCTATCTGGTTCTCATGTCTCCATGGAGACAATCTGATAAAGAGAAACTGGAGACAGTCTGGTAGAAGGGGACTGGCTGAGGGAAAAGAAAAAAAAAGGAAATTGGCTAGGACATAATGTTCTCCAAAAGCAATCATGGATTTTCCCAGCTGGGAGGGCTTTAAAGATAAGACAAAATATATTAGACATGAAGTAAAGTTTTCTCAGTTTTTTTAATGCAGTGGGGAATACTAATATAAACAGGTGCTTTTTTTCTTTTTCTCCCTTCATTTCTTTTTCTTCGGTTTTAAGAAATGTTTGCACTGCAATGTAAAAAAAAAAGTGGGATGGAATCGAAGTAGGGAACAGAGGAAACTCACACAAGTGGTTAAGAGAAAAAAACAGTGTGCTTTTTCCCATGCTTGCACAGGGAAATGACTGGGTTAAGACCCTAGGCATTATCCAGTAACAAGTTTATTACAAAGCATGTGCATGAAAAAGAATATTGAATATTATAAGGCTTTTTTTCTGGTAACAAGGTACCCTTAGCAATTTTGAGTCCAGTTTGCATTTCACTACAAGACAATTTAATAATGAGAAATGGCTTTGAGAAAGTGTTTACTGAAAGCATTCAAGTGTTTTCTCAGCTGGGAGAGCTACAAGGATAGACAAAATCAAATAGCACTTACTAATAGCACAGGCTGTACCATGCATCTTGGCATGACTAACCTTTCTTTTTGGTTAACTCCAGCCTGTCTGTGTGGCTATCAACTTAGAACTTTTCTTCTTATTTGGAAGCAAAAACTCAATATTTGAAGATGTACATAGTTTTGAGTGTTATTATTATTATGTTAATAGGATTTAGGGGGGATTGAGGTTGTTTATTCTGTTTGAGAGCTTTCAAAAACAAAGTTATGTGAGATGTGGCACAGGCTCAAATGGATATGACAAGAAACTGTATAAAAGACCAACCTGTCAAACAGTATATGCATGTAACGTAAAAGTTGGAACTAGATATTTAACAAAAAAGCAGTTATACATAAAAGGTGGTAATAATAACTATATAAGAAAATGATGCTTTCTGTAATGTCTTTCAATCTGAATGGTCTTACAGATAATTATAAAAAATAAAAGAGTTAAAGAGTGGTGAACTATATTAAAAACTGCAGAGTGCAAATAGCTATGCTACATGATATATACCTGGAAAGAACTGAACATGTGCATTTGATAAAGAAAGGTTTTCAGGGTGGTTATTCAGTGGAATATCTGGTGCAAAGGAAAAGAGGACTACTTACATTAATTGCAAGAGGAGTTCTGATAGTGATAGAAGAGGGAAAAAAAGATAATAATGGAAGATATATAATAATGTCCAAAAATCAGCAGGAAAAGACCACCACAACGAAATAAAACATAAACTGATTTTAATATAAAAAACAAGCGCTTTCACGTGTATAAAAACACGCTTCCTCAGGTTTTAACAACAGTGAATCTCAAGGAGTATAAATACATATCAAATCTAAAGCTCATAGGTTAATATATTAATAGACTAGTAGACTGATAAATTAATTGTTCCTACAAATAGTAGGAGCAAATAAATGACTCATTCAGTCTTACTCCTTAAAAACAAAGCAAAGCAATGCCTTAATTTCATAGCATTACTCCAGTAAAACATTTCAAATGAAAAGCTTAAAAGTAACTAACACCGCAGAAGCATAATGCTCTGTCATGTATATAGCATAAACTAAACAAAGTTAATATAACTATAAATGTGTATTCTAGCATATCTATTAATATATCTAATAACTAAACCCATGGAAAATGGATGAAAATAATGTATGCATATCAGAGAATACAAAAACAAAATAAATAAAATTAAAATACAACTTGATAAACATCAATAAATTATCTACATGCAGCTAAAACAGACTTAATACTAACACATTGGTTAAGTCCTGGTTCAATATGTGCTCTTATTCTTAAAATCCAACATAATTCAGCTGATTCAAGGTAATTCATCTTACCACCCCCCGGTTTATTAAGATTCACAATCTGTAAGACCCTAAATTTAAATATATGATCTAAGTGTGTAACAATATGCTTGGCTAGAGCATTAGATGGATTCAGTTTCCTGATATCATAAACATGATTGTACACCCTGTCTTTTAATTTTCTGGAAGTCATGCCTATATAGAATGCTGTGCATTCTGTACATGTAGCTAAGTATATTAAATTCAAGCTATCACAAGTAGCATGAAATCTGGGGGTAAAAATATAATCTAGACAAGGGTGAACAAATTGTTGTTCATCAGCAATATGTTTACACATATTACACTTATTACATGGGAAGGTACCATTTCTTAAAAATCGCTTACTTATGTTTTGTTTGACCATTGTCCTTTCAGTACAAAGTAATCTTTTGAGATTCTTGCTATTTCTATATCTGAACCTAGGTGTTTCACCTACAAGCTTAAGAATTTGTGGATGTATTAGTAGAACATTCCAGTTCTTCTTAATAATTTCTGTAATTTTCCCGTTATCATTGGTATATCTAGTAGTAAAAGCTAATTTAGTCTGATCAAATTTAGTTCTGGTAGCATTCTTAAACCTTTGATATCCATTATGTATAGTCTGATAACTACTTGAACTAGCACTCACTGGATTTAATACTGATTCCTTCATGTCCTTTATCAGGGTATAAGTATACCCTCTCTCCTGGAATAACTCATCCATATGTTCTATTTGTAGGAGTCTTTCAGTGTCATTCCTGCATATATTAACAATCCTCGTGAATTTGCTCTTAACAATGTTCGGAAATACAAAACGTGGGTGCATACTATTAAAATGTAACAGTGCATTCTTCCAACATGGCTTCCTGTACAGAGTAGTTGAAATTGAACCATCTGGATCCTTAAAGATGGTAATATCCAGGAAATCTATCTTGGAAAAAGAAGCTTCCATGGTAAATTTTAGGAAGTCAGTAGTGGTTTCCAAGTAAATGACTAAATCCTTTAACAAATCCATATCTCCATCCCAAATAATAAGTATATCATCTACAAAGCGTCTGTACAGTAGTACATGTGGGAAGAATGCGCTGTTAAACAAATAAGCCTTTTCCCACTGATGCATTACCAAGTTCGCATAAGAATTAGCACATGGGATGCCCATGGCGACACCCCATGTCTGTGCATATAATGTTTCTTGAAACATAAAAACATTGTTATTAAGAACTATATCCAATAAGGTACAAATAAGTATCTGCAAATCATTTTCAAAACTCCCCAGCTTATGTAGTAACTCTCTAATAGCCTCAATTCCATATTCATTGGGAATTACTGTAAATACATTTTTAACATCTAGAGGAAGATATATAATACTAAGGGGCTACTGGCAAGGGAGGATGATTACATTGGCGTGCATTTACATTTCACCTACAGCTGTTATAATGGAGCTTAAGACAATTCTGGGAGAGATAATCAGCTTTCAGCAAGGTATATTGCTTATAGATGGAGACTGGAATTTGGTTTGCAACACTGAAGATGTCTCTGGGGGGCCTAGAAGGGAAGATATAACAAAGAGGAGGGTAGATTTTTGAAGAATTTTATAAAATTGTTTGGCATTTGAGATGTGAATTCAGTACTAGGGGTTAGTCAACTTCATGGAAACAGTTTTCTGTAACAACTATGTTTATTTTGAAGGACCACATTTTCTACGGAAAACGGGAGTGCAGTTTGTGCCCCCATATTTGCCAATATAATAATGTTGATGTGCGAAAAGAAATTTCTATTTGATTTCCCTTTTTCAGGAAGTTGGTTTACATCACCTGGATGCCATTGTTTGTTTTGAACAGAAGTGTATGTGAAATTGACAAATGTATTATGTATCTTAATAACACTACATCATTTTAAAATGTATCTATACCTATAACAAAGATGTGATTAACTACTTGGATGTTGAAATCAAAAAGAATACACAACAAAGTTTGAGTAATATATATAGGAAACCGACTTATTGTAACAGTCTTTTACATTTTACTAGTGGACGTTCAGAATATGTCAAAAAGGGAATAGAGAAAGGACAATTTGTCAGAATAGCGAGAATGGTTACTGATGAGTTGGATTTTAAACAACAATGTGATGTAGTATCAGAAATATTAAAATCTAGAGATTATCCATTAGAATTAATAGAAAGGGTAAAAAAAGAAATAATATCCAAGAGAGAAAAGGGATTTTTTTACCCATTACTTACTACCAACACCAACTCAGTCAGTTTATTGGTACCGACACAACAGGCTGAAAGGAGATATAACTGTTCATTTGTAACAAAATTTACAGTCGACCATTTGTTTATTCATGATATACTTAATAGAAATTGGCAAATATCTATAGGGCAAGAAGGGTTGATGGATAAACTGGGGGCAAAACCCTTAGTGGTATACAGAAGAGGTTGTACAATAAAGAACATTTTGGAAAACACAGATGAGAGAGTAGTAAATAGAAAGAAAATTGATACAAAGAAATGTGGATTTTGTGGACAGTGCCCCCATATTATGAATACAGAAACAATTAAAATAAAAGGACTGGTCATAAAACCAAATGGGTTACATACCTGTAATTCAGTAGGTGTTGTTTATGCAGCTATATGTTACCTTTGTAAAAGTTACTATATAGGGAAAACTAAGAGAAAATTAAAAAGAGAGAATCTATGAACATATTAAGGATATCAAAAATGGCAATGCTTTGTTCAAACATCTTGACAAGTTCCCTTCACATAGTTTCAAATTTGTTGTTTTAGAAGATGCAAAAAGGGATCTTAGAGGTGGTCCTCGGGCTGACATTCTAGAGTACAAAGAACTATGTTGGCAAATAAAATTGAATGCAAAAGTATGACCAGGTTTAAATGACAGTATTTCCATAGCAAGTGTATTAAAACTACGTTCTTACTTTGAATCAGTTGGAGTGGGTGTAACTAAACTGATGTATTTGATTGATTATACTGTAATCATGTGACAACAGATGATATTTAAAGATGATTGTGTTGTTTTAATGTCATTCTGAAGTCATTCATTACAGTCTGACAAAAGCGCTAAATTAAACTTGTTTTATATTTTACTACATGTGGTTTACAGTTCGTGTTTTGGCAGAGTCCTTCAACAGTGGTATTTTCTTACATTCTGTTGTCCTCTGGATCATCATTTTTCTACTAATGTTGTCAAATGTCTGTTTCCCTCCACAAAATCAAATGATTCATATCTATCAATGATGGCTTCACCGTTGTCATTCTTTTAGCCATTATAGAAATAAATACTTTAGAATCAAAACTAACCTATATAAACCTGGATCTGATTGGTCTTCACCATCTTTAGGTATTACAGCCATCACAGCTTTCTTCCAGGATGTTGGTGCTTCTCCTCCTTTTAAAATACTGTTAAACAAAACCTTGCAGGTCTTTTCACTTTCTTCTCTCCTAGCTTTCAAACTTCCACTGGATACCATCTACTTCTGGAGATTTTCCTGTAGATTAGTTATGCATCATATTTTTATCTCATCTGCTATCCTGTTAATAACCGAGCCTCATCTTCCTCTAACCTTGGCATATTTAATTCTTCCACAAACTTTCTCATTTGTACTGTTTCTGGATTTCCACATTTCTCTACGTTATACAGATTTTCATAAAATTTCTAATATCTATATAGGTTCTCTGGTTATTTTTCTTGCTATAGGTTCCCCAAGCTTGGCAACAACCCTTTCTACTTTCTGTTGCCTGAGCCATTGCACTAAAGCTTTTGTGCTCTGGAGTTATTGTAAGAATTGATATGACTGTAAAATATTGGAATGAACTGGAAATAACTGAAGGAAACAGGAATGTGAATGGAATGGATGTCTTTATCTTTTAACTACCCAGACCTATGCTGAACAGGTGCAGTCTCTCCTTTATTTGCCAAATCTTCTTGCAGCTTCCAGAATAACTGAACTACAATGTATGCAGACTTTTAAGAATGTTTTATTATGTACAGTGGAGGTAGACGTCAACAATATCCTTATCAAATCTTAATGTCCATATCTTCTGTGCTCGTTATACTGATCATACATTCTGTACTCAGAATGTCAAACCTTCTGCACTCATATTTCTTTCCTCCTGAACATTATAATTAATATTCTGGAATGCTGGGTTTTTGACCTGACTTCTGCACTCACTCTTGAGTGTCTATAATGAACTTCTGAGGACTGCACTACAATGACTTTCTGCATATCAGCCCAAACAGACTGTCTGAAATATCTCCTAATAATACCAAAATCCTGTAAATTTCTATACGTCTTTTTAACCTTGGTTCCCAAGCCTCATACCATCTAAACAAGATCTGTTTGTACTCAATCTACTGCACATTCTTTTAGCACATTTTATTATTCTTAGCAGTATTCTTGACCAAAGGTTTTCACTTACTGAAAGTGCATTTACTGAAACTGCATGCAAAATGTGAAGGCCTGGTTTAATATGGCTGCATTTCTAGACTTATGCAAATAGAATATTGTATTTCATATTTTAAAGTAAAAGTAAGAGTGGTACAGGATATGTACGAGGGTAGTGTGACAGCGGTGAGGTCTGCAATGGGAGTGACAGATGCATTTAAGGTGGAGGTGGGATTACATCAAGGATCAGTTCTGAGCCCTTTCTTATTTGCACTGGTGATGGACAGGTTGACAGATGAGATAGACAGGAGTCCCTGTGGACTATGATGTTTGCAGATGACATTGTGATCTGTAGTGAGAGCAGGGAACAGGTGGAGGAGACCCTGGAGAGGTGGAGATATGCTCTAGAGAGAAGAGGAATGAAGGTCAGCAGGACTAAGACAGAATATATGTGTGTGAATGAGAGGGAGGATAGAGGAATGATGAGGATGCAGGGAGTAGAGGTGGCAAAGGTGGATGAGTTTAAGTACTTGGAATCAACAGTTCAGAGTAATGGTGAGTGTGGAAGAGAGGTGAAGAAGAGAGTACAGGCAGGATGGAGTGGATGGAGAAGAGTGTCAGGAGTGATTTGTGACAGATGAGTACCAGTAAGAGTGAAAGGGAAGGTCTACAAGAGGGTAGTGAGACCAGCTATGTTACATGGGTTGGAGACAGTGGCACTGACAAAAAGGCAGGAGTCAGAGCTTGACGTGGCAGAGTTGAAGATGTTAAGATTTGCACTGGGTGTGACGAGGATGGACAGGAATAGGAATAAGTATATTACAGGGTCAGCCCAGGTTGGAAGGTTTGGAGACAAAGCCAGAGAGGCAAGATTACATTGGTTTTGACATGTGCTGAGGAGGAATGCAGAGTATATTTGGAAAATGCTAAGGATGAAGCCGCCAGGTAACAGGAAAAGAGGAAGGCCTAAGATAAGGTTTATGGATGTGGTGAGAGAGGACATGCAGGTGGTTGGTGTGACACAGCAAGATGCAGAGGACAGGAAGAAATGGAAAGGTCGATCTGCTGTGGCGTCTGCTAATGTGAGCTGCCGAAAGAAGTATTTCATATTTTAAAGTAACTACAGAAACAGATACCTGTGTTCAGGTATTTCAGGAAGATGTTTTTCAAGCTTATGCAAGGTCTATTCTACTAACTGTATTTATGGAGGACTTATTCTGTAACAATTGTCTCTGAAATTACTGAAATGGGATTTACTTCTGCAATTACCTTATAAATCTATCATAAATCTATTAATGTAGTTTGTGAAGCATACTATAATGATCACTAGAGCCAGTATAAAAAAAGTTTTCTTTATTTGGTAAATAATCTTGCCATTTCAATTTTGACCACTCGATGTTACGCATTTATGGTCTGTTAATTATTTGAAAATCTTTTAAATTGAATCTCTTAACTTTATGATTTAATTATAACTGGGCAATTCTTCGTGTTATAACTTGTAAACTCTTTTTTACACCTACATGTATCTTAAAGCATAATTATGTTATTAGAAACATGTGCTGTGATAGTAGAAGTACATTTATTAAAATCTGTGCTTTCTGTGTTTCAGACCTATACCTTTGGATACCATATCAGTATCTTTTAACTTTGTCTAATGTACAATAATTATGCAGCATGCACTGTATTTTGTAAATTAATTAATAAATTAAGCCTGAGTTGTTATGCCTAGATTATATTACATCACTCTTATGTTATGTAGTACGTATGTATGTCTTTGCATAACTTATCTTAATAAGCCTGTTACAAAGAATTCTTTCACTTTGCCCTTAAAACTAATGACAGAATAATGTGAAGTGTGATGCAGTTGCATGTTGTAAACTGTCTAGTAATGCTGTTAGAAATGTATAACTGAGTGTTAATGTTACTTTCTGAAACCTGACTGAAATTTACACTAAAGTGATACATATTTATACTGAAAACCCAAAACAGCTGTGCATAAATGTTATATTCTGGAAGCTAATTAAACTAATACTATAGGAATACATTTTCTGCCAGTATTATCTGAACAAAGATAAAAGCATAAACTGAAACCTAGTAAATGTTATACTCTGGAAACTAAAGTATTAGTAAAGGAATACCTTTTTCCTGTCAATATCATTTGTACACAGATAAAAAACTGAAAACTAGTACTGTTATCCAGTTGTCTGGGAACATAAACTGAAATTCTGCATACTTGCTTTAAATCTAATTTGCATAAATACATATCTGCTGTACACACATTTTAACTCTCTTTTTTTACATAACTGAAATACATTTAAAGAAGCAGTGAAGAAAAAAAACAATAGTCTTTACTTCTGGATTTGGTGGTCTTGTTTTTTTTATAGATACTTGTGCGGCACAGCTCTTGCCAGGTTTAGGTGTTACTCTACATTGTCCCAGACATTGCTGAGGTATTGGAATAGCCAACTTAATGTCCAAGGGTCCTTTTATGTATCCAGTTAGGCTCTCCAATCCTGCTCCCCCATCTCTGGTGTAAGTCTGGGTGGCAGATATATTACTTTTCTTGACTGTATTTCTAAACATGCACTCTGGAAAATCAAACTGGAAAGTGTTCAAATATCCAAAACTGACAGTGTGTCTTTTTGTAATAATATCAGCAAAGTACAAAAAGCAGTGTCAGTTTCTTAAAATAACATTTGCAGCTTTAACAATTGTAACCGATAGCATAGCTTGTTGCCCTGACTTTTACATTTTCTGCATGAAATAAATGTATGCTGCTAATAATTTATTGTAAGTCTGTAAGCAAAGTGATAATGTACAATAGAGAAATAGACTTACATTACTAATAAATCCTTTCCTCCTCTGTAACTGAACTGAATATTCTACAGTGAAATGGAAAGGCTGTAACTTTATTATTAAATCAAACAGAAACCTCAATGACAATAGTTTTATTTGAAGTTATGACAGGGAAAAACAAAGTAGTAATCTGACACTGTATTAATATTTAAATTTTTTGCATTTCTGCACCTGTATAAAATTAATTTTAAATGCTGCATTTTCTACATTTACTCTGTGACACTCAGGTCGTAATTTACAAAAGAATTTCCTCAGTGTGCAGCTCTCCGCCCATTGCCTTACATGTAGCTCTACTTTAGTTGACATCATTTAACTCTTTCAGTACTACTGAATGATGCAAGTATTTATCATCAGTGTAAGTCGTAAAAACTGTTACTGCATAAGACTGTCGCTAATAAAATTAAACTGATCTTTACCATGCTGTTTTATGGCATACAGTACTGTCTTTAATTCAGCCTGCTGATCTGGCCTGTAACCTGATAACTCAGTTACATAAGTCTGTGCTTCCAGTGTGCTTGATAAACTGCAATTTCTGCAAGAAATATCTAAAATATTGAACCATATACATACACACATTTATTACTAGAAATTAACTGATCAGATTTTGGAACTTGTCTGTCTTATACAAGTAGATGAAGTTTATTCACATAGTAAAATTAACTGCATTATTTTCCTAACATGAGATTTGAACTGGTGGCTTTAATTACACATTATATATATGCTGCACTCTTTTCTTACATAGGTTCTAAACTTTTGACTATACTGTCAGTTTTAAAATATAACACTTTCTTCAAATTCTACATTCTGTAAACTAGCAAAACATCATTTAATATCTGTAATGTTTTTTCGTCTCTGTCAAGATATTTATGCATTGCAATACTTTACTACCATAATTCAAAGGTTTTAATGTCTACCAAACAAAACAATTACACAAAATGCTGCATTTACACTGAAAAAATGAATGCCTACACAATAAATGTTGAAGCTGCATTGAGAAGGTGGGCCAGACGTCTTGCAGGTTTTTTATGCTCCCTCTTGTAAGGATTCTGTTGGATCTGCAACGTCACACTGGAAACATGAAAGTCTGTTGTCTGCTTTGGAGATTGTGAAAAGTTTCTGATATGTTGCTGATAACTGGATAATGTCCTTTACACTGGTATCTTTGAGAGTCTGAAGTTCTTTGAGACTTTATTGGAGATTTTCTGAAGTAGGAACACTGCTGCTCTGTAAAATACATATAGTCTGACTGCTGATAGATTTGCAAGGTTGCAAAGGGATTTGGGGATTACTGTAACTGCAAATATTGCCCTCCTATCAATGGTGGTTCACCACTGTAAGAATTGATACGACCGTAAAATACTGGAATGAATTGGAAATAACTGAAAATAAACTGTAATGAGACTGGACTGAATGTCTTTAATTACCCACAGCTGTGCTGAACAGGTGCATGTCTCTCCTTTATGAGCCAAATCTTCTTGTAACTTTCAGAATATAAAAGTCTGCAAACACTGTAGTTTGGTTACAAATGTTTTATTATGTACAGTGGAGGTAGATGTCAATAATTTCCAAATTAGATTTTAATGTCCATAGCTTCTGCACTCATTATACTGTCCATAAATTCTGTATTCGGAATGTCAAATTTTCTGCACTCATATTTCTTTCCTCTTGAATAGTGTAATTAATATTCTGGAATGTTGGATATTTGACCTGATTTCTACACTCACTCTCAAGTGTCTGTACTAAACTTCTGAGCACTGCACTGCAACAACTTTCTGCATATCAGTTCAAATGAACTGTGTCTGAAATATCTAATAATACCAAAACCCTGTAAATTTCTACACACCTCTTTAACCATGGTTCCCAAGACTCATATGATATAAATTAGATCTGTTTTTACTCAATGTACTGCATGCTCTGTTAGCACATTTTATTCTTATCAGTATTCTTGACTGAAGGTTATTTTCACTGACTGAAAGTGCACTTACTGAAACCGCATGCAAAATGTGAAGGCCTGCTTTAATATGACCGTATTTCCAGACTCATGCAAAGAGAATACTGTATTTTTGTCTAATAAATTACATTTAAATTAAACCCGATTTTACAGTTATCACAAACGGTTGCTTAACAGCAATCCTTCTAAACTTTATCCAGGTAGTCCTTTATTTTCTGTTTAGCACTCTGCAGTGGCGCCTCTTCTTGTTCTGTGAGGTTCTCCTTATTCTGCAATGCTTTAACTTTTGTCACGCCCTCTAAATAATTATTACTTCTTAACCATTTCTCTCTTTTATTTCTACCCTATTTTTAAAATCCACTTTCATTTTATCTCATGCCTTAGCTATATTTTCTGAAGATGTTTCTATCTTCCCTAATAACTCCTAAATAATTTCCACTACCCAGTCCTTTAATCCCTACTGTTTAACAGACAGGTGGGAAGCACCAGTGGCTCATTTTTATTTCAGTACCCTGCATTTTTATTTGTGTTATTATTTGCACGTAATATGAAATAGTTTTGGATGCATATCAAAGCTTTCAATTAAATGCCCATGTTCCTGTGAAATATAATTTCTGTCTAGCTTAGCCCAGTTTTAGTACCTTGGGGAATAATATGTACATTTTCTCAGAGCCCCTACTATTGACTTCACATCTTCCATACCAGATATTTTCATAAATGTCAAGCTTTCAATTAAATGCACATGTTCCTGTGAAATATAATTTCTGTCTAGCCTAGCCCAGTTTTAGTACCTTGGGGAATAATATGTACATTTTCTCAGAGCTCCTACTATTGAATTCACCTCTTCCATGCCAGATATTTTCATAAATATCTTCAAAAAATCTAATGTAAATATCTTCAAAAAATCTAATGTATTTTGTTATATTTTCCCTTCTAGCCCCGCAGATACATCCTTATTGTTCCAAATCAAATTCTCGTCCCCACCTATAAGTAATATTCCATTCTGAAAGCTGATTATTTATCCCAGAAATTTCTTAAACTCCACTGCAGCAGTTTGAGATGGAATATAAATACATGCCAATATAATCCTCCTCTCTTGCCCACAGCCCCTTACTACTACAAATCTACCATTATCTTATTTTCCCTCTTCTTTCACAATTGGAGGTCCTTTAGCAATTAGTATAAGTACTCCCCTTTTCCTTTGTGCCAGAACTCCTGAAATCCTTTCTTTATCAAATTCCTATGCTCACTTCTTTCCAAATGTGTTCTGAAGCATAGCTATTTGAACTTTGCATTCCTTAATGTAGTTCACTACTCTTTCTTTTTTATATATACCTGGGAGACCATTTTCAAGTACAAAAATAATATGGAAAATGTTGCTATTATGATAAATTATTATTCCTACCTGTTATGTATACATTTTTATAATATCTAGTTTCAGCTTTTTTGAGGCATGCATACACTAGTGTTTGGCAGGTTGGTCTTTTATATAGTTGTTTATTTTCATATTCATTCAAACATATATCACATCTTACATGGCTTTTTGTTTTAATGGACTTCCAAGATGGCTGCACATTGAGTAACAGCTTAATTCTAGCTCTCCCAATCTGAAAACAGAAACTCAGAAGAGAAAGCCAGTGGAGTTATGTTTCTGGGTAAATTTCAGTAACTAATACGTGCACTGCCTGGATGCCAGGAAAAAAAATACAGAGGACCTGAAAGAAAATCAGCTACAAAGGTGAGTAAAAAACACTGAGTGGGAAAATACTGCAGATGTTCAGCAAAAATGCAGTGCAAGCTCCAGGCAAGACTACCAGTAACCTAGATGAAAACATAAGATGATTGCACACAGCTCTGATTAAAATAAATGAAACACTTATGGAGTACATCGACTCAAATAGCAAAAGGCTGGAAAAATTGAAGAAACTTAAACAGCTATTCAGATGAGACGACAAAATTGCAAAAATCAGAGGTTAAAATGAAGAAAGGGCTGGGTGAATAAGAGATTGCTCAAGAAGAGATATTTCAAAAAACAATAGAACTAGAGGAAAGAGCATGTAGGGAAAACCTGAAATTGTCTGCTGTACCAGAGAAGCTAGAAGGAATAGACTGTATTAATTTTATGAAAGCATAAATAAGTAACTGGACTGGTATTCCACAGTAGGAGTTGTTAACTGAAAGGGCACATTGTGTGTATGCTCCAAACATGGCTATGAGAAAGCAACCTCAACCTTCAATAGTAAAGATGCAATCCTACAGCAGGAGTTGATTTTGACTAAACTGTGGCAGAGGGACAAAGTACTAAAAGTGGTGGACAGCAGAATGTTTGTGGAGAATGATTACTTAATATACACCAGGCAAAAGAAGAGTAAATTTATTCCACTATTCAGGGAATGTCGAGAAGCATGTGTGAGATTCACACTGCTGTATCCAAATATCTTCAAAAATATTCTTTCCTGGAGAGACAAAATCATTTTTGATGCAGTACATGCTAAGGAGGAAATACAAAAGTGTGTCCAACAAAAAGTGAGCTGTGAAACAGGAGGACATTCTGCTTATTGTTCTTCTGGTAATAAAGACTAGAGAGAGAGAGAGAGAGAGACTGTACCAGTGAAACCTTTTCCAATGTTTCAATGGAAAATGCTTGAAAGAAGGAAAAAAGCATAAGAGTTGACTAAAAGAATCAAGAGTACACTGGAAATTAAACAGAAACAGGATCTGGGAGATGGAGATGAGCAGGAGTAAAACCATTAACTTGGAAACTGATAAATGAGGGATTACAAAGCAAAATTATATTTGTGAATTATTTATTTATTTTACATTTGTTTACCGGGAAAGTCTGAGTGGACAACCAGTCCATTTTCACTGGAGGCCCTGGAAAAAAGCTCCAAGACATAAAGAGTATACAAAAACGTGAATGAGAAATACAAAAGTAGTTTAAGAAAATACATAATCAAACAGTGAAATCTGTAAGAATACAATAGTAGTTAATGAACTGAAATACAATTTTGGATAGCAAGAATCTGTGCTGAGAGTAGCCATGCTGATTCCAGTTTACATGTTACTAAAGAACGAATAAAACAAATTAAACAAGTTAATGTAAAAAACCCAAACTTCACAGAGCTTAAATCTAATCATCCAATGGGAACAATGTGTATTTCTATGTCGCTATGTCGAGGAAGAAATAAATGTGGAGTATTTTATGGTGTGTTAAGATCTGATGAAGCAGCAGTGTTTGTGAAAGGGCTTATCGAAATAAAATTACCCTTTGGTTTTATACCGTGGTGGTTTCTTTCAGCCTGTTTGTGCTCTGTGAAGTTTGGATTTTATACATTTTCTTTGTTGTTCTCAGAGCAGTTCATTTCCTGGATTCTTTTGTGGACTTGAATAATAAGTGAAACACGAAAGAACAAAAAAATCTAAAAATACTGGACTTTTTTAATGTTGTTAAACTTGTAGGAGACTCTAAAGCATATGCCCGACTTCATGTCTTTAATGTTTGGAAAAATACTTAGGAGAGGGGAAGAGAGGGAGAAAGTTAACTGCAAAGTAAAACAAAATTTTTCTTTGCATGCCATTAAGGAAGTGTAATGGGGATACTAATGTAAACAGGTGCTCCTGTTTTTTTCCTTCTCCCTTTCTCCTTGTTCAGTTTTAACAAATGTAGGCAATGCAATGTAAAAAAAACCCTCATTTTTGCATATGGGAATGACTGGAATAAGGCCCTTATCTTGAACTATTAAGTTTTAAGAGAAAGGAAGTAAATGAAAAGGAAAACTGAATATTATAAAGCTTTTTTAAGCAAATAAATATATGCTTTTGGTAGCAACTTTGTAACTGCTCCTCATATCTCCACAGAGACAATCCGATAAAGATAAATGGCTAGGAGATAATGTTTTCTGAAAGCATTCAAGTGTTTAATCAGCTGGGAGAGCTATACAGAAAATAAAACCAGAAAGCACTTAGTAGAAGCTCCCACTGTACCATGCTTCTTATCATGGATAACCTTTCTATTGGGTTAACACTAGTGTGAGTGTGGTTGTCAGTTTTGGGACACTTGTTCCTTTTAGGAGGGTAAAACTTCAATATTTGAAGATGTACATAGTTGTGTGTGTTAGTATTAAGTGAACAGGTTTTAGGGGGTACTGGGGGTGTTTTTTTGATAGCTTTCAATAAAACACAATGTTTTGTAAGATGTGACATAGACTCAAAAGGATATGACAGGAAACAACTGTATAAAAGATCAACCTGGCAAGCAGTGTATCCATGTAACACAAAAGCTGGAACTAGACACTTTAAAAAGCTTTTACACATAAAAGGTGGAAATAATAGCTTTTTAACACAATGGTGCTTTCTGTAATGTCTTTAAATGTCAATGGTCGCACAGCTAAATACAAAAAAAGTGTAGTGAACTATATTAAAAATGCAGAGTCCAAATAGCTGTGCTACAGGAGGCACCCTTGGAAAGAAATTAACATGTGAATTTGATAAAGAAACATTTTCAGGATGGTTATTCAGTGGAACATCTTGGACAAAGGAAATGAGGAGTACTTATATTAAATTGCAAGAGGCATCTCGATACATATCCAATAACCATTTCAGATCATGTGCCAATAATAACTAAAATAAAAACACAGCATGAGACACTGGTGCTGTCCCACCTATCTGCTGAAAACAGAGGAATTTAAGGAATAGGTTAAGTGGAAATTATTCAACAACTATTAGAGAAGACAGACATTTATTTTGAAAATCTAGGATAAAGTTAAAGTGTAGTTTAAAAATAGGGTGGAAATAAAACAGACACATGGTTAAGTAACAAGAATTATTTAGCGGGACTGACAAATGTTAAAGTATTGCAGAATAAGGAAACGTCACGGAACATGAAGAGGTGCAACTGCAGGCTGCTAAACAGAAAATAAGGGATTACTGCAATAATAAGCACGAGTTTAGAACAATTGTTGTTAAGTAACTGTTTTTTTGTTAACAACTCTAGAGCACAAAAACGTTAGGACAATGACTCAGACAAAGGAAAGTAGTAAGGGCTGTCGCCAAGCTTAGGGAAGCTATAACAAGGAAGGTAACAAGGGATCCTGTAAAGGTACTAGAAATATTTTAGAAATTCTATGAAAGTCTGTATGTAGCAGAGACATATGGAAATTAAGAAAAGGTACAAATGGAAATATTTATGGAAAAATAAATATGCCAATGTTAGAGGTAGATTAGGCTCAACTACTAACAGTTAGAAAAGCAGGTGAGGACATAAAAATGGTGATGTATAACCAATCCACAGGAAAGTCCCCAGGAATAGATGGTATTCCTGTGGAAGTTTGAAAGCTAGGAGAGGAAAAGCTGATAAAAATCTGGAAGTTTTGTTTAACAGTATTTTAAGAGCAGCAGTACTAACATCCTGGAAGAAAGCAGTGGTAGCTATAATACCTAGAGGGTAAAGACCCATCAGATCCAGCTTCATACAGGCCCATTTTAATACTAAACCATGGTTATAAAGTGTTTATGTCTATAATGGCTAAAAGAATGGCAAACGTGATGTCAAAATTGATAGATGTGGATCGATGTGGCTTTCTGTTGGGGAGGCATACATCTGACAACATTAACAGAACATTAATGATACACAGGGAAACAGAATATACTGAAATTCCACTGTTGTTGCTGGGTTTTGATGTAGGGAAAGCATTTGACAGAGTAAGCTGGGACTTTATGAGCAGGTCAATGGAAGAATTTGCATTCCCTGATAAAATTATAAGGTTGATTATGAGGATATATAAGGGACCAGATATGAAAATTAAAGTGGGTGGGGTCCTTTCTGATAATTTCTGCTTGAGCAGAGGAACCAGGCAGGGCTATCCTCTAGCCCCTTTTTATTTGCATTATATTTAGAAACATTGGCAAATAAAATAAGGGAGTCAGATATTCAAGGATATAATTGGTAGTCAAGAAAAGCTGTCTCTGTTTGCAGATGATGTTATTTTATACCTGACAAAAACAAGAAAAAATGACATTTCAGTGTTGTGGAACATTTTGAGATAAGGATACAAAATTAATGAAGCTAAACAAAAGGCAATAGCTGTAAATGATGTACCCTCACACAAATTGGTTCAGCAGTAGCCATAGTTATGGGGACATGAAAAAATTAAGTACTTAGGAACATGGATTAGAAATGATTCTGGTATGGCAGCTAAGGATATGTGGGAACAGACTAAAAAGATGATACAAAAACTGAGAAATTGGAAACTATTATATGGATATGGATTTAAGATACAAGCAGTTAAAATATTTTAGTCCCTTTAGTCTCGTATACTGGTGAGGCATATATATTTTTTTTTTATCAGAGGAGAAGTTGTAGATAGCAATTAATAAAGAGCTGAAGGATTTTATCTGGGCGGGGAAGATCACAAGAGTCAAGTGGGATAAGATGATCTTTCCAATAGAACGATGGGGGTCAAGATTACCTGATTTGATGGGGTATTTCAAAGCTACACAGTTAAAGCTACTATAAGCACAAGCAGAAACCTATAATTCAAAGTGGAAAGGGGTGATGATGAAACAGGAGGAAACAAGAAACAAGGAAATACTGGAATTCTGGATACATATCTTTTAGGAGAATAACAATAATAATATAGAATATTATATTCATAAAATAGCAGAAAGTATTCTAAGAACTAAACCAACAGGGGAATGGAGAAAGTATATTCTGATGATAGGAATAACTGCAATTAGGGATACAGGCAATAGGAAAGAGGGGGCTGGAATTTATTGGAGGAAACTGGCAAAGGTACCAAGGTATTGGGGGCAAATAACTAGATAGAGAATGTTAACAGAATGGGAAGAAGTCAATCATTTATTTGGACTGCAGGTTATAGATTGCCTATACTCTGATATCAATATCAATCCTTCCTAGGGAAGGCAAAGAGAAAGAAATAAGGGGTCCTAAACGAAAGGCCAGCACTGGCAGAGTTTTTAGTAAAATCTAGAACAGAAGCTGTTGTTAAAAAAGGAATAATTAGAGCAAATAAAATAATTCATAATAACTGTAAGACTCAATCAGAGGAGATTAGAAAGGATTGGAAAGCATAATGAGAGATTGGATAAGCAATTCACAAAGAAAAAATGGGGGATATATTTATATCTCCCAAATATGCAACAAAGTCTAGAAAATTTAGGATCTTTGCTTGGAAATGTTCACATAGGTATTTTTATACCCCAAGTAGACTCCAAAGAATTTTTCCTCGGGTAGACAGCAAATGTTGGAGGTGTGATGGGGAAGGAGGAGGTAACTGGGAACATATTTTCTGGGAGTGTAATGAGTTGGCAGACTTTAAAATATTCCCTGCAGACTGCTTTGTCAAACATACTGGGTGAGCAAATTGGTGTAACTAAGGAAATTATTTTTTGAGCTATGATACAGAATCGGAATTGCCTAGCTATAATAAGGCCTTGCTGAGTCTAAGTACCATGGCTGCCAAAAAAGCATTTACTAGAAAATGGAACTCAAAAGTCTAGACCAACTTTTGTAAAAAGAAAAAAAAATCCACAAAAAGAACATGAAGCTCTTCACAACTATACATTTATTAATACATTTCTAGAAGTAGTGAATATAGTAACAGAGATAAAACAAGTGGAATTAAGATATTTAGAAACGAGTAGGAGCAGATTATATAGGAAAAAAGGGAACTGTGGGAACAATACATGCGGAGGAGAAATAAAGTTTAAAAGAAGGCAGAATTTGAATGAGCTATTTAATGTTTTACTGTTAATGACTGGACAGATTATAAGTGATGTATAACGTTTGCAACTACAGTTATGTCAACATGGTTTGTAATGTATGCAACTTAAATTGTGTTGGTGTGGTTTTTTTCATTTATATAAATGTAAGATTGCCTATGTTGTACGCGATAATTTAATAAAGAAGTTCCTTGTTTAAAAAACACACTCACTGAAGTCTGCAACTAATAAAAATCCACTTTCACCTGCATCAAAAAGACCTTTTGCTGCAGAGTGTCTACAAAACAGCCTAAAAAGACAATCATGTGACAGAGTCAAGGAGGACTTCTGAATGTTTAACTGGATTCACAGACTGAGATGAGAAGAGATGAAAACTCATGCTAAGGACTCTTGACATCTGGGAAAAGACTCTACAAAGATAAGTTAAGGAAAGATGCGACTGCCATTAAAGGAAAACACCCAAGAACTAAAAAAAATTTATTTTTCACTATCTTTGTTTCTAAGCTATTTTAACTGCTCAAAAATCATTCACTGCTTCTTATAGAATTTTAATGTTTCTGCAAAATGGCTGCCAACAGGGCTTGACATATCAATTTGATGATACTTTAGAAGAAAAAATATTTTCTGACTTCTCTCTAAATGTCACAGACATCTTTGATGGTTTACTATCAATACTCCGAAAGGCAAAATATTTGCCATTTGCAATACTGAAATAAACCACCGAACCCGGAATCTCGACTCCTACGCAATGTCGACCCAAACGATTGACACATTTGAGTCAACATTGTCACTGAAAACATGATCGACACATCTGAGTCAACTTTGTCACTGAAAACATCATGTGATATCTGCAGAGGAGCTGATGTAAATCAAACTCCTGTATGACATATCACGTTTTTGCGTGGGGGGGGCTGCGCCCTTCACACCCTCTGCTAATAATATATTCCAACTCCAAGATCACACTACAGTGGGGATATGGATGAATTTCCAATCCCCAATGTATCGCAATCTCCGTATAGTTTGACGAACACACTTATGCGAATGCACTACTGCATTCGCACAAGTGTGTTCGACAACCCCATACACCTGACATTGTGCAAATGATAATCTGATTTTCGGCAGCATACGTGCCGACAGCTTGTTGTTCGCACAAATGATAGCAAACCATCTTTGATACTACATTTAAGTCATATTAAAATGTAAAGTAGTATAAACAAAAATAAATTAAGGTTTAAAGCTTAGGATTTCAAACTTCTCCCCCTCACTATCACCTCCTACCACAACCATTCCCCTACCGATAATTACAAGGGAACAAATCCTTACTGTGCTTGCTAAAGCCAAAAACACAGCCTCCATAGGTTCCAACAACATTCCAGGATGATTCTTAAATAGCTTAAAACAGAATTTATCAGGGCCACTAGAACCTGTCTTTAACAGCAGCCTTCGTCCCAGAGGAATGGAGGAGTGCAATAGTCATCTCTCTGCCCAAGGGGGCCCAACAGTCATCCCTCTGCCCAAGGAGGGCCCCATCGACTGACCCAGGGAACTACAGATCCATAAGCTTGATCAGTCTTATCTGGAAGGCCATGGAGAGAATTATCATGGACCGGATCAATAACGACATTGGAACTCTCCAAAAACTGGACAAGACCCAATTTGTCTTTTGTCAAAGGGAGGTCTCGCCTGCTCAATCTGGTGGACTTCTTCAAAAAAGTCACGAGGGCCACGAATGAGAGTAAAACAGTACACACCGTTTATGTAAACATGTCCACAGTTTTCAACACAATCCCCCACTTAGGGATCATAGATAACTTACTGAGTTAGGCATAAACCCCTGCATCGTCAGATGGATAACCAACTGGCTGTCGCATGTTGTCTGGATAGGTGAATTCCTATAACAAACCTGTTGCTGGCAGTATCCCACAGGGCTCAGTGTTGGGACCCCTCCTGTTTGGTATATACTTCTCTGAAGTGAAGGTCAATGTTGCGGGCCTCTGCCTCACCAAGTTCACTAACGTACGTAAGCTGGGAGCAATCCGTGAATCCAAAATGATATTGACATCCTTACAAACCAGTCTAATAACGACAAACAACAGGTGCCAAAACCATGGTCCGAGACTAAATACTAAAAAATGCATAATTATACCCTTCGGTAAATCAGATATCCGTGCAAATTATAACATTGATAGCATACCCCTAAAAGTAGACCCAGTAGTGGGGGACCTAGGAACACAGGTAGTAACCTAAACTTTGACCACCAGATAGCTTTGGTAGTGAGAAAAACCCTCTGTGTGGCTCAACTTATAGGTAAAGGCATGGCAGCAATATCAAAGGAGGTCGTAGTGTCATTGTACTCAGCCCTCATCTGGCCCATAATAGAGTACAATGCTCTCTTCTGCATGTACCTAACCAATCACTTACACCAACTGCAGCAGGCCCAGAAGATTCTCAGTAAAACAAATCTGAAGCGTAAGACACATATCTTATGCAGACCGACTAAAAGCCCTATCCCTTTACTTCATCTCATTTTGTTTAGAGCGAGAGAACTTATGCCTTGGCTACAAGGCATTCTCTGATCCAGCCCTGATAAAAATGTTACATATTTGCAAGAAAAATTATACAAGGGTTACACGTTCCATGGACCTGAACCTTATTTGTAACTTCAACAGAACTTGTTGGAGAGACAAATTCGTATCCCAATGGCTACCTCGTCTAAAGAATAAACTTCCCATCTTTGTAAAACAAAGCCCGTCCCTCACACTCTTCAAAAAGAGTTTGGATAAATGGATGGGGACTGTAAATTCACTCCAGAGGTACTGCCCATATCCCTTACGGACAGAGGCAGTCTGTAAAATGACTCGGGACTCCAACATCCAATGCCCCACTACCCTGATACTACCCCATCCCGTATCTGGGGAATTAAGATATAATATTGTCATAGCCTGGGTAGTATTGGCTAGGCTTGTAAAGGCTTTTGTGCCATTAGCCTAGTAATCACCTAATCACCTATGGACCTAAGAATACTGTGATGCTACTTATGTAAATTTGTCAAAAGAGGTGACAACTGCCTTTGATCCACTGACTGATCTAATTGCTCTGATTTGCTATGAAAGGCATGGCTACATTGGAAGCAGCCATGAATCAGTGTAGTTCTCTTTCTCCCTGTAATAAAAAGAAAATGGAAAGCAGTTTCACACCTCTCTTTTTTTACTACACGTGCTGAGCTCCTAACATCGCAAGAATAATTACCTGTACAAGATTGTCAGTAGTACCTGTATGCAAATTTCTGTGTCTGTGGTATGTCATGTAGGTGTACACAAATTCCTCTGCAAATTATGTGAGAAGTTAAGCTTAAAAGAAAGTGGGTGGTTTTTCCCTTCCACTGATTCCAAGGCAAGGAAATTAAAGTTTTATAAAAGTACAAGCATGATTCTGGTACCTACAAAATACTGGAACCATGCTGTACGGAGAAAAGCAAACTATGAGTTGAGCTAAACTGTATGAGAGGGTGGAGTTTTCCTATGACTAAAACTAGACACTAAAGTACCCCTGGAGCAGTAGATAACCCAAAAGGTAATGATGAAAATTGCTAATGTGACCCAGATACAGTAAATCTAAGAAATGTCCTGAAACCTTTGGGTACAGATATGCGATGGCATGCATCTTTCAGGTCCAATGTTACCATAAAGTTTCCCTGGGAAATAAGAGGTAACAGACTCTGAAGGATCAACACCTTGAATTTTGGAAGTTCCACATACAGACTCAGGAAGGAAAGATGTAAAACTGGTTTCTAAGGAGACTCTTTGGTGCCAGAAACAATCTGGAATAGAAGCCTTTGCCCTTCTGATTTAATGGCAATGGTTCTAGGACTCGCAGGATAAGCAAGATCTAGGGTGCTGAAGATCCTGAGGAAAAAGATCTGTTTGGTTCAGAGGGTGGGGAGGAACTCCCCTGAAAGGAGGTATTTGTACCCAGGAAACGTATCCTTCCTGAATGACATTTAACACCCACGAGTTTGTCAATCTGCTTCTAAATGGGAATGTACAGAGCCAGTTGTTTTTACAAGTTTTGAGATTTCGGCAGGAGGGGATACTCACATAGTCATTCTGAAGTTGTAGATTGTCTTTTTTTGGAAAGCAGACTTGTTTCTTTCTAGTCCCCTCCTGCCATCACTTTTTGTTTCCCTCTTAGGCCTGAAAAGGTGGGGGGTTGCTTGTTTTGTTTCTTTGGAGTGAAAGAGGATTTGGTAGACTTAGGGGGACTGAAAAATCTAAAAAAACTCCCAGAATAAATTTCCCTCTCTCACCAAATTTAAGACCCGAGTAGTAGATGAGCAAATAAAACCTGACTTCAGAATTTCAGCCCTAACCCCATCAGAAAACTTTTGGTTTCCTACTCAGGAATACCTCCTCAAAACAGTAGCAGAAGCTCTAGCCAAAGTACCAGTACACTTATACACAACTCCTTAAAAATGGCCCACAAGGGCAGCTAGCATTTCGTGTGTGTATGCTAGGCTAACTGCCCTGAAGGGCTACTGCTAAACCCAGTCAATAATCTGAAGTCAGACTCAGACTCTGTACTTTGTGTCTGTAGGGTGAAAACCTTAACCATTATACCAAATTCAGCATTGCAAAGAATCAAAACACTTTAGTTTGGGAAGAAGTTCAGTAACAGCTCTCAGAGCCTTAATACTCTACACCAAATGTCATTTTATCCTAGTACTTGGCTATGAATCGACAATATAAAAAATATTATTTCAGTTTCTGCTCATAATGTTTGTTCAGCAGGTATTTCACATCCCACAAAAAAGCAAACAGAAATAATAAACGTACGATTTTAGACTCATAGGTTAGTACTAGGCTAACTGCCCTTATGGACCACTTTAAGCCTAGCCAATTACCCCATGTCAGAATCAAACCCTGCACCTTGTGTTTCTAAGGTAAGCACCTTAACCATTACGCCAACCTCCCACCCCTTTTTGACCAGTTTATGATTTATATTCATTAGTGATTATTAATGCAAAAAAAGTATGAGCACCAGGCCAAAGGAAAAAAATGTACATACACTTTTTGGACACTCAGTAACATAAACCAGATAAGTGTGTATGGGCCTAATAATTTGTTCTAAGCTATTCTTTAAGACTGGTTTAATTTAAAACCAGTTGTATAACTCCCTCCTTCAATTAGGTCTACTAGCAATCCTGAATGCTTAAGACTTGCATTCCCATTGGCTATGTACATGTACCAGCACTGACTATGAAAAAAACAATCTTCCTAGCCTTCCTACTTTTCCTCCCCATCTAACTTGCGGCTCAGACTCCTCATATATACATTTAGTGCTTCCAACTTACCAAGTCAAACATGTGCTGCCCAGCCACACAATCTACAATATCAGTTACCCACCACTTCTTCTATTCACTCTTGATGCCTACACTGCAACAGCTCTAAGGCTACACCTTACTTTCAGAATGTTTAATCTGCTGCACTCCATCTTTCCCTCTCTACTGCAAAACTATATTGTTCACACATCGCTATTATCCCATGTCATCAACTGAATTCTTGTTTAGCTTGCATACTTAATACTAGTTATACAGATGTTAGATTTTACCTATTTTATTATATCACCTAATCTGTAATGTATCGTTCTGTACCGTCACTGCTTGATTTCTGTATTTTGATTCTGTAGCTTTATCATGTTGTTTGTTTTTGGAGCTTTTCTCCCCAGGCCTCCACTGAAAACGAGCTCACCCTGGTCCAGCAGACCTCCCAGTAAACAAATGCAAACAAATAAATAAATAAAACCGAAATAAATGGGTTGGTTATACAATAATTAAACTGACACTGATTGAATATTCAAAGCATAACCATGAGGACATGGTGGACGGTGTCACTAGAAGATGCCACAGTAAATTAGCCCTTGCAGCTACCTCATTCTTATAACCAACCCATGTTATCTAAACAGCTTTACAGAATGAGCTAACTGTACATAAGCACCCTGACTGGAGAATAAACGTTTTCCAGCAGGGTATTAATGTACAAGTAATTTCTGCTGAAAAACGAGTCTGCCACTTCACGGCAGCATATCAAGCTGCAGTGGAGCTTGGACAAAAAAAACTAATGGCTGCCATTATTTTATGCTTGCTAAGCAGCACTTTAGCGAGTATAAAATAAAAAAATAAATAAAATAAAATAAAAAAGTGTGTGTGTGTGTTTATGTCTCTTTCACAGTGAATACATGTCTGACTGTAAGAGAGAGATTGAGCTATTACTTTACACTCTCTAATCAGTGCTTTTCCTGTTTAAAGAGTGTAAATAAATAAATGAAACTAGAAAAAAGTGTGCGTGTGTGTGTTTATGTTGCTGTCTGCGTGTGAAAGTGAATGCAAACATGAAATCAGAAGAGAGTGTGAGAAAGTGAGAACAAGCTTTCCCCTGGAAGCAGCATCAGTTAAGAGATTTTCGTACCTCTCGACCTCTTAGCACAAGAGATCTGGACAGAGACACAATGGGGACAAAAGATCAAAAAGAAGGATGCATTTTAAATACTGCTCTTATAAACTTAGAAAGTTGTTAGAATAACAGGGTTTCCATTAGAAAACATTTCTGAAGCAGAGGTGTGTGTGTGCGTGTGAGAGAGACAGCAAATGAATGAGATAACTATTGGCAGCAGTAAAGAGGTTTGCACACCTCTGGACCTTTCAGCTAAAGAAATCTAGATAAAGCCTAAAATAAAGAAGGAAAAAGGGCTCTAAAACAGAAACAGATTTTAATTATTGTTATTATAAAACTACAGAGTTGCTTAAGTCAGGGCCGGCCTTAGCCGAAATGGCACCCTAGGCGAAGTAGTGCTCCGGCGCCCCTTAAGCCCCTAAAAGGCCCCTCAAACATCTGTCATTACAACCCACCATGCATTTTCTGAAGGAAATGAAGGCTGAAACTCAAATGTATTTAGTTATTTAAATCTTCAGTGATTTGCCAGAAAAACACAAATTTTATGAGGAATAGGCCAAAAATATGAGGCAAAAATCTGGATAGTTGAGAGGTATGCATATCTCTCAACCTTACTGCAAGAAATCTGGACTGATCATCACCAAGTCTAGATTTACTTCTAACAAAGGCAAGCAAATCATCCAACTTTTAACACGAGGAACACAGATCACCAGTGTTATCAGCTGTTACCTTTAAATATGCATAGCATTTATTATACTGCACAATATATTTGTGCATTAGCAAATCATTAATTGCATACTCATTTAAAGAATCCATATTCAGCTTCAAACAAATACAGTATTTTAAAAGAAAAGACCAATCAAAGTCTGTAACCACAGAATTCAAAGAGAGCTTAAATCAACTTCTACCACAAAAAAAATCGCACCAGCAATATACAACTAAATAATAAAGTAAGTACAGTAAAGTTGTCCTGACCATACAAGGTGTGCAAGCCTGACAAAAGTTGTAATTCCTTTACCAAAATGTTCATTTCTCTCAGTCATTATTATTTGTTATTCTTTATGCAGGCAGCTTTCCTGCATGCATAGCATCCTGAAAGGCTGCAGAACTATTGTGTTAAAGCATTGTAATATAAAACACATCGCAAAAGAGCGTCCAGGTACACTGCAGGAGGTGTGACCCAAATAAGCAACAAACATTGTCCGTGAGTATTGCAGTATCACACGGGTCTTTTTAAATGACACGAGACATGCAGCAGTGTGCATTAGTCATTTCTTTACAGATATTTTATTTATTTATTTAATTGACATTTGTTTACCGGGGTGGTCTGACTGGGTCTACAAAACCTGTTTTCAGCAGAGGCTGTATCAGATTTGTTTCATTAAAAGGGGGGTGCTGATTTATAACTACATGGTAATTTGTGAAGTGAATAAAAATGCACACATGTCTTTTTTTCAGGGAACCTGCCCTCTACTTTGCCAGGTTTCCAGAGAAGGTGTAGTAGTATTGTTGCTGTTCATCCTAGCAAATATAATAAAACGCGACAGTATATTTCTATGTCTAAAAGTGGTGCAAATAAAATAAAAATGGCATTAGCTTCCGACATTATAGAATTCGGGCAGCTGTTACTAAACAAGAGTGCTACTCACAGACAACGTACCTTGTACACCGAGTCACTGTTGATTTTTCAGTAAAGCAGTCTTTATATATCCTTTACAGTTCTAGCATGTTCCTGACCAAATGTCCCAGAGGGTTTCCACTTCACTCAGTAATGTTTCCTGAAGGTCCTGCAGAAGGATGTGGCAGTGGCTAGTATCTGTAGTCTGTCTTACCTCACAACTGTTCATCCCAAGCTGTAAGCCTCTTGTAATAAGGTACAGAAACCTTACATGAACAGGGGAGCTTTCCTCTGCCTTATACAATACACCATTATACACTTTTCTGAGAAAACAATATCAAAGGTGATACATACTGTGCAGACAAAGACGATTATGAGGGACTGCTGTATACCAATCTTTCTTGCTCTGAAATTATATTAACACCAGACAGATACCTATCAACACAATAAGCTAATTCACAAAGTTCTGTGGCTGCTGAGGGCATTCATAGTTTACTGTGGGGTAGACTGATGTGAACTTTTCTTATTAAAGCATGTACAGCTTCTGTTTACATTAGACATATTATTTTTCACTAAACATAATGTTCCCACATGTTAACCACATGGTACACTTGATTCTAGGATGCTTAAGGCAGCACTTGTTCAGATGCATCTTACGCAAAAAACATCTAATATAATATGATAAATTATATGGCATGAAAGGAAGATGCACATAAATTTCCCAAAACAAAAAGACGTACAACGAATGAATAAAATCATGAAACTAGTATATTACCATAAAATAAACCATAAAGTAGCCAGCAACATACCATAAAATAATAAAACATAACGTACCCATTAAAAAGAACACAACGTTGTGTGTGTTTCACGTGTACGTCGCTTGAACTGCAGAATGCATTTAGTTGACACTGGCGTCATGACGCACACAAGTTTCTCCTTAAAGGAGAAGATTCTCGCACCGCCAACTAAAGTTTTTTTTTAGCCTCCTAGCTAACGCTCAGCTGTAAGTGGGAGGGTGCTCGCGTCCCCTCCCCCACCCTCCGCCCTCTGGTTCCAGCGCCAAGAAGAGCGCAAACTTTATATTAATTAAAATAAATAAATAAGTACATAAGGCGCCCTTTACAAGGCCAGCCTGTACGGCGCCCTAGGCGGTCGCCTAGTTCGCCTATGCCTAAGGCCGGCCGTGGCTTAAGTAAAACTACAATCCACTCTGCTACAGGCCCCATGAAGGCTCAGTGTCTCTCCAACCTAACACCACTCTTAAGTATTCAACTGCGGTACCACCTTTAACATTCCTATAAGAAAAGTGCAGTCCGGGTCTGAACTGTCTGCAAACAGCTACAGTTAACTTTGAACCTAACACCACTCTTAAGTATTCAACTGCGGTACTACCTTTAACATTCCTATAAGAAAAGTGCAGTCCGGGTCTGAACTGTCTGCAAACAGCTACAGTTAACTTTAAGTATGTGTCTAACTGTTTGAGCCAATCTTCATTTTCCCCTGGAGAGCACTGTGCTTTGGCTGTAAGCAGCAGCAGCAGCAGCCCCCCCCACCCCCACCCCACCCCACCCCACCCCCACCCCACCCCACCACACCACATCTTCCACTTTCTCTTATTCCCTTCTGTTAGCAAATAGTATCCATAACTGATCAATACTGTGTGTTTGTTTATTTAAACTATACCACAGTAGCCTACTGATACAAGGTTATCCTGGTTTTCCACCTGAGAAATTAAGACAAGACTTACAGTTTCAGAGCAGTCCTTGGTCAATTGTGATTGTTCTTAACACATACTTTTCTTGCTTTGGCTCATTAGCAGCAGTACAAAGAACTGCCTGCTCACACCCTTGTTCTCCCCTCCCCTTCCCTGTTTATTACCTTAAGACAATCCCAGAGTTAATAAATATTACCTGTGGCAGGCACCATTTGTAAAACTACAATCCACTCTGCTACAGGCCCCATGAAGGCTCAGTGTCTCTCCAGTAAGTGTTTTACAACTGTAAATGCCTATTTATGTTGAATTGTATTAGACATTTTACAACTGTATATGTTTATGTTGAATTGTGTTAGACATCTAATATGTTTTATGCTTTATTATTGATGTTACTATGGCATGCACCAAGTTGTTACTAGTATAATAGTATGTATGGTCTATTTGCATAGCTGCACCTTGTTCACTAATGTTATTCATGTAAAAGTGTTGTGTGTAGACAGCTCATACTAGTGTCTAAATTATTTCTATAAGTTTGTGCTGTTACTGGTGGATAGAATCACATTAGAGAACCACGACAGATTGCTGCTCGCTATATTTTTATCTGTGGCTGCATAACTGTCTGGGTTTTTGTTTTCTAATGTTCTTCCAATTGGCTCAGTATCTGCATATACTAAGTAGTGGTTCAGGACATTGTCCTGCATATGGTAGCTATTTGCTCAGTGTGTTTTTATAATCTTTATAATATATATTTACCATCTCAAAAGTGCTTACTCCTCTCTGTACTCTTCTTTTCTAGACCTAACACCACTCTTAAGTATTCAACTGCGGTACCACCTTTAACATTCCTATAAGAAAAGTGCAGTCCGGGTCTGAACTGTCTGCAAACAGCTACAGTTAACTTTGAGTATGTGTCTAACTGTTTGAGCCAATCTTCATTTTCCCCTGGAGAGCACTGTGCTTTGGCTCTTAACTAAACTTAAACCCACCAAATTAGCAGCAGACAACCTCCCAAGTGAATACCTACAAATCGCAGCTGATGCTCTGGCCTACCCAGTATCCATCTTGATTAACCGATCTCTGTCAGAAAGTTACGTTCCCACATTGTGGAAAGTCTCACATATAATTCCCCTCCACAAAGGCGGACCCTCTGCAGAATTAACCAATTACCGCCCCATAGCTATTCTCTCTCCACTCTCCAAAATACTAGAGAGATGCATACACTCTCAGGTCTCACACTACCTCCTTACTAACAACCTCCTTTCCAGTACTCAGCATGGTTTCCGACCAAACCATAGCACCACCACTGCCTTACTCTCCTTTACTAACACTATCCTTCAGCATAAAAACAATGGCTATCTCTCCTCTGCTACTTTCCTAGACCTAACAATCCAACACTTGAAAACAAACTAAACTCGAAAAGACGATGAAACCAAAAGTGCCTTGCCACAACCACTGTTCTTGTTGTTAGATTTGATAAGTTAATAACTACGATGTATCACAGTAACGTTCAGAAAGTTTATTACAACAGACAACGTTTTCGTCACTATGTTATAGTAACTTCCTCAAAAAACAGTTTACAAGTTCCAAAGTTCAGGTAGTTTAAAAAGTGCCTCCAAAAGTGGTTCATCCTATCACATTGTAATGACCTTGAATGAAATTAATTGCCATAGAGACTAATAGTACCTAGTTAACTCTAATATGCTCACTAGTAGTAAGTTGGTGGAATAAACTACTGTGCATGTACTATCTATATAATGTGTTAGTGAACGAACATTTAGAGTGTCTAATAGTTGTTTAAAATTTTAACATTCTAACAAGTGTGTGTGTATATAAATAAAACATATATATATATACAAAAATAAAAATTTTTTGATGTGTATGTAAATACATATGTATCAAGTAAATGTATGAAATAAAAATGAAAAGTTTGTGTAAAAAATATATATAAAAAAATATATATAAAAATTGTGTGTAAAAACATGTATTAAGAATCTAGAAGTTGATATTCTATAATACAAGATAGATATTTATACAGTCTCAAAATTTACAAAATCTTCTCCACTTCAAAATACAAGAAATGTTACAGTTTTCATTTATGCCAGGAGAACTAAACGCATTTAGCAA
This sequence comes from Protopterus annectens, assembly GCF_019279795.1. Taxonomy (NCBI): domain Eukaryota; kingdom Metazoa; phylum Chordata; order Ceratodontiformes; family Protopteridae; genus Protopterus; species Protopterus annectens. The sequence goes on along the minus strand of NC_056730.1, from coordinate 836,098,357 downwards.
TAGTTGCCACTCTAATTCACGACATTCAAGAATTACAGATGTAGGGCCTCCTCTAATGTCAGATGTAATCTGGTCAATAGCAATGAAAGAAAAAGAGTGGTCTTAGTTGGTTTCTATATGTTTAGCTAGTGCGTTGTCAATTTTACTTTTCTTTATAGCATATAAGTGTTCCTGGATTCTATTTTTAAATTTTCGGTCAGTTTTTCCGATATAGAATGCAGGACAAATATTACACTGTGCTAAATAAATAATACTTTTAGAGTTACAGTCGAGTCTGTGGTGTATCAAGTATTTTTTGTTGTTAATCGCAAATGTGTTTGTTGATTTTACACTGTGACACTGGTTACAAGTCCCACATGGGAAACAGCCTAGAGTCCTATGTCTGAATGCTGTTTCCTTGGTTTCTAGTAAGTTTTTCAGGTTAACTCCTTTCTTGTAAATAATAGTAAATGAATACCCTAACCGGTCCAATAGGGAACTGTCTCTGCCTAATAGTTGCCAATTTATGAGATTATTTTGAGACTGTATAAATATCTATCTTGTATTATAGAATATCAACTTCTAGATTCTTAATACATGTTTTTACACACAATTTTTATATATATTTTTTTATATATATTTTTTACACAAACTTTTCATTTTTATTTCATACATTTTACTTGATACATATGTATTTACATACACATCAAAAAATTTTTATTTTTGTATATATATATATGTTTTATTTATATACACACACACTTGTTAGAATGTTAAAATTTTAAACAACTATTAGACACTCTAAATGTTCGTTCACTAACACATTATATAGATAGTACATGCACAGTAGTTTATTCCACCAACTTACTACTAGTGAGCATATTAGAGTTAACTAGGTACTATTAGTCTCTATGGCAATTAATTTCATTCAAGGTCATTACAATGTGATAGGATGAACCACTTTTGGAGGCACTTTTTAAACTACCTGAACTTTGGAACTTGTAAACTGTTTTTTGAGGAAGTTACTATAACATAGTGACGAAAACGTTGTCTGTTGTAATAAACTTTCTGAACGTTACTGTGATACATCGTAGTTATTAACTTATCAAATCTAACAACAAGAACAGTGGTTGTGGCAAGGCACTTTTGGTTTCATCGTCTTTTCGAGTTTAGTTTGTTTTCAAGTGTTGGATTGTTTGGTTTACCGTTTAACTGTTTGACATGACCACTGAAGTGCCTACTAGCCCTCCTAGCCCAAACCTATTTCGCTCTAATACACCAACGGAACAAGCGAATATAGCGTCTTTTTTCAACACGCTTACTCAAAGGTTAGACAACATTGTCAACCGTTTGGATGCCATTGAGAATAACAGCAAAAGTATACCAACTACTTTAAGTGCACTCCAGTTAAGTGGACCTTCGATTTATCCTGTTTCTAGGGAGGAGAACCAACTCAGGAATGGGAACGACGTATCAAACTGTACGAACAGTATACCGCCTGGTCAGATTTCGAGAAGCAGAAATGCTCATGAACTTGGTACAACTAACCCTGATGATCTACCTAGTAAAATGAACGGAGACATTGTTTCCACTAACAGTATTCCACCAGGCCAGATCCAAAGAAGTGGAAACCAACATGATTTGGGCGTAAATATTACGAATTCAACCACTAGTAACAACACAGGGTTTGTGAATGTTTCTAACTTTACCGAATGGGTCAACAATTTTGACAACCTGACATCAGGCTTCCAATTAAACCAGGAGCAACTGATCGGCGACACCCCACTTGAATCTGTAAGTAGACCTACAATTTCAGAAAAATTAAAGACTCTTGACTTTAAACTAGTCAAAATAAAAAACTTCAACTAGAAGTAGTTTATTTTAAACAATGCTTAAAGGAAAGACTTGTACCAAAAGGGCTGAGAAACTACCAGTTTCCAACTGGTTTGGTACCAGATTCAATGTTCCATAAAGAATTGATGAACTTGTTTGATAATTCTGGTTTTACCCTTATGGAACTTATGATTAAACATTATACAGTTCAAATTGATGAACTATTAGTAGAAGTTAACAGCCTTGATATTGATGTTAAAGCAGATATTAACTTTACTAGATACAAGTATGACTACGATAGGGTGTTTTCGAGTATTGACCAAATGATAGAAAAACTTAAAGTGAATAAAATAAGGAAACTTAACCGTGACCGTTTGGCTTACTCTAATGGCTCAGCTTATCCTAGACCTAAAACATCTCAAGTCTGGAACAACGAGACATTGACATCCAATAACACTGAGGCTAACCGTTTCAACAACAACTCTCATGACTGTAATTTAGGTGATGACTCTGACTTGTGTCCACCCACAGAACCTGTGAGACGCAGTGAAAGACTACAGGCTAACAATAGAGAAAACTCTAAAGGTCAACATCAACAACAGGCTGAGAGACCAACAGACCGAGTGGGTAATGAGCAGGGTTTTCACCTAGATGGACAAACTATGAACAAATCCAACTTCAAAACACCTCGGAACCAGAGGAACAAAGGTTGGAACAGGAAGAAACGTTAATCGAAGATTCACCAACATCATGTGACCCCAAACCAGTTATACTAAAAAACTTTAATAATGACTTTAACATTTACAACTTTTCTTCTATACCTATTGACCCTATGTTGATAGACCTGTTAGCTAAGGGCAGTACATTTGTACCGAACAAAAACATGAATTTGGCGCGGACTATTATTGAATTAAAATGTTTTGTCAGGAAACTTAATCTTACTTTCTTACTAGGGAATAACAACACCCATAACACTATGCTTAAAATTGCTAGTGTCTTTAACCCGCCATTACACCCTATATTAAAGAATTTTGAAAACATGTGTGAACTAGACATTAGACACATTCCTTTTTTGCGTAATGAGATAAAAAGCACTAATAATACAAGCCATGAACAACTTCAAGCTTTAGAGTTTTTAAGATCTCAATCTATTAGATGTATAAAGCCGGACAAAGGAGGGGGACTTGTCATTATGGACTATAGTGATTACAACAACAGGATGGAGACAGTACTTGACAGTGCTGCTTATGAAATAGCTTCAATAAATGAATATAATATCGCATTGTCAAGGGTCAAAAGTTACTTTAGGGACCTGTTCATAGAAGGAAAGATTAACATTGACACTTTCAATTATATCAATATTACATTTCCTAGACTACCTATTATGTTCGGAATCCCTAAAATTCATAAAAACTTGTCTAATCCACCTATGAGACCATTGATTGATGGTAGAGGTTCTCTGACCTACCCTTGTGCCAAAGTAGTGGACTTGATTTTGCAGAAATTTCTAAAATCAATTCCACGAGTCTGTAAAGACTCTTGGTCATTATTGACCGACTTAAACGAGGTCATTTTGGAACCTAGTGACAACTTTTTAACAATAGATGTAGTAGACCTCTACACCTCTATTCCACACTTGGAAGCGGTTGAATGGACATCCTTGATACTCAAAGAGATGGAAGCATTAGAAAATGAGATTGACCTAGTAAGTGAACTGATTGACATCATTTTAACTAATAACTACTTTATGTTCAATAACCAAATTTATTTACAAAAACAAGGGGTAGCAATGGGCTCCCCTTGTGGAGCCAGTCTAGCAAACATCGTTGTCGCTTTTTGGGAGAAAAGATTCATTTTCAACATCCCTGACAAAAAGAGTCTTGTAAAGTACTATACAAGATTCCTTGACGACATATTCATTATTTTTAAAGGTAGTTTAGGTGAGGCTACTTCATTTATTGAATACCTCAACAATACGACTACCTTTTTCAAATTTACTTTTAAATTTGATTCAACTAACATCGAATATCTTGATGTGAGACTGTCTAAACTATTGAATAGAACTGGTTTCTATTCTAACATCTACAGGAAACCAACTTACTGCAACTCATTTCTCCATTTCTCGAGTGCACACCCCTTTAAACAGAAACGCTCTATAATCAAGGGACAACTAGTACGTGCAGCTAGACTATGTTCACTTGAAGCTGACTTTACCAAAGAGTGTGACAACTTACTATACATGTTTAAGAATAGGGGGTACCCTGACAAACTTGTCTTCGATCTAGTTTCAGAGGTCACAAATAAACGAAGTAAAGGTTTTTATAAACCTATTCTTCACGTCAAGGAAACTACTAGTGACCATTCAAGATGTGAACCAATTGATCCTTTGCAGACCAGTATTGTCAGTGAAGCTGATGTACTGGTCACTAACTTATCAACTTCATTTTCAACTTCAGTCACACTTTCAAGTACATCTAGACCGAGTTTCATCACTGTCTTCAACAATGACAGTAAACATATTGAGTTTATATTGTACAAAAATTGGCAACTATTAGGCAGAGACAGTTCCCTATTGGACCGGTTAGGGTATTCATTTACTATTATTTACAAGAAAGGAGTTAACCTGAAAAACTTACTAGAAACCAAGGAAACAGCATTCAGACATAGGACTCTAGGCTGTTTCCCATGTGGGACTTGTAACCAGTGTCACAGTGTAAAATCAACAAACACATTTGCGATTAACAACAAAAAATACTTGATACACCACAGACTCGACTGTAACTCTAAAAGTATTATTTATTTAGCACAGTGTAATATTTGTCCTGCATTCTATATCGGAAAAACTGACCGAAAATTTAAAAATAGAATCCAGGAACACTTATATGCTATAAAGAAAAGTAAAATTGACAACGCACTAGCTAAACATATAGAAACCAACAAAGACCACTCTTTTTCTTTCATTGCTATTGACCAGATTACATCTGACATTAGAGGAGGCCCTACATCTGTAATTCTTGAATGTCGTGAATTAGAGTGGCAACTATTGCTAAATGCGTTTAGTTCTCCTGGCATAAATGAAAACTGTAACATTTCTTGTATTTTGAAGTGGAGAAGATTTTGTAAATTTTGAGACTGTATAAATATCCATCTTGTATTATAGAATATCAACTTCTAGATTCTTAATACATGTTTTTACACACAATTTTTTATATATTTTTTATATATATTTTTACACAAACTTTTCATTTTATTTCATACATTTACTTGATACATATGTATTTACATACACATTAAAAAAAAATTTTTATTTTTGTATATATATATGTTTTATTCATATATACACACACTTGTTAGAATGTTAAAATTTTAAATAACTATTAGACACTCTAAATGTTCGTTCACTAACACATTATATAGATAGTACATGCACAGTAGTTTATTCCACCAACTTACTACTAGTGAGCATATTAGAGTTAATTAGGTACTATTAGTCTCTATGGCAATTAATTTCATTCAAGGTCATTACAATGTGATAGGATGAACCACTTTTGGAGGCACTTTTTAAACTACCTGAACTTTGGAACTTGTAAACTGTTTTTTGAGGAAGTTACTATAACATAGTGACGAAAACGTTGTCTGTTGTAATAAACTTTCTGAACGTTACTGTGATACATCGTAGTTATTAACTTATCAAATCTAACAACAAGAACAGTGGTTGTGGCAAGGCACTTTTGGTTTCATCGTCTTTTCGAGTTTACTTTCCTAGACCTATCTAAAGCATTTGACATGGTCCCACACAAACAACTTCTCTGTCCTCAATAACCTATCCTTCTCACAATCAGTCACCAACTGGTTTCAGAGTTACCTGTCTGACCGCCAACAATCCGTTGTATGGCAGAATGACATATCTCCCCAACTACCTGTCTCCATAGGGGTTCCCCAAGGATCCATCCTTGGACCCCTACTTTTCTCTGTTTACACCAATAATCTAGCCTCTGCCACCAAACGTGGCACACTCATCCAATACGCAGATGACTCTACCATCATCTGCTCAGCCCAGTCCCTACCCAAACTGCAAAAAGTCACACAGGAAGCCTTTTCCTCTGTTGAAACATGGTTATCCGATGCCCAATTAATACTCAACCCAAACAAAACTAAACTACTTATCTTCCAACCCACCAAACATACTCAAAACAACTCTCACTTTAACATCACAGCAAAAGACAACACCACTATATACCCAACTGAACACACCAAACTGCTAGGAGTGGAAAGAGACAATAAACTAAAATTTGACATTCACATATCCATGACCATAAAAAAAGTCCACAAAAAACTAGCAGCATTATACAGAAATAAACAATTTCTCACAAAAGCAGCAAAGATTTCAATAGCAAATTCCCACCTTATCTCCACCCTACTTTATGCCTCTCCAGTATATACCAACCTAAGGCAATGTGATCTAAACAAGCTAGAGACCTGCTACAACAAAATCGCAAAAGTCGCCACAGGGGCATCCTACCGTAGTCACCACTGTCTCTCACTTGCTGAACCGGGCTGGCTTGAACTCCCTCACCTCCTTCAGTGGTATCAACTCTCACTCGCCCACAAACTAGTAAACCATCCACTAAATGTCCCATCCCTCCAAAATCTACTCCAACCCTATCGCACCACCAGACCACTAAGATCCAGCAACAAAAATCACTTGCAGATCACTAAAGCCAATAACTCTGCTGGTGAAGCACTATTCTCTTAGCCATAGCCAAATTATGGAACTCACTCCCACCCACAATTACCTCCACCATCATGCACCAACTTCAAAATTTATTAAAAGCGCACCTAAAACATGCTGGCTATGCCCTTGCAACTCCCACTCTAATATCATCCACCCCATCCAACTACTACCTTTCTTTCACCTCCACTAACTACCTTGATGATAGCAAGCTCAGATGCTCATAAGCCTAGTACTTATTATACAGCAGGAACTTCTCATTGTTACATTTGTTAATGCCTGTTAGGTACTTCACAGATAAAGATTCTAGTTGTCTACTGATGTACTATGTTCTTCATCTGTAAATATGCTGTAAGTAATTTCTATGTTAAATTGTTAATCACTATGTAATCCAATGTAACTACTGTCTGTTTATTTTACTGTGGAGCTTTTCTCCCCGGGCCTCCGCTGAAAATGGACCCACGTCCAGTCGGACACTCCCGGTCAACAAATTTAAATAAATAAATAAATAAAAATAAATAAAAGTAAAGGATTTGTGTTACCATGAAATAAAAATTTGAAACTGAAATGTATGTCATAATTTGGTACCTTCAATTTCCAATGACAGCTAATGAACCAAACGATTTAGGAGTAAGGGACCAAAAAATAAAGTAAATGCCTGGTTATTTTTCTGAAGTGTTATACAGGGTGTGTGTCAGTGTGTAATTAACACCCACTCAGGGGTGTAGAGGCCCTCCACCTGCGGCGTTGATCCTCATAACATCCCTGGGCAGGCATTAATTTCACATTAACACACCCTGTCGGGCATTATTGCTTGCTTAAACTTAAACCGATGTTACAGAACAGCTTAGCATGAATAATAATTAGTCCCATGCACAGTTTTATGACCAAAGTCAAAGTAAAATTTATTGTCATTTAGCCTCACACCTCGGTGCAGGCTAAACAAAATTTTGTTGCTTCAAGCTGTAAGTGCAGACAATGCATATAAATATAACAAGAAAAAAAATTGTAATATTTGACACGATACTATGATATAATCACATTTTTTGCATCTCTAACTATTTGCAGCACTTAGTAATGCACAGTTGAGACTTGAGCAAGAAGACCAGAACATTTGCAATTGCACGAAATGTAACTTGTTCTATGCGTTAATGCACAAAAAAAGTAAGTTTACAATGAGCTATTGCACAAGTGAGAAGAACCTAATAGTGGGATGACTGCACTTTAAGTAATGAGATTCTCCTTCAGACTGTGTGGCCACTGACTAGGTGACCTGTTGGCTTGCATTGCTACTCAAGTTTAACAGTCTGATAGCCTGAGGAAAGTAGCTATTTCTGAATCTAATCAAACGACTACATTATTACAGTTATAATAATCTAATCAAACTATTGTATTATTAATATTACAGACTGTTGGATTCTTGGGAAAAACAAACCATGAGTCTGCTGAAACACTCAACCACTTCTGTTATATAACTAGCCTGTCAAGTGTCTTATTTATGGATGTGCAATACTAAGGTAGCTCACCTACCACGCTGAAGGACTGTAAAGTGCAATATACAAACTGTGCAATAATTCAGTCTAATCATAGATATGCTGCTATTGTTTCAATTTTACTTTGATAATATTACTTTCATATTGTTCCTCGTCTTCCTTGTCTCCTGTTCTAGGATGGGTGTGGGTCACTGCTGTCCAACTTTACTTACTAAATTGCTACTTATTAAATTTCTACTGTAATATAATTTTTCTCTGTCTATATGTGCAACTGTTTCCTGTATTGAGAACAAAGCAATGTAATTTTGTTCAGCTACACTGCTGTGTAGTTCTGAATGACAAAGTTTTCTTTGACTTTAGTCATTTTGCAATGTATACTTCTATAGCATTTGCCAGAAGTAAAGCAAAAGAACTGTCCCCGAGCCAGGTGGGCTTGGTCTCTGGCAATCTTTTTATCTCTACCGAGACATTGTACCAAGTGCATGTCCTGTAGAGATGTAAGCGTGGACCTGGTGATCCTCTCTGCCACCTTCACCACCCTTTGGGGAGCCTTACGATCTGTAGCCTTCTAGTTCCCACACCATACTGTGATACTGCTTGTCAAGATGCTTTCAATGGTGCCTTTTAGAAGGTTGTGAGGAACGAAGATGGAAGGTTTGCTCTCCTCAACCTGCGTAGGAAGTGGAGACTTTACTGAGCCTTCTTGACAATGTGATTTATGTTAATGGACCATGTCAAGTATTCTGCGATGTGCATCCCCAGGATCTGGTGCTCTTCGCCCTTTCTACTGTTTGTCCCTTGAGTGTGAGAGGGGGATGAGTCTCATGTTTTTTCCTGAACTCCACTATCACCTCTTTAGGTTTTGTTTATGACCAAAGCCAGGTTGTTGTGGTCACATTAGTCAATCAGATGCTTCACCTCCTCCCTATATGACGTTTCATCACCATTGCTGATTAAGCCTACCACTGTAGTGTCAATTGCAAATCTGATGATGCGATTTGAGCTGTTCTTAGCTGCAAGACATGGGTTAGCATGGTGAACAGCAGAGAACTGAGAACACATCCTTGAGAGACTCCAGTGGTCAGTGTAGTGCTCTCTGAGGTGTTACTGCCTACGCTCACTCTTTGTGGTCTGTCAATCAGGAAGTCCAAAATCCAGTTACACATGGGAGTACCGACACCCAAACAAATCAGTTTCTCTATCAGATGTCGTGGTATAACAAATCAGTTTCTCTATCAGATGTCGTGGTATAACTGTGTTAAAGGCAGAACTGAAGTCAATGAATAACTGTTGGACATAACAGTTCTGGTTTACCAGGTGAGCCATGGATGTGTACAGTGCCAGCAAGATGGCATCTACAGTACAGCAGTTTAGCAAATTGGTGTGGATCCAACTCTGCAGGGAGATTTATTGTTAGTCTCTGACCAGTTTCTCAAAGCACTTCATTACGGTAGAGGTGAGAGCCACTAGACGACAGTCGTTCAGGCTTGCTGGTTGAGACTTTTTGGGTAGCGGTAGGACTGTTGTATTTTTGAAGCACATTTTTATTTATTTATTTATTTATTTATTGACATTTGTTAACCGGGTTTGTCCAACTGGGCTTGTGGCCCATTTTCAGTAGAGACCCGAGGAGAAAAGCTCCAGTAATACATTTTAAAACAAAGTACAATTTTAAACAATATTGATATAATAGCAGTTATAACAAAACGATTCACATATGTTGGGATACATGCATAAAGTTAAAGTTGCATTAAAAAGAAGTTAAGTAACAATTTTACATTGATATAGTTCAAAAGGTCAACAATGAACATTTTTTTTTTGTATAAAATTGTGCAAATGCATAGTAGACACATTGGAGAGAGAGAGGTGTAATGAGGTACTAAGTATGGTCCTTTTGAGGGTACATAAAGGGAAGGAAGACTAGGTAGGGTCATGGCAAGGGCAGGTTCTGGAATTGAGAAATATTTTAGTTCAATTTTAAAGTGTGAGGTGTGGGAGATTGAACGTAAGTCAAGGGGAAGTTTGTTCCAAGCATGGGCAAGGGAGTGTTTGTAAAGTAGTTTGCCTACTGACCTTTTTGGGTGGTAGATATCAAGTAATTGTTGGTTAGAAGTACGGAGGGTCCGGGATGGGATGCAGATGTAGACCAAGGAAGATAAAGATGGACAGAAGGAGGGTTAGCATATGAAATTGATAAGATAGCAGAAACTGGGGAAGTTCAAGCCATTGAAGAGAGTTTAAAGAAATGCAGTGGTGTGAGTTGTATGGGGAGTTAGTAATGAATCTGGCTATTTTATGGTAAGTCTGTTGCAGTTTGTTTCGAGTGGAGGCCTGGATATTGGTAAGAACTGGGGCGGCGTATAAGAGGGAGGGGAGGAGGAGTGCCTGGCCCAGGGTAAGTCTAGATTCAGGGGTTAGGAATTTTTTGTTCCGCTATAGCAGACCTAGTTTCTGGTTTGTTTTTTTAATACATTGGAGTATGTGTAGGCTGAACTTGGGTTTGTCATCGATAATGACCCCTAGGAGTTTTGTGTGGGTGTCAGGTTGGATATTTGTGTTGTTAGAAGATGCAATAAAAAAGGAGGTTTTGTGATGAGAAAGAGAACGGGGAAGGAAAAGTAGGAGTTTGGTCTTTTTGGGATTTAGGATCAATAGGTTGTGAGAGAGCCATTGTTCAGTGGATAGTAGGGCCTGTTGGGTCAAGGGAGTGTAGTTCAGGAATGTTATTTGAGATGGATATAAATGAGGAGTCGTCGGCATACTGAATAAGGGAGGATTCTTTGCATGAGGTGTAAAGATCATTGGTGAAGATGTTAAACAAAAGGGGTCCCAAGATGGAGCCTTGGGGAACACCAGTGGAGATGGGAAGGAAAGGTGAGGAGGATGAGAGCCATTTGACAGATTGTTCCCTGCCAGATAGGTAACTATTAAGCCAGGCAAATGCGGAGGGGGATAGGTGGAGATTTGTGAGTTTGGATAGTAGTAGAGGATGAGAGACAGTATTGAAGGCTTTGGAGAGATCTAGGAAGAGACAGAAAATGAGTTTATTGTTGTCTAGGGCCTTTGCAATGATATGAGTGAAGGAGAGGAGGGCAGTGGTGAGGACGAAATCCATGTTGGGTAGGGGTAAGTAAGTGGTGTGTGAGGAGGTGATTGAGAAGCTGTGAGTGAATACATTTTTCTAATATCTTGGAGAGGGGGGACAGAATGGCAATGGGTCAGTAGTTTGAGGGGTCAGTGGAGTTTCCACCTTTATGAAGAGGGATAGTGAGGAAAGATTTTCAAAGGGTGGGGACAGTTGATTCCAGAATAGATCAATTAATTATTATAGATACAGGATAGGCAATTGAGTCAGCAGCACGTTTGAGGAATGTAGGAGATAGATTGTCAGTGGAAGGAGAGCAAGGTTTTAGCTTGAGCAGTAGAGATTTGATGTAAGTAATGGGAACTGGCTCAAAAGAAAACAAAGTTGTGTTAGTGGGACTTGGAGAGGTGGGTGTCGAAGTAGAGTTTGGCTTAGAGGTTACCAGATTTTGGATGGAAGAGATAAAGTGTTTATTCAGGAGGGTAGCTGTTTCCTGAGAGGAAGAGTTAGGGTATGGGGAGGGATTAGAGGGCTTTCCAGAATAGAGGATGTTGCTGAGAGTTGACCAAAATTTTTGAAGATTGGATTTGTTGTTAAGCTGAGCAGAGCTATAGTATAACTTTTTGTCATTAGTTGTATGTTTTATTTGTCATTAGTTGTATGTTTTTTGCAAGGTTCCTCAGTTGCCTGTATTTTTGAAGAAACGGTTGTTTAGTTTTAGTCCAGGTTTTCCAAGCATGATCTCTTTGTTTCATAAGGGACCTAGTTTCTTTGGAGAGCCAGGGAGCATGGTTTGATTTTACTCTGATCTTCCTAGAGGGAGCTAAGGAGTTTAGAGTATTCATGAAGATGCTATTGAAAGTGCTTACAGCATAGTTTAGGGGGATGTGTTTTTCAATGGACCAATCTATGTTGTGGAGAATGGAGTTAAATTGGGATGAATTGAAAGTCGATAGTTTGACAGTCTTTGATAAGGTGGGTACTATGGACCAAAATAGTAATCTAACATTCAAAAACTTATAAATAGTTCACACTTAATGCAAAACGGGGAGATAATGGAGACCACTGGACTGAATGTAACTCATATCTATGAATCCGAACGCCAATAGACCTACCACGACAGCAAACTAAACACATAAACACACAAAAACATACTTGGAGGCTCTAAATAAAAATCTGCCTAAGCAGCAGAGACCTCCAAAGCAGACACCCAAGCAACCGCTACCCCAAAACAAAACACATGCAACACATAGCTCAAAAAGTCAGTGTGCCGAACAGTCACAGCCCTTAAGGCTAAACAACACACCTGATACACTTGTAATAGGTGACTATCATCAGGCACACTGCTAACCAGGCTGAACAAGGAGAAGGTCACGGTGAGCTGCCTATCGGGTGCTAGGATCCGCCACATAACACAAGCACTCAGGTCACTCCAAGGCAAGTACAAATATGACTCAGTCATTGTCCATGCTGGTGTGAATGACCTGAGACGCACACTCCTGGACTACATGAAAAGAGACATAGAGGAGCTCTCTGGGCATGTAGCCCAGGCCTGACCTTGAGTAGCATCTTACCCTCACCAAGAATGATGCCACAGTATGAAGACAAGATTATCAATTTCAACAGTTGGCTTAAGTATTGGTGTCATTTAAAGGATCCAATGCCTGTCAGCCTGGGATGACATGCTCGACGGCTTGCACCTGTCACCCCTGGGCTTTTGGATATTGGCAAAGACGCTTGCCACCCCATAGTGCCTTTTAAGCAAGGCTCAAAAGACAAACCCACCTCCATAGGTATCGCAAGGGATAAGAAACTAAGAGTAATGCTACTCAACGCCAGAAGTCTAAACCTCAAGATGCAAACTCTCCTTAGCATGGAGAACATCGATATCTGTGCAGTAACAGAAACCTGGTTCAAGGCTCTCGAGAGCACCCCAGCACTACCAGGTTATACCTCATACCATGCTTTTTGGCCCCAAAACTTGGACCGAACCACAAAAGGAGGGAGAGTATCAATATTAAAGATACCCACACCTCCAGGTTGGTGGCACAGAAGCATCAGAGACTATCCATGTGCAACTAACAGTGGGTAAAACTGCCTTCCAGTTTATAGCCTGCTACAGACCACCCTCCCAAACCCAGGAACCCCACTCGGCCTTCCTGAGAACACACCATAATATTGGGTGACTTCAACTACCCAACCATAGACTGGGAGCATTACTCTAGCTCCAACACCCTAGCCCAAAGGTTCCTAGAATTTATAAACTCAAATGCTATGGAACAACTTGTTACCACTCCCACAAGAGGGGAAAACATACTGGACCTGATCATCACCAACATGGGGACTCTATGCTCCAGACCAGAAGTGTATCCCTCACTGGTAAGATCAGACCATAAACTAATCTCACTGGATATTCACATCCCGACCCCACCCCATGCCCAGAAAACCACAGTGAAAAACTTCTGTAAAGCAAATTTCACACTCCTCAAAACCGAGGTGGAATCCTTCAAAGCCCCCGGCCTCTGGATAATACAGCCCAGACCACAAAATCCTTTATAAACGATTCTATGAACACCTTCAGGAATGCATGGATCATGCAATCCCAAATAAAACCAAGACCCAATCCTCCAAAGGCAGACGTCCTGTCTGGTGGACCCCAGCCATAAACAAACTATACAATAGAAGGAGGAAGCTACTACATGATAGAGCAAAATCCCAAAAAGGGAAGGCATCTCTGATCAGTATTAGCAAAAACTACGGCACTCATAAAATCGTCTAAGGCCAGCTTCGAGAGAAAAATTGCACAGGACACTAAGGATAATCACAAGGCTTTCTTTAGTTATGTTAGGAACCTGGGTGGGAATTCCCAGATATGCTCAGAATTAGTCCAAAATGACAAAAATACACGAATCCACAGACATTGCCAACATCCTAGCTGACAGGTTCAGCGCAAACTTCTCCCCCCCTCCCCACCAAAAGGGCTAATATCTATCCCAGCAGAGTGCTGCTCCTCTGACATCTCAGATGCTCAGGTAAGAGCTGCCCTCTCCAAAGCAAGAAACACAGCATCAATGGGACCAGACGGTGTCCCTACATGAAGTCCAAGAAGAGCTAAACCCAAACCTAAAACTACTGTTCAATCTCAGCCTTACTACAGGATATGTACCCAAAGAGTGGCGTGCAGCAACAGTGGTCCCTCTCCACAAAGGTGGTGCCTCAACGGATCCTGGAAACTATCGCCCCATAAGTCTCACTAGCTTGGTCTGCAAAGCTATGGAAAGGATCATCATGGACCTTATAAATAAAGATATTGGGGACCTACAGACACTGGATCCTACCCAGTTCGGCTTTGTTAAGGGCAGATCCTGCCTCTTAAACCTGGTCAATTTCTTTGAAACAGTCACCAAGGCCATTGACAAGGGAAGGTGGTCCACACAGCCTACCTGGACCTCGCAAAAGCCTTCGATACAATACCCCACTCGGGCATTATAGATAAGCTCACCAGCTTAAATATAAACCCCTATGTCACTAGATGGGTTGCAAACTGGCTCAAGGACAGAACCCACATGGTTAGAATAGCTGGAGCCATGTCAGACTCCAAACCAGTTACAAGTGGCGTCCCACAAGGCTCAGTCTTGGGACCTCTCTTGTTCGGTATATATTTCTCGGAGGTACAGGCCAACATCGAAGGACTGTGGCTGACCAAGTTCGCAGATGACTGCAAACTGGGCACCATAATAGACTCTCCAGCTGACACAAGCATCCTCCAAAAGGGCCTCATAGAAACAGACAACTGGTGCCAGAGCCATGGCCTCAAGCTAAATGCCAAAAAGTGTATAGTCATCCCCTTTGGCAAAAACAAAGTGCCCACAAATTACCACATAGGTGGTAATCCATTAAGTACAGAAGAAGTAATTAGGGACCTGAGGACCCAAGTTGATAGCAATCTCTCATTTGACAACTACGTGGTTAGAAAAACATTTTATATAGCCCACCTAATCATGAAGGGATTCACATCTAGATCAGGGGAGGTCATCGGGCCTCTTTACTCATCCCTCATCAGGCCCATAATTGAGTACAATGCCCCTTTTGGGATGTACCTTACCAGACACCTGCAGCAACTGGAAAGACCCCAAAAGTACCTCACCAAGAGGATCAAAGGGCTCAAACAGATGGTTAAAGAAACTCCAGCTCTACTCAGTGGCATACCGCCTGCTCAGAGGCGATCTGTGCCTGACTTATAAAGCCATGTCCAACCCGGAATTAATGGACATGCTGCACCTCAGAAAATCCAGATCCCATCGAGCTACACGCTTGAGGGACTTAAACCTCAGCACTGAAATAAATAGGACATGCTGGAGGGACAGATTCATAACCCAGAGGCTCCCTTCACTCTGGAATAAAATCCCAGTCCAGGTTAGGCAGAGTCCCTCATTGACTCTCTTCAAGAGGAATCTTGATGAGTGGATGGGAGATCGTAGGTTGACCCCGGGTATCACTTCTGTGTCACTGTTAGACAGAAGCGCAGTATACTAACCTCGAAAAAGAGCATAGCAAAATTAATTTAAAATTGGTGGCAAAAGCCATACACACTCTGGCTAGGCTTATAAATGCCCTAGGGCAGATAGCCTAGTATGAACCTATGAACTTGGGCTCAGTGGGGAGTTTTTCATTATCTCCTGGCAGTCAACCTCTTGCCTCCAAAAACAACCAAGGACGCTTTTTGAAATATTTACAGTATTATGTTCAAAAGTTGACAAAGTAAGATAATCTTAGTCTATAAATGATTGCAGTTATCCATTAAGTATAATCCACCACCTTTTCCCCGCAGAGAAATAGGCGGGACAGTGAAACATTCTGAGACAAAGCAAAAAAAAACCACAGGTGAGAAGTACGTTTGAAGAGATGTGCAAAAAATAAAAATACTACAACTTCAACTACAGCTAACCTTTGTAACTGTAATAACTCCTAAACGCTGGAGGACATTTATCCATAACTTGCAAACATAAAGATTAACACAATTATAACTAACAAATCTACACAGAATAAACCTGCTAAGCGAGAGACAATTCAGAGCACTGAATCTTTGCAATCACGACTTAAAACGCTAAGACGGCAGTGCGCATGCGTACAACTACGCTTCTATTTCAACCATCACGCAAACACAGTGTTTCAGTCCAGTGTTGTCTACTGTCGCCCAAATTTGTGCATAGAAACCAGACGAACTTTTACATTTCTTAAACTTATATTGCGCAGTGACCACCGTGCCGAGAATGGGGTAGACTCGTCCTAAATTCCAAATGCACAGATTTTCGCCTTACGTTTGATATACTCCTCATAAAAATGTGATTTTCGGGCATATCTTTGAGGATTGAAGTCACTATATGATGACACATACGTTTAGAGTTTCAGATTTTACGTTTCAAAAAATACAAGTCGATAAAAAACATATTATCCTAACAGCAAGTTTATGAACATTACCTACAAAACTGCCCCAGCTTTTGAGCCTTTGTTCCCCATTATTTTTAGCTTTGTCCAGACTTCTTGTACTTAAAAGATCGAGAGGTGTAACTCCTTTACAACCCACACCCCTAGCAAATGCAATCGAGTTTTAAACTAACACATTTACAAATACATTTACTACTAAAGTTTAACTATACAGCAATTAGTAAGAACATATACCATGTCACTTACGAAATACCAATGAATGACAAATGTTATGAAACATTACACAGCAAAAACAAGACTCCTTTCCACTTCCCATTTTCCCCGCCCCGTGACATCAGCTTTGACGGCAGTGGGGTCCTTTTCAGCTATGGGAATCTAGCCTTGACCGTTGATAGTCGTTGAAGTACCCAGTAGTTCATTGTACAGTGTTTTGGCTATAATGAGTTTATCCATAAGGTATTTGATTTGATTTTATGATGTACTTTAACCGGAATTAAGTTTTGTTTAACCCATGAATTTTATTATCCACTTTGTATGAGTGAGATGCTTGTGAGCTTACTTTCTGTTTTACTTGAAAATCAGGGACAGTGACAAAAATATTGGGGCAGCTTTCCAAAATCGAGAATATTTTAATGAAAGTGTCTCTAATTCACTTGCAGACAGTAAAACAGCAGGTTTTGCAACACGTATTTTCTGAAGTCTACTGTATGGCATTGTCGATTGACTGTAATTCTTGCTGATTTATCAGCAAAACAAAACAAATAATAGGAGGGACCAGGCATGATATGAGGAGTAATCAGGGACAGTTGAAAGCTGTGTTTGTGAATACCATGGTTACAGCGTATATTGGTTTGCCTCCTTTCACATTATTTACTTTGGAGCATAGGATAGGATTAAGTTTGTTACAGGAAGTTGAAAATGCACTGTCCTTTTGGAATAAGGTTAGCAAGTACTCTTTGTTCCTGTTAAACATTTTAATTGATTTGTTTCACTGTGTCCTGGAATACACTTGCATAGGATTATACAGTTTTCAAATGGTCCTAAAATGCTGTTTATTCAAATGTCGAGTAATGGGTCTTCACATTTTATTATGCAAAGGTAGAAAATGTGAACTATTTGTCTTTCTGTATGTGTCATACTTTGGTGTCCATTTAATGAGGAATTTTGCTGTGGTCATTTTTTTCTGAGTGGCTGTTGCCATTGATGGTTGATTAATAACTAGATGATCTGATGCCAGTCTTCATTTTATCCTTGACAGATGGGTCTGGTTCTGGTATTGGAACCGACTCAGCCATTACTGCAGCTCGCAACAGCAGCCAGACACTCTCAAGCTTCACCATTATCCACAATCCCTCTCTCACAATTACCTCGGATCTCGTTTGCCGCTTTTCCGAAACGGTTGCATTTTGCCAGTGTTCTTGAGTTTCTTTGGTTTAGGTAAATTTCTGTTGTTATTTCATAGAGAATTTTCTTTATTTTCTGTGTACTCGACCCTGTACTTTTTTTTTTGTTTAAAATATTCTCTCTCTCTCATTTCATACACATTAGTGTAATTCTAAATATTATTGTTGATATTCTCTCCCAGTACACTTAGGTCCCTCTCTTTAGCTATCATCATTGATAGTTTCCCTTTTCCTTTCTTTCCCTTCCAGAAAAAAAAGCTCTTATTTTCTTTCTCTCAAACTTTTCTGTGTGAGTGGGCGTGTGAGTATCTTTGCCAGCTGTAATTATTTTTCAAGATGGCTGAGAAAGCTAAGCCACCTTCTGGTTTTAAAAAATGCCAGAAGTGCGGCCACAAAATCCCATCTTCCAATTTTCACTCCCTTTGTGTTTATTGTTTGGGTCCAGTCCACTTAAAAGAGGACTGCAGTATTTGCTGTGGGTTCAGTCATTAAGCCCTCGTTGAGATATGTAACAAACTTATTTTAAAGGGTCTAATCCCCTCTGCCTTCTCTGAGCCTTATCTACTGCTGACAAAGCCAAAACTGATATTTCCTCCCCTTCATCCTCATCTTCTGTGGACAAGGGCAAAATGAGGAATGTCTCGGTTCTGGCTTCTCTTTTGGGTCCAAGAACTAAGAAATTTAAATCTTTGGTTCTGAAAGTATCCTCAGAACTGGAGGCTGCTGACTTTAAATTACTGGTGACCACTACAGCCCGGCACCGACAACTGTGTCAGGTCCTTCGACGTTGAAGGCTTCGGTGCTAGGACAATTTTTATGCTCCTTCTTCGATGGCACTGTTTACATTGACACAAACTACAGCATCCGAACCAAGGGAAATTTTCCCCAGGACTACTTATTCCCCATCTGTAGACCCCTTGGTGAGCTTCCAGACGTTTTTCTTCAGAGGTGTATAATCTCCATCCATGTCTTCGATCTACTCCAGCAAAAGTCTTTCTGAGCTCGATGTGGAGAGACTTGTGAATAAAATCTTGTGGGCTAGAAGACTTGCAGACCCCCATTTTGGTTCTGATTCCTTCAGGTTTTGGAACTGAGCCTTCTTTCACTCCATTGACCACTTCTCCGCTGACCTTCTCTGAGGCCTTAAGAGTTTTCTGTTCTGTTCTGAGTCTGCTGGCACAGACTCTACTGGTACCCGCTTGAGTAAGTTCGTCTCTGACTTCTTTCTCAAGTGGGCTTTTTGGAGCAGGGAGTAACCCCGGTTCCCCAGACAATCTGTCTTGGTTATGAGGTCCCTTCCCTCTTTGGGGGGGGGGTCCTGTCCCTTGCAGTTCGCAGCTTCCTCCTCGGAACAGGTACCCCCCTCTGGCTCTGTTATTGTACCTGTCTCTTCACTGGGACAGCAGGTGCCAAACTCTCATGTGTTTCAGACTCAGGTTCTGTCATCTTCTGTCACCTCCCCAGTTATTCCCCTGAGGAGGTTCATCAGAAAAAGAAGTGTAAGAAGAAGCACTTAGATTCCCCTTGGGAATGTGTCACTGAAGACACAGATTTCAATGAGGGGGAAGGTCACCGCCTGAAGATGTCTCCTTTGGAGACATCCTAGAAATTTTAAAGCAAAGGGGTGGCTGGAAGTCCCCAAACCCTTCCTCAGAGGAATCTGTTTACCTGCAGGCTTTCGGCACTTGCCCATCTACCTCTTGGGTGACCCCACCTGCTGATGAATTCATTCAATTAATTTCACAGTGGGAGTGGAAGGCTCCAGACACCATCAAACCCAGCCCCAAGAGACTGGACAGAATCTTTTCTGCCCCTGAAGATAAACAGTTCTGGGCCAAGGGATTAGTAGTAGATGCCATGATCGTAGCAGCCACCACAAAAAAGGAACTCACTGAGGAAAGTTCATCTATCCATCCGCCCAACAGGGAGTCTTGGGCTATGGATAGGTTTGGAAAGTGGGTTTATGCATCATTGACCATTATTGTGAGATCTTTGAACTTCTTGGCACACTTAACAAAAGTTCAACTGATCAAGGAATTGTCCGATACCCTGGTGGGAGCAGTGTCTGAGGGAGTCCAAGAGAAAGTAGCTTCCCCGCTAGCTACCCTGGAGTCTGTGTCTTAATTAATCCATGATGCTAATTGCACATACAGCCAAAGGGATGTCCAGAGCAGTGGGTGCAGGGATAGCCATAAGAAGACATGCCTGGATGCGCCTATGTGACTTTGTGGAACCATTCAAGTCTTTGTTCGTCAATGTGCCATTTGATGGAACATCCTTTCTTGGCCCAAAAGTAAAAGAGACTTTATCCAGATGTGAGAAGGATGGCAAGATCCTTTCTGCTGTGGGCATACGTTTTACCACCCCACCCCAAAGATCCTTTTCTAGGAACCAGAGGAGTGGTGGTAAGATGTGGTTCAAAAAATCCCAAGGATCTTTCCAGGACACATGTGGAGGCAGTCTGTCCCAGGGGCAGAGGGGGGAAGACGCAGCCCTCATGGCAGAGCTGGTCCGGAAAACCAGAGCTTCAAGGATTCCTTTCCTTGTAAGCCCTTTCAGCGCTCCTGAATGGAGGCCCGATTGTCTTCCTGTGGAGGCAGTTGGGGGACGCTTATCTTTGCATGTAGATGCCTGGCTAAGCATAACAAAAGATTCCTGGATGCAACGGATCGTATCCAGAGGCTATAGCTTTCCCTTTTCCTGTTCTCACCCTGTACTCAAAAATAAATCCCTGATGTTCCACCTGGTCAAAGGATTCAGCAGTTCAAGAAATTTAAAAACTGCTAGACAAAAGAGTCATCCAAGAAATCCCCCCTGACCAGAAAGGATCTGGAACCCACTCAAGATTCTTTTTAGTACCAAAAAAGACAGGGGACTGGAGACTGATTTTGGATCTCAGCGTGCTTAACAAATCAGTTTGTCAAATAAAGTTCCAGATGGTCATGGTACGGTTAATTATCCCTTTTATGAAGAAAGACGAGTGGATGTGCTCGATAGATTTTCAGGATGCGTATTACCACATAAAGATGGACAAACGCTCCAGAATGTTCTTCTGCTTCTGGCTAGGAGCCAGTCATTACCAATTCAGAATGCTGCCCTTTGGTCTGTCCACAGCCCTTAGGATGTTCACCAAATGCATGGCAGTAGTAGCAGCTGCCTTGAGACTGCAAGGATTCCGGGTGTTTCTGTAATTAGATGACTGGTGCTCATAACCTGTTCGACCAAGAATCAGTTGATAGTAGCCATGGATTGCACCTTCAATATCTGTGCTCAGCTGGGAATTACAATAAATCACGAGAAATCCTAATGTACTGCAATGCAAAATCTAGAATTTATAGGGGCTGTGTTACATACTGCGACAACTATAGCATCCCTTCCTTGAGAGAGAGACTCCAAAGAATTATTGCACAAGTTCAAAGGATAATCTGCAGAAAGAGGGTTCCTGCTCAACTGGTTTTGCAAACTCTAGGCTCGATGGCAGCCTCAATAACTCTAGTTCTTCTAGCCAGGTTTCATACAAGAATTCTGCTATGGCTAATGGCTACTAGCTTCTCAGTGGTCTATCCTTCACCAGTCCTTGTCAGACCAAATTCTGATCTTCAGTTATTGCAAGATGGATTTACTTTGGTAGAAGTATTCCGAACAAATTTTCAATGGTCGCCCTTTGTTCATCCAGAGCCCATGGCCATAGTGATCACAGACGTCTCCCAGATGGGGTGGGAGGCATTTCCTGGGCAGGATGGTTCAAGGCCCTTGGTCCCCCTTAGATGCCAACCTGCATATCAGTATCCTGGAGTTAAGAGCGATGCTTCTAGCATTGTAAGCCTTTCAAACAGCTCTACCTTACAGGATAGTTGCAATTCAAACAAGCAAAATGTCAGTAGTTTGGTACATCAACAAGCAGGGAGGAACCAAGTCTTATCCCCTTTGTCGAGAAGCCCTCAAGAGTGTGGCAGTGGGTGATCTCCTCTTCTAACAGCTTTCTAATTTGAATGCATATTCTGGGGATTTCCAGTGTGATTGCAGACAAACTGAGTAGATGTATCCTTCAGCCTCGGGAGTGATCACTCAGTCCAGAAGTGGCGGAAAGGATCTTCCGTCAGTGTGGCTGCAGTTGCTATGATATGTTTGCCTCTGAACAACCAAGTAGCAAAAACCAACCCCTTTGTATCTACATTTTCAAGTGACAGTTATATTATACAACATATAGTTGTTAAAAATTGGACCATTCTGAGAAGTGATCCTTATATGGGGGGCTTTTTTTGGTGAACACCCTGAGTTTGTGTTTAGGAGAGGTAGGAATATTAAAAATATGCTGGAACAGAATAAAGAGGCTAAATCGCTGGGTAAAATGTCATGCTGTGGTATGTGTAATCAATGTAGATACATTTTGTCTACAAATAAGGTCAGAATAAACAATAAGGAAATTAAATTATCACACATTTTGTCTATAAATAAGGTCAGAATAAACAATAAGGAGATTAACATTAAAAGGAAATTTAATTATCACACATTCAGTGTGGTATATACTGCATTGTGTTCCTCATGTCCAGGCTTTTACATTGGGAAGACCTAACGGAAATTGAGCTAACGTATATATGAACACATGTATGAGGTCTGCCGCTGTGATGAGAGAAATGCTTTATTCAGGCATATAAAAAAGTTTTCTGACCATAATTTCAAATTTGTGGTGTTACAGCAGATTAAGCAGAGGGATAGAGGGGGCCTGTGGAAATTGTGGTTGGAAGACAAGGAGACTCGGTGGCAGGTCTTCCGCCCATGCCCCACCCCCAGTTTAAATGATGCTATATCTATCAGCAGTAAATTGACGCTTAGGGTGTTGGCTAGATAATATATTTAATTTTAATATTGTCTATTTACATGCAAAATTAATTTCTTTTTATATATATACATATTTTATAATTTTTGTATATGGCATTCAGAGTGATGATATTTGATGTATTTATATATATATATATATATATATATATATATATATATATATATATATATATATATATATATTATACATATATATAATTTTTATGATAACATACAGTATTTTTAGTGTAATATGAAAAGTCATTCATTCAAACTTTATAGTATTTTCAAGTTAACTGACTTAGTTTATATGTTAGTGATGCTTTAATAATTAATGACTGTGAGGGCGTGGTCGTTTATATAAATGCTCAATGTGTTTTAATTTATTTTGTCTGATGAAGTTTGGGCAGTGTACCTTACGAAAGCACTTGCCTTGTGATTTATTGAGTGTTTTTGCAGTAAACTACGTGGTCCTTATTTTCAGCTGTGTGGTGTCGTTTTATCTGGTTGCCTCTCCCCTAAACAGCAAGTGCAGCAATTACTTTATTCTGATTCCCCCTCCGGAGAAGTCACCAAGAGACACTGTCCTCCACAATTGGTCCCCAGGTCTCCTATACGCCTTTCCTCCGGTATCTCTTATTCCAAACTTTCTACAGAAAGCACTCAGGTTGAAAACCACAGCAGTCCTCATTGCCCCCTTTTGGCCTCAACAGATCTGGTTCCCCTTCCTTTGACCTTAATTTAATTCAACAATCCTGGATTCTGGACCCGATACCAGGTCTTCTGTCCCATCCAGATGGACTTTTTTACCCAGATATTTTGAACCTCAAGCTGACAGTGTGGTTCCCGCAGTTCCACTAGTTGTCAGGCATCTAAATATATCCTCCCCAGTTCACCATATCCTCCTTTCGTTTCATAAACCTTCCACTCGTTAAGAGATTTACCATTTGGGCTCATGAAAAACATATTGACCCTTCTTCTGCTTCTGCATAGCATATTTTAGACTTTTTAGCCTCTCTTTTTAATGCTGGAGCTTATCCTTCAATCATCAGACTACAATTAGCTGCAATTTCCACGATGGTTTTGAAGAACGTTCTTTAGCCTCTCCTGGATGTTGTAAGTAATTTTAGGAGGCACGCTGTTGTTGAAACCTCCTTTCAAAGATTCAACACCACCTCAGGATCTAAACTTAGTGTTACAGACCATAGTATATTCTCCCTTTGAACCCTCTGCAGAATGTGATGTGAAGTTTTTGTCTTGGAAGACATTGTTTTTGGTAGCTATAACCTCTGTCAGATGAATTTCCAAAATTCAGGCCTTGATGTGTAAACTTCCATATCTAACTTTCCACAAAGGTAGAGTTTCTTTACGAACAACCCCCTCTTTCCTACCTAAGGTAGCCTTGGAGTACAACATCGATCAAGCTATTAATTTACTGGTTTTCTTTCCAAACTTTTCCATACTAGACCTGATCATTACCAACATGGGGACTCTATGCTCCACACCAGAAGTATATCCCTCATTGGTAAGATCAGACCATCCAGAAAACCACAGTGAAAACTTCTTCAAGGCCCCAGGGCCAGTGGAAACTACAGCCCAAACTGCAGAATCCTATATAAATGCATTCAAACAAAACCAAGACCCATAAATGGAAGGCATCTCTGATCAGTACTAGCAAAAATTATGATCCTCATAAAATCCTCCAAGGCCAGCAAAATTGCACAGGACACCAAAGACAATCATAAGGCTTTTTTCAGTTATAGTTAGAAACTGGGGATGCAACTCCCCAGACTTGTTTGAGTTGATTCTAAGACACAAAAAATACACTGAACCCACAGAGGCTGCCTCCCAAACATCTCAGATGCTCAGGTGAAGGCTGCCCTCCCAACACTGCTTCCATGGGACCAGATGGCAACTATAAGAGGAACTAATCCCTCAAATAAAACAGCTATACAATCTCAGCCTCACTACAGGATAACAGTGGTCCCACTCCACAAAGGTGGAGCCTCTACCTTAGTCTGCAAGGCTATGGAGAGGATCATCAAGGGAGCTCATAAACAAAGACATTGGGGACCTACAGACACCAGATCCTACCCAGTTCGGCTTTGTCAGGCAGATCCTGCCCTTTTTGAACCTGGTTGACTTCTTTGAAACAGTCACCAAAGCCATAGATGAAGGGAAGGTAGTCCACACAGCTATTTGGACCTTGCAAAGGCATTTGACACAATACCCCACTGGCATCATAGATAAGCTATCCAGCTTAAATATAAACCCCTATGTCACAAGATGGGTTGCAAACTGGCTCAAAGACAGAACCCACAGAGTGAGAGTTGCTGGAGCCATGTCAGACTAATCAACTCTCCAGCTGACACAAACATCCTTCAGAAAGGTCCATGGTTTAAAGCTAAATGCCAAAAATGTATAGTCATACCCTTTGGCAATTACCACATAGGCGGAAACCCATTAGAAAGTTATTAGGGACCTGGGGACCCAAGTTGATAGCAATCTCTCCTTTGAAAACCACATTGCCAAAGTGGTTAGAAAGACCTTCTACATAGCCCACCTCATCATGAAGGGTTTCACATCTAGATCAAGAGAGCTTTATTCATCCCTCATCAGGCCCATCATAGAATACAATGCCCTTTTGGGATGTACCTTAAGTATCTCACCAAGAGGATCACGGGTCTCTAATGGACATGCTCCACCTCAGTGGACTTGAACCTCAGCACAGGGAGGGAGGTTCATAATGAATCTCTTCAAGAAGAATCTCGATAAGGTTTGTCCCAGGGATTACTCCGTGTCACTATTAGACAGAGAAATCAAGGGGTGCGGCTTATATTTGCCCCAGGGCAGATAGCCTAGTATGAACCTATGAACCTATTTACTAGACGTTCACAGACAGTTCCATTTCTGTCTTCCCAGAATGAAAGACATTTGAAAATCTGACAAACTGTTTATTTCCTTTTCCAGTCCAAAGTTTGGCAAGCCATCAGTAAGGTGAATATGGCCAGATGGCTAAAGAACTGCATTTCTTTATCTATTAGCCTTGCCTAGGCCTGTGAAAGCCCATTCTATAAAGATCTGTAGCCACTTCAGCAGCATTCCAGTCTAGAGCTTCAGTGGATGATATATGTGCAACAGCTACTTGGGCTTCTCCCCATATCTTTATTATTCAGTACAAATTGGACTGGGTCTCTAAGGGAAGAGTGTCCCGTGGTTCGATGGTGCTCAGGAATATCCTTCTGTGAGTCCACCCAAGATCTAAGGTAGCTGGGGACTCTGTCCCATCTGTCAAGGATAAAATGAAGATTGACAGCATCAGATAAAGAAGTTATGTACTTACCATAACATCCCATCTGTGTTGTCTATCTTCATTTATCCTTGACTCCCCTCTCTCCATCCCCGGCCTTTAAAATTGTTTTTTTAGTGGAGCGGATTATCTATCCTTAAATTTTTGTGACCTTGCAGTCATAGTAGATATGGCTTCCAGCTGGGCTTCCTTTTCAGTTATTTATACATTTTCTGCAAATTTGATCTGAGGAAATTGTGAGAGAGGGATTGTAGGTAGAGATGAAGCTCTCGAGTTTTTGCCTCTTGCGAGCTGTATTAATGGCTGAGTCGGTTCCGATACCGGAACCCGACCCATCTGTCAAGGATAAATGAAGATAGACAACACAGATGGAATGTTATGGTAAGTACATAACTTATTTTACGTATAAATTAACCGTATGTTTATCCCATTTGGGGTTTTGAAATAAAATGACTTTGTATGCAGATGAGCCACTGCTGTGTGGAAACTTACAAAGATTTGGATTGAAAATAAGTAGTTGCTTTGTGATATATCATTTCATTGTCATGGGACAAAGCAGCTAGTTGTGTGTTTTATGGTGTCAAGGACCTTGTTAAGCAGTTTGTGTAAGTCTACCTAACTTACCCTGAGGTTGCGCAACTTGGAGGATGTTATGTTAAATAAGCAGGTGCCACCTGGATATGGGGCTTAGAGGCTTGTCCCTTGCTTCACAGATAGGTATCATTTTGTTTGTACAGGCATAACTCTTGTAAATATGTAAGTTTTAAGTGTTTGTTTTATGCCTGCTAGTTGCAATACACAGTTTTAAGAACTGTTTTAAAAGCCTTTTTAATCAGGTGGTTTGGAGGTGGGCTATCCAACATGTGCATACTGCCTACCTTGATATGACCAAGGCATTTGATACAGTACCCCATTCTGGCATTGTAAACAAACTTATGGAATAATGCATAAGCCACTTTGTTACATGCTGTATTGCCAGATGGCTCTTGGATAGGACCCAAGAGGTTAGGAGAGCCACCCTCCGCAAAATGCTGGTCACTAGCAGAGTCCCTCTGGGCTTAGTGCTGGATCTGCTTCTTTCTGGCATCTGCTTCTCGGAAGTCAAGGGTCTCTGGCTGATCAAATTTGATTGTAAACTGGGAGCAGTCATAGAATTCCCCTCAAGACACTAATGTCCTCCAAGAAGGGCTAATGCAGTCCAATAACTGGTGCTATAAACACCGTTTAAAACTCTGTGCCAAGAAATGCATAGTAGTACACTTTGTGAAGTCTGCTACACAAGGAAACTACATTATTGGTAACATACCTGTAAGAGTAGACCCAGTAGTCTGGGATATGGGGATGTGTGTAGACAATAACTTGGCTTTCAACCAGTATGTGTTTAAGGTAGCAAGTAAATAATTTTGCCTTGCTCAACTTATTAACAAGGCTATGGCATGTATGTCCAAGGAAGTCATTGCTTCACTGTACTCTGCTCTCATCAGACTCATCATTGCTCCCTTCTGTATGTATCTGACCAGGCACCTGCAACAAGTGGAATGTCCACAGAAGTTCCTCCCCAAAATACAGGGAGGTAACAAAATGTTCTATGCAGAATGGTTCAAAGTCCAAAGCATAGTTCTTCTGTGACCCTTTTCAAGCATAACCTGGACCAGTAGATGGGAAATCAGACTCATCCTTTGTCTGTCACTGTGTTGTGTCTCTGATTGTATAAAGGCAGACAATACATGTTTCACCACACATGCTCTAGCTTACACATACCCCCTAAAATAACCTCTAGTGCACCAAACTTGTTGGATACATTTTGGGATGCATGTCTACCTTTAAAAAGGCCCTTGTGATCATTAGTGTGGTATATACCTATGAAACCATGAACACACATCTTAAGAATGTGTTTATGGAAGGGATTTAAGTGTTCTGAGAAGGTGGCAACTCTGGATTTAAAAATAAGCTCATTGGCAGTTTTTGCATACAGTTTTACATGTACAAGGATCCATGGTGAACATGTAATAATGGGTGTGCATGGTGAACTTGATGACATTTTGGACAATACTTATATAAGCATGCGGCAACTGTAATGAGCATGGCAGTTCTACTTGTATGCATTGTAAGGGAGCCAGTGCCACTCCCCCTTTACCTTCTTTGTATAGCTCTAAAAAAGTAGTTTTTTGTGGGGGAGAGAGGTGCAGCTTGCGTGTTTCCTCCCATATCCCAAAGACATGCTGTAGGTGGATTGGACACTCTAAATTGGCCCTAGGCATGAGTGCATGCATGTGTGTGCCTTCTGTGGAAGGTTGGGCACCAGCCTGGCAGCCTGACATTGTGAAACTCCACTGCCAATCATAATCGGACAGGTGATCCTTTGTGGTGACCCCTAACCAGAAAAAGCTGGAAGAAGAAGAAGAAGTGTAATTAGATATTCCCTAAATAATATAGTATACGTTACATGCTTGTTATTATAATCCATTTAGCACAAGGACAGGCAGATGGTACAGGTATTATTGCATGCTCAAAGGCATTGAGAGGTGGGAGTCTGAATAATGAGTGCCTTTTCACTCCTAGAATTGTGGAAATGTATTTGATTTAAACAACTCATTTGCCAAAAGGTCATCTATGCTTTGGAGGTAGTAAGGAAATATTTATTTTTGCCTTTTAGGTATGACTTCTGGATTATATAATGGTCAGGTAAGAAATACAGAAGATGATCAATACGGAAGATGATCACCTGACAGTTGGAAGTTTGGATAATGCCATTCAAAAAAAAATGAAGACAGTTGTAAAATACTATGAAGTACATAATTTTGGCGCTGGTAGTGTTAACTGACGACATCAATGTAAGCTTTGATTATTAGAGAGTTATTTTAGATGTAGATAAATATTTAAGTACTAAATAGTGAGGGAAGTGTGTTGGCATTGTCAGTGTCACTCCCTTTGTAATATACTCTTTCCACCTTACCCCATCTGGCAAGAATGAAAGACCTGGCCTATTCTCATGGCAGCTTAATTCTGGGCTTCAGCTTACCAACCATGTAGCACCCATCTTGTTCATAGGTACTTGCTAAGATGTTGCTCTGTGAGGATCTTAAGAAGCATTCTCATTGTAGTAGTTTTGCTGTTGTTTTTTGTGTACGAGTAACCTAGAGGCAGGCAGAACAAGAATATGTTGGTACTTGTTGCCTCTGTCCATGAGGGACATGGGTCAGTTTGTCCAAGTAGTGTTTGAATAGAGTAAGATAAGTACTTCATTTTGTGTGGAGTGGAAGACTGTTCCAAAGAAACAGCATTCTCTGGGGTACATCCATATCCCTCCAACATGTTGTATTTATGTTGCAAGAGAGATTGAGATCTCTTGAACAAGTGTTCATAACACCACTGGACTTTCAAATGTGCAGTAGGTCAGGTCAGAAAGGACATTGTCTCTTGCGTAAGGCAGAGGTTGCTTCTTTGCAGCTTACTTAATACCAAGAAGAGGGATAAGACTTTGAGATGGTTTGCATAGTTTTTATTATTTAAGCTAATTGCGTTTTAAAGTGCAAAAGCCAGTTGTGGCAAGTGTTTGGACAGGAATGTACTGAATGTGGCATTATACTCGATTAGCCTAATGAGAGCCAAGTGTAGTGGAATGATTATATCCTTTGACCCGGATGCTATACCTTTTAGATGAAAAAGGACTTCCTTACAGTAGTGGATACGTGATGATCAAAGGACAGTTTGTAGTTTACATAGACTGTTGTAATTTTGGTTTAGTCCATGATTTTTGACACCAGCTATTTGTTTGGGAAATACCTTCTTGGAAGATCTTAGTGTCCTCTGGGAAGTTAATGTTGACACCAAGTTTGTTATAATTCGCAAACTTGGTCAGCAGTAAATGCCAGTGAGGAGTGGCCGAAGGACTGAACCCTGAGTATACCACTAGTCACAGGTCTTTTGGAGGATGTAGAACAGTCCACCCTAATTTCCAGTGTTCTCTTTATGAGCCAGTTAGCTATCAAGAGTTACACAGGGATTTACATATAGCCAGGAGAGTTTATCTATGGTACCTGAGTGTGGGATGGTGTTGACCGATTTTGAGATGTCTAGATGTGCAGTGTGTACTGTGTTGTTTTTTTTTTTTGTCCTCATCCATTGTTTCAGTAAAATTCTCTAAGAAGTTAACCAGGTTAAGTAGGAAGGATCTGCCCTTGATTAATCTGAACTGGCTTGGTTCGATAGTTTGTAGGTTACCTATGTCCTTATTTGTTAATTCTATAATGATTCTTTCCATAGCCTTACAGATGAGGCTGATCAGGCTTATGGGTCTATAATTTCCTAGGTCTGTTGACACCGTATGTTTCTGCAAGGGGATAACTGTTGCTGTCCACCATTCATCTGGCATAAGGCCTGTTTGGAGGTTGATATTGAATAGTCTCTTTTGGGAGGGGGAGGTCTGACAAGTCCTGTTTCAGGCTGGCCAGTAGGTTGTCTGATATGTTATCCAGTCCTATGGAAGTGATGTTTGTGGCCTTGGTTAGTGCTTTGAAGATTCGTTCTTGGGGAAATGTTGGGGGGGTTCAGGAATGAATATGGCTGTGTGATCTGGATATATAGGCGGAGAGAGGGGTAAAGTTTATGTCCTCTGGATCTGAGTATGTGATATGATTTACTATTAAGTCTGTGCAAAATGCTGGGCATTGTTTCTGTGGTTTTAAAGAAGGCTTTGTGGTTATCCTTTGCCTGAGTGGCTTTTTTTACCTTGGTTCTCTGTTAAGTTTAGCAAGAGTGTATTTGGCATCATGAGGTTTTTTCCCCTTTTATTATAGAGCATGTTTATATTTGTGTTCCACTGTAGGGGCTTATTATTTACTTTGAAGGGGAAAAGCTGCATTTATGCAGCTATTTAGGTGTACATAGAATTTGGCAGTAAAGGATTACACATAAGCAGTGGAGTCAAGCTGGAGGGAGATTTTGAATTTAATCATGTTATCACTCAGATGTTATGTGATCCTATCTCGCCTACATTCTGAATGATGGGTTCGGAGCCGATCCCTCGGCTCATTTCGCACTTATGCCAAAGAGCGAAGTCTCTTATTGGCTGAGCTTACTATATCCCAGGATGCACCACCAACAGTCCCCAGATCTCGCTTTGCCGCTTAACTGCAAGGGCGTGGTCTCGAGCTGGCTGGGCTGAGTAGCTTTATTAACTACTTTTTCTGTCAGTTTTGTGCTTGTATTTCAAACAAAAGCCGTGATATTGTGTTTGATTGAGTACTGAAATTTATTGTGTGTGATTGTGTAGAGTTTGTTGGCCCTCCAATCCAGGGCCTTTTGGTCAAACTCTTTAACTGAAATCTAGTGTTTAAAGTTCCCGGTTGTTACACCTAAGGTTGTGTTTTACAGTTTCTGTAAGCCTTGACTTTTGTCATTACCGATTCTACAGTGATTAAATTTCCTGTCAGGAATTGTTAGCATTATGTCTCAAGCCCCTAGGCCTTCTAAAAAATGTACTAAATGTGCTTTTAAGATGTCTGTCACTGATGACCATCTTCTTTGTGTTTATTGTTTAGGCAAAGCACTTGCAGGAGTCATGCAGCGTGTGTCACGTTTTCCTCTAGGGTCCTCCAGGAGAGGAAAAATAAATTAATTCTTAAAGGGTTGATTAAACCCTCTTTTGAAGAAGCCTTGTCTTCCGCTCCGACTCCTGCCAAAGAAAAGGGCTTCGCGCCGACCAGTCCGTCGGATCCGACTGCCAAGAGACCTAGGCAGGCCTCCTTCGGCTCCAAAGACTTCGGCGAGGTCGGAACGTCTGCCTCGAAGCCGATGGCTGGGGCATCGAGGCGGGTCACCTTCGCTGCTCCACTGCTCGGAGGACACTTCCTCCCTCGCCGGTTACCTCGGCACCGATGGAATCTGGTGTGTGTTTCCTCGGCGCCGATTCTCATCGACCCTAGTCCATTGGGGCCGAGGTCTTCTCGAACCCGTTCTGTTTCCTCTCGGTCTTGAGAATGTCGGATTCTGATATAGACAGGGTGCTCCAAAGATTTTTCCAGTCCCCAGTCTTCCAAAAATTGTTTCGCTCACCCAGTTGGCTTCGGAGCGATGGGCTGACCCATCCCATTGCTATTCCTCCTCCGACTGCTTGGCTCCGGAGCAGGTGCTTTGGAGCCGGTGGAGATCTCAGGGTCGGCTCCGACCCTTACTCCAACCCGGGCCTCGGGTCCGGACTTCTTCGGCTGGACCCGAGGGTGATGTTTCGGGACCGATGCTCGGTTCCGAGCCTCCCTCTCGGTGCGGCGCTATTTACTATCATGGCCCCGGAGACTGGACGCTCCCAGGATTCTGGAGGTCCAATCCTCTTCGCCATCTCTCCGGTTTTACCAGCACCTTCCCTGGGCGTGGAGACTGGGTCCTTGTAGTCCCCTGTCTATGGCCAGCGGAGCCCCGAGGCCTGAGGTTACCCCAGTGGGGTTCCCTCTTCCTGAGGGTTTTCGAGTCCTCTCCAGAGGAACCCCCAAGGAAGAGATCGTGCAAGAGGAAGCACGTGGACTGACACGGATATGGATGATGCAGAGGTCCCCCTGTCGCCCTCGGATGATGTCTCCTTTGCAGACATCTTGGAGATCCTCGAACAACGAGGGCTGGATGTCCAAACCCCCTCTGCGGACGAATCAGTGCTCCTCAAGGCCTTTCCTCCTGGGTGTCTCCGCCCGACGAGCTTCTGGATTTAGTTTGTCAAGGGCGGAACACCGTCGGCGGCGGCGTCAGATACTGTGGAACCAGTCCTTCTCGCCCAAACAAATTCTTATCTGCTCCCGAGAAGGAGTTCCTTACCAAGGCGTGGCTGTAGATGCCATGGTGGTGGCATCTGCTACACAGCAGGACGTGGCAGAGGTTTCAACGCCCATCCATCCTCCTAATAAGGAGTCTAGGAGTATGGATAGGTACGGAGGCGCACCTGACTTCAGCGATCTTTACTTTAAGGTCTCTGAATTACTTGGCACATTTTACTAGGCTTCAGAGGGATCTGGTCAAGGAGTTGTCAGACTCCTCTCGGTAACCTACCTGAGCAGCTAGCCCAGCCCGTTAGCTCTCAGTTGGCTATCCTGACATCAATTGCTAACTCGTCCATGAGGCTCATATCTTATGCGGCCAAGGGCGGCAGGCACAGGCGACAGGCCTGGCTCCGCTGTGTTTCATTTAGGAGGCCTTCAAGTCTTCCTTCGCCGACGCCCCTTTGATGGGTCCTCATTGTTTGGACCCAAGGTGAAAGACACCCTTACCCGCTGTGAGCAAGAGGGAAAACGCTTATCCGCCGGGGGGGGCCCGTATTCCACTCCCTTCCTTCTTACAAGGCCAAAGGAGGGGAAAAATGTCCGGAAAAATCGCAAGTTTTTCTCCCAACAGCAGGAAGATTCCCCGCCAGAGGCAGAGGGCGGGAAATTTTCAAGGGAGGCGCGTCCAGAGGCGGCAGAGGGGTCCTTTCGTGGCTCTTCAGCCTCCCACACGACATGAGGGATTGCCCGGCTGTGCTGCTCCGGAGCCAGTCGGGTGTCGCTTTGCCAAGCACCTAAAAGCCTGGGAGTCAATCACTCAGGACAGATGGGTGCCGGATAATTGCCGGAGGTTACATCATCCCATTCAAATACTCACCCTCCGTCCAAGAGAATCCCGACCCACCACCCAGTCAAAGGGAAATAGCAGAAGCTTCAAAGCTGCTACAAAAGGAGTCATCCAACCGTCCCCACAGACCAAATCGGATTAGGAAATTACTCCAGGTTCTTTTAGTGCCAAAAGACAGGGACCTGAGACCAATATTGGATCTCAGCAGACTGAACCTATCCAATCCAAATTCGAATGGTCACGTTGCAATCCATTCTCCCATTGTTAGAGAAGGATGTTTGGATGTGCTCCATAGACCTCAAGGACGCCTATTATCACATACCGATACATCAGGCGTCCAGAAGGTATCTGGCTTCAGCCTGGGAGCCAGTCATTACCAATTTTGTGCTCTGCCCTTTGGCCTCACCACAGCCCCCAGGGTGTTCACCAAGTGTTTGGCAGTAGCGACGGCTCACCTGAGGAGCCTTGGATTCCAAGTGTTTCACTGGCTCCTGACTGCCACCACCAGGCATCTACTTATGGACAATCTCAAAGCCACCATCTCCTGGGTGTTTCCTGGGATTACATTCAATTGGTCAAAGTCTGTCTTGCTGCCCTCTCAGCATAAAGTTTATAGGAGCAGAGATAGACTCAAGATTGATGCGTGTCTTTCTTCCTGCCGAAAGGATCCGAACGTTACAGGGCCAAGTGCAAGCTCTGATCTCGAGATCCAAAGCCCCAGCCAGGATGGTCCTGCAGGTTCTAGGCTCAATGTCTGCCACGGTACTTTTAGTTCCTCTAGCAAGGTTACACATGAGGATTCTTCAGTGGCTCTTATCAACTCAATGGACCTTTCAAGATCTCCCACTCAATCATCTCATCATGATTACGGAAATAAAAGGGACCTGCGCTGGTGGCTTCAGACATCCAACTTAGATCAGGGCAAACCCTTTGTTCTCCCTCCAGCGGTTACCCTGACGACAGATGCCTCCCAGATAGGGTGGGGGCATTGTCTGGGCAGGCTAGTTCAGGGATCCTGGCTTCGGGACCGAGCTCTTCTCCACATCAACGTGTTGGAGATGAGGGCTGTACCGATCCCTACAGGCCTTACACAAGTTCCTTCCTCAGGGTATCATCGCCATCCACACAGACAACATGTCGGTGGTTTGGTATCTGAACAAACAAGGAGGGACCAGATCCCTTTGCAGAGAGGCCATGAGAGTGTGGGAATGGGCTGTAGCTACCAACCGCTTCTTGGTAGCCATCCCGGAAAGTCAAATGTATTGGCGGACAAACTAAGCAGGACAATTCTCCTCACGAATGGTCTCTAAACCGCACAGTAGCAGCCCAGGTTTTCAAGAGATGGGGACGCCCGTGCTGCGATCTTGCGACCGACAAAACACCAAGTGCCAAAGATTCTTCTCCTTGATTCCACATCAGGAAGTACCGCCATGGATGCTCTAGCTCAACCCTGGCCAACAGGGTTGCTTTATGCTTTTCCTCCAATCCCACTCCTTCCCAAAGTCATTCAAAAGCTTCCCAGCTAAGGTCTTCAATGATTCTGATTGCCCCATACTGGCCTCGTCAGATATGGTTTCCTTACCTGAAAAAGCATGCAGTGGACGATCCGTGGACCTTAGACCTGATCCGGATTTGCTAATTCATCAGTCGGGACATTGGCATCAGTCTCTTCAATCTCTGAAATTGACAGCTTGGCTCCTCCACTTCCGACCTTAGTCAGAAGCCACACACTAGACCCTGAAGTTGTTCACATTTTGTCTTCGGCCCATAAACCCACCACTAACAAATTGTACCTCAGTAAGTGGAAAAGGTTTGCTATCTGGGCTCAACTCAAGGGCTTAAACCCTATCACTGCTCCTGTCCCAGAGGTTTTGAAATTCTTAACATCCCTATTTAATCAGGGATCTTCTGTCTCAACTATTAAAGTTCAACTAGCTGCTATTTCTAAATTCCATGAATCTACGGATCCTCCTTTGATGAGCAGCAGGCTATGCAAGACATTCATTAAAGGTGCGAGTCTGTTAAGACCACCAGTTTTTCATCCTGCACCTCCGTGGGATCTTGATTTAGTGCATTAACATCTCCCCTTTGAACCGCTACATGCGAATTAAAATATCTGTCATGGAAAACGGCATTCTTAGTGGCTATTACTTCAGCAAGAAGAGTCTCAGAACTTCAAGCCCTGTCTATTAAACCACCATATCTGATTTTCCACAAAGATAGAGTATCTCTTAGGCCTAATCCATCCTTTGTCCCAAAGGTCTGCTCTAGTTTCTGTCTTCAACAATCCTAGAACTACCAGTTTTCTTTCCAAAATTCTCTAATGAGGCAGAATACACTCTCCATAAATTGGATGTTCACAGGCAATTACGCTTCTATTTAGACAGGACCCAGCAACGTAAGTCAGACCAGTTGTTTGTGTCCTTCTCAGATAATAAATTGGGCCAAACCATCACAAAAGCTACAATCTCAAAATGGATCAGAGATTGCATAATTCAGGCCTATTCTTCTTCAAATAAGCAACTCGCATCATCTATCAAAGCTCATTCTACCAGAGCTATGGCTACTTCTATAGCTTTTCATTCCAAGCTCGCTATTTCGAAATTTGTGCTGCTACTTGGTCCAACCCTTTCATTTCCCACTACAAATTGGATGTGGCATCTAAAGGACGAGCTTCATTTGGTTCCACGGTACTCAGGAGTGTTTTCCAGTGAGCCACCCAGGATTCAGGTGCTAGGACGCTGTCCCATCATTCAGAATGTAGGCGAGATAGATCACATAACATCTTTTAGTTATGTACTCACCATAACTTCAGATGTTTGGGATCCATCTCGCCTACATTCCTGATACCCTCCTTCCCCTGCCTTGCAGATCAGAAGAGATAGAACGGTTTTGAGCTCCACTGTTTTATCTTGTTTCATCTGACGATGTTATATAAGCAGGGTATGCATGTGTGCATGTAGACAAACTAGATCTGGGGACTGTTGGTGGTGCATCCTGGGATATAGTAAGCTCAGCCAATAAGAGACTTCGCTCTTTGGCACCATCATTCAGAATGTAGGCGAGATGGATCCCAAACATCTGAAGTTATGGTGAGTACATAACTAAAAGTTTTAATAGTTTAGCCTCTGCATAATCTCTGAATACTGATGTACTGGAAAAAGCTTCAGTCTTATGGTAAATGTGACTACTTTGTGATCTGATTTAAGCAGGGAATGGTGTTTGGCTTAATGCATAGGGAATGAATATTATTTAGAGGGGGGCATAGAGAGAGGTCCTGTATTTAGCAATGATATGGTAATAGGCTATTATGATAATAGGTTTGATATGGAGGTGGTCCAGATCATTATTTTGTCTAATGGCTCTGGAAGAGGAAAATGTATTTTAAGAATCTTCTAAATACAAACTTGAGACATGCTACAATGAAATTGCCAAATTTGCAACCAGTTCTAAATATTCCACCCTTCACTGCACTGTTCGTAAGTCACTGAAATGTCTAGAACTACCAAACTATTTCTCCTCCTTGCAACTATCCACAGCTCACAAAATATGTTTTATACCCCCTAGATTGTCCTGAGCTCAATATTCAGCTGTTACCACCCAAACAGGCCCCTTAGATCAGTGGATCAGAAGCTCTTGCAGGTTCACAAACCTAACCTCCCACCCGGTCAGCTTCTTTATTCCTGCTCAATAGCCAAGAACTAGAATGCTCTGCCTCTATCCAGTAGAACAACTCAAAAGCCTACCTCTTTCAAAACGTCCCTTCACAACCACCTGTCCTCAAGCTGGAAGTGTACCTGCACCAAGCTGCCCTAGAATGTGTATTCCACACTATTGTCAACCTTATTTTTTGTGTGAGAGGTACAACTACTGTAGATAGAAATTATAGAAACAGTATGCTATGTAGATCTTTACTCTATACTGATTGTTCACATAATACCACTGTAGATTTCTCTCATTGTTATATACTCTGTATTTTTGGTTATATATTCTGTATTTTATACGTACATATTCTTTGTAATTCAGTTTTGTAATTCGAACTGTTCATTTCTTGTACTGTGGAATTTTCTACCCGAGCCTCCACTGAAGTGGGTTCTGTATGGCCCAGTGTACTTTCCTGGTAAACAAAATGCAAACAAATAAATGTATAAGTAAATATGGAAATGTAGTCACCTGTAGTGCCTTCTAGTGTGGTGAGCCTGAACATGTGGAGGGCATTGAAATCCTGTATTGTTGGAGTGCTCTCTCTGGTCTTGTGATATTGCATATGTCCGTGTTTTACAAGGTAAGGAGTGCTTGTAAGAAGTGGAGTTTTTTGTTAAGGCTCTTAGCATTGAGCAGGAATCCTTTTTATGTTGTCTGGATTCTGTTTTGTTCTAGAAGCTTTAGGATATTGTTGTTGCCTAAAAAACGATACTATGTGGTGGACAAAGCCAGTATACAAAAGCCTTGGGATTATAGGTGGGAGACCCCCCCCCCCAAAAAAAAAAAAAAGTTAGGACTGACTACCCTGTCTTCCTGGGCTGCTTTTGTTTGTATTGTGGCATCATTCTTGTCCACCTCCATTTGATGTGGTGTATAATTATGTACCAACTATTGCAACATTACTTACTTTAAATAACCCTACACTAATCTTATCACGTAACAGTCCCATTTCTTGCAATTTAGATATTTTCATTCTGTTTCATTACTGTCTTCTTTTTTCTTGAACATCGCTGTCCAAGTTTCCCACTGTTAAGTGACAGTATGTGATATTACCTGACAAATTTCAGACCCACCAGTTCCCTGCAGAAGCTTCTCACTAAGAAATAATATCTTTACAGTCCCTGTTTAATATTGCAACACAGTCAAAGCTATCACTGGAGCTCAAAGCCTATCTTTAATATAGTTACTTTCATCTCTTTCTCCAGTGCTAAATATTTGGAGTCTGTTCTATACTTTCTAGCCAGTCAATGTCACTCGTACTCATATTATCAGTATTATGCATCTCTCCATTCATGTATATCTCCCACTTTTTTCAGGCAAAAAGTCAAACATGGTATATAATGCCATCATAATTATTTTAATATTCCGACCAATCCCACTCAAAAGTAAATACATGCATATTTAACAGGGGAGGAGGCAAGCGGTATACAAGTTCACAACCATTCACATATTATTGTAAGTTTGGTTAGTTATTTGAACAGCCAGTAGTTATACATCATTTCTTTTTTTCTGCCACAGAGAAACCATGTACATGGATGTTGTTTACACTAATCTGTCATGTATTCCCTTGATTATTGGGTATGTAAGGCTTTATCCAGAGTGCAACTATTCCTTCAAGCTTTATTACCACATTTTGCATCAGATGGCCTAATTTCTGTTTCAAATCGTTAACTGTGTTGATTCACCTCCTCACCAAGTCTTAATCCCTGTTCCAGATAAATTCATCAGTGGCTCTTTCTAGCCAGGAAATAACATAGATTCACACTCCCAAAATCTAAAATCACCATATATTCTAATAGTTGTCTTTTAAACCTAATGTCATCAGCTTCCATATTAATTATGTAAATTGTATTAATAACATTACAAATTGTAGCTTGACTGTTTTCACTTGCATGTAATAAAGGTAAGGCCAATCTAACACCAAATGGGCTAGGTTAATTTGAGCACCAAAAGGGAAATTAGCTAGGCTTAAAATGGCCTTCAAGGGCAGCTAGGCTAGTACTTAACCTATGATCATATGAACCTATAAAATCAATACTAAAATCCTGAATATGAATTGTTAGATTATCAACCTTGAGAATTAACTTTAATTTTTAAAGGTTACAACATGGCAGTTTTCTGCATAAGTAGTCAAAAGCAGGGCAGCTTACTGTTAAATCTGCTTCTTTTTAACTAGTTACAGAAGCTTCCTCATGAAAAAAGTATATATTTGCAATGTAAGAAACCTACAGCAAAATGTGATCAGCAAACTTTTAACAGAGAAACTGTATGATCTTTACAAACATAGCTTTAACCTTCAGTGTAGTGCACACATTTGTCTCTTATGGTACTGATCTGTTAGTCTGTGTATTTCCAAAGCAAAAAAGATATCACCTAATTGCAAGTAATACCTACTGGTTGTTTATACGTAACATTTGTAAAACACCCTGATGATTAAAGAACCCATGCAAAATCTTGCATTAAAAAAAAATTATAAACACAAAGTTTATAAGTAAAATTCTCCACATAGAAGGAATAAGCGTAATAAAACAATGTGAAATATTTTTATCTCTTGTAAACTGAGATTGTATGTAAATCATGCAAATTGAAACATTTTTAATAGTATGCTATGTTAATGTGAAAATAACTTCTGTTGTTATTGTATTCCCATCATCAGTATGGTTAGGTAAAGTCACTTTCTTTTCCCTTTGAATTTCTCTGCCAGAGAAGCAAAATGTTTGGTTTTTTGCAGTCATCACTCCTTCTTCACAGACCTAAGAACTTCACGTGGCTAATGACTGACTAGAATCTTGTTAAAATGAGTCTTCATAACCACCTTGGGTCTCCCCTGAAAGGAGGCCACTAACCTATTGGGACTAACTTTGTCAACAAAGGATGCAGGGATTGACAGATGAAACAAACCAAAAAAATCAATGGAAATATTTTTCAACCCTCTGAGAAAATCTTGCACTTTATATTTTTGGTCTGATATTCCCTCATTACTTTCGAAAAGTGAGACCTGTGTATCAATTTGCTTTCAGAAAACTCATGATCAGCATACATCACATCCAGCCTTCCACGTGAATCTTTTCGTTAAATTTACTGACAGACCTGCTCCTTCTGGTACCATGCTGCAAGTTGTACCAAAATCTTGCGAGTTTTCCTCACAACTCTAGTTAAAGTCAAAGTATTCAGGATGCTTTCACAATCCCCAAAACTATTTTTGAAAACCCAGTCCATTCTATCATTTTTGATTTAAAAAAAAAAAAAAAAATCTCCTTTAGGCAGTCCAGCCATGAGCAGATTTCTCCTGTCTGACTGTATCTTTCATATAGTGTTGTTTAGCATAAACCATCTCATTAAGACTTCACTCATTTTATCTCTTTTTTTCTCTCTGCTCCAATTGTATAATGGCGTGCTATCACTCAAGTATTGATTTCAAGTCCTGCTTTTCATTACTAGCCAAAAGTGTGGCTTTATCATCAGCTTGTTTTCAGTGATTGAAGCTCATGTGAAATAACCCGAACTGCTGTTCCAACATCCCTAAACCACCTTTCAAGAACCTGTTTTTGAACATCTTGTTCAGCCACACTTGTATCCATGCATTTAATGATGCTAACTGTAACTTCTCTGTTTCCCTGATGTGTTGATTGTTCATCAAATTTTATGTTTCTGCAATCTGACATGACTGAATTAAAGTTTTATAAGATGTTTAAGTGAACTTTTTGTAGGGTGGCTGCGGTGGTGCAGCGGTTAGCGTTGCTGCCTCACAGCAAGAGGCTCTCTGGTTCGATTTTCAGCTGGGGTGCCTTCTGTGCGGAGTCTGCATGTCCTCCCTGTGGTCGTGTGGGCTTCCTCCAGCTTCCTCCCACATCCCAAAGACATGCAGTAGGTGGATTGGATACTCTAAAATTGGCCCTAGGTGTGAGTATGTGCATGTGTGTTTGCCTTCTGTGGAAGGTTGGGCGCTGGGCTGGCAATGCAACACTGTAAATCTCCACTGCGAGTCATGAGCAGACAGATAATCTGCTGTGGTGACCCCTAACCGGGAAAAGCCGAAAGAAGAAGTGAACTTTTTTGTATTTTAACTTAAAATAAACTTTCCAGATGGCGCAATTGCTGAAGTCGACCAATTTCCTCAAACAGTGCAAGATTTTCCCAGTCGTGTTATACTTTTAACATTGTTATATTATTTATAGTACTGTTTGCAGCATTATGTATAATTTTTTATGGTAATAAGTTGTACTAAGTTCTGTGAAGCACTTTTATTTAAATTACTGTTTTATGATGAAATAATCGACTACCTTATGCATAATTAATGTAAGAAAGAAATTTGTGTTTAGAAATTTGTAGTTAGCATTACAGAGAAAGCAATACAAACCATTAAACTCAGCTTATACAAAAATGCATTTCCCTTTACAGAATTTTGAAAGCATGCTGTAGGCAAAATGCTTTAAAAATATCTATGTTCAACTCATCCAATACATCATTTCTTGTATCCTCCTCTCTAGACCTGTTGGAGCAAGTTCACAACCCTATGGACCCTAAGAAGATACTAATATCTATGGACAGAGGCCAGCTCACTGGCACCATCTGTATCAGCCTGTATTGACTTTTGAAAAGCCTTCAGTCTCTTTGACAACAAAGTCTTTCTCAATTACCTGCTGTAAATAGGCATATGTTCTGATTTCCTGCCTTAGTGTCAAAACTACCTCACCAGTTACCACTTTTCCATCAATATTTATTCCTCAATCTCCCAGTCAACCAGCCTTCAAAAACGAATGCAGTAAGGTTCTATACTTGCTTCTCTACGGTTCTCTGTCTTAACTTCCTCTTGACCTAAGTCTTCTCCATCTCTTACTGTGCAGAGATAACATGGTACTGTTTTGCACAGACAAATCTGTTACAAACCTCCAGAAATACCTGTCTACTTTTTTTAAGCTCAACGTAGTTGGATATAGGTCAAACATTCAGGCAACCTATGTACAGACATGAGTATCTTCTCAGCCAGAGTCCCTCTAGGCTCTATTGTAGGCTCCATATTTTTATTTCCACACTGGAGAAGTGCAAGTACCATGACCTTATTTTAGACCAATCAGTTTCATTTAAACCCCACGCTAACCTAGCAGGCATTGTAGTTTCCAAACATCTGAAAGCTGCTTACTATGTCTCTAATTACCTTACCAAGGAAGCCATACGAGCCCTTGCTAAAATTGTTTTCATACTTGGGCTAGATCCCTCCAATTGTTCCACATTCCACATTACCAGCAAATTTCAAACAGTTGTAAATCCCATCTGCAAATGTATTAATCCCCCATCTGGAACATCACTGTGTTATGTAACAGGCCATCTATCTCCCAGTTACAACACAATACACCCTTATTATTTCCTCACATTTAAAGTCCTGAATAATAAATTCTGTCCTTCCTTAAGATGCAAACTACATGGCTGTCATCTGGAGAAAAAAGCTTATCTATGCCAACTTGAATCACTCCCCACAACTTGGGCAGATTACAGAATGTATTTTCATGAAAAAAATAGCAGAACACTGTAAAACAACATAAAATTGTATGCTTTCCTGACAAGGGATAATTTGCACCCCATCTCATCTGTTAAGTGCACTTTTTTGTGCTCTCTTTTTTTCATACCTTTTTAACCCCTCTCATAGACCTAAAGATACAATACTTTACTTTCAACTACTATTCCTCTAATGAGGAAATTCACTTTCTGTAAAAATGTAAAAAGATGTGTTCTGTTCATTACAAAATTTTAACAAAGCTAGGTTCATACAGTGTTACAAATTGTATTATACTGTATATCACAGAAAGATAACCGGATTTAATTTCTGTATAATTGCTTTCTAAATCTGAGGTATTCCTTTTCTGAATTTGTCTTATTTTAGTAATGGAGTGAGTTTTGTTTCTGTTGTATCTTT
This sequence comes from Protopterus annectens, assembly GCF_019279795.1. Classification (NCBI taxonomy): domain Eukaryota; kingdom Metazoa; phylum Chordata; order Ceratodontiformes; family Protopteridae; genus Protopterus; species Protopterus annectens. The sequence continues at coordinate 836,055,038 of NC_056730.1, read as the reverse complement.
GCATATGCACCCAGGTTGTGGCTGAACAGAGTCTTCTGACTAGTCCACCTACCTGGTCAAAACTAAATTTTAATAAATAAGTCATGAGATGTGTGGACAGAGTCTTCTGACTAGTCCACCTACCTGGTCAAAACTAAATTTTAATAAAGTAAGTCATGAGATGTGTGGTGACTGGTTTTGTACCATCTCGTCTTAGCCTCTGGACTGCACTATGTTGGCATAGTCTATTGAAGCTTGTCATTAACCACAGACTAGCTCTATCAGTCATTGAAGCTCACTCATACTGTTTCTTCTTGGGAGCAAAACATGTTCTTCCATCAACACTTCTAAATGGATGCCAACTACTGGGGACTGTTTGTTTCTGATAATGTTTTTTTTGAGTAAGAGACAACTTGATTAACATAGCAACTTGTGGTGCATGGAGTGCTGCAGTTACCTGCTGATATCAGGGATGGGGGCAAACTTGCTAAGCATCTTTCTGATGTCATAAAAAGTGCTTACAAGCTTACCCTAAATGCTCCAATATTGAGATTTATGCTGGGGCTGATAGTGGCAGAAGGTAAAATGACTTGCAAAAGCTGTTACAACTTCACTCTGCCAAACTTATAAACAAAAAGTGTATCAGAGCAAAGTGTCAAACAGCTTTTTAAAGCTGCTCTTTCTTCAGAGGGACACATAACTTCTTTCTGCTGACTTTGTGGCAGTGCTGATGTATTTAACACTGTTCAGAGGCTTTGAAAGCTTGTAAAACTCTGTGTGCTGCTGATAAGGCTTTATGATCATAATTTTATGTAGTGCATAGTCTTTATTAGGTGTCCTCCATGTGAATGCCAAAATTAATTTAATGAGCTTCGTTCTTGAGGTGACTGTCTTGGTATCCATGTCTCGAAGACATGGTAAGTTTGTTATAATCGAAGACCTGATCATAATCCTCTATATTTTACATATGCTGTAATTTTTTTTTTTGCGTTAAAGCCATACACTAAAATCTGTACAGTTTAACAGATTCTCTTAGAACTCTCTGCTATCAGTCATGATGATGTTGCTTTGTGTACTTAAACTTTTGCGGCAGTTGAAACGATGCATTAATTAAAAAAACATTGTTTAGTTGATTCTGCATACTTTGTCTCACACGTATTGCATTGATATTGAGTAATTTAATAAGTATTGAATTTTTGACTGATTCATTGTAGCAGCAACACTTAACTCATTGTAATAGTAACATGCAATATGCATTACTCAGAATGCAAGTCCCTTTACCTGAAGGTGGCTTCTCAGGTTCTCATACTTCTGTCACCTTGTACCCAGCGTGTAAAAAAAAAAAAAATGGATGTGCAAGTTTTGCATTGAAGTACCAGGATTTGCTGAAGTTGAATGTGTTGATGTATGACTTTGTATCTTTGTAATTTTTGCAGCTGTAAATATTTTTTCTAGACATTTTTAGTATACTCTCTTTAACGGCTTGATAATTTACTCAAAGCATGCTTTTCCGTTTTGCATTTGATATGCAGACATTCTGTAGCCATTGTATGTATTTCATGAAGAAATTGTGCAGTAGTATGCAGTAATGCTGCAGCAGCTAACAACATTGTATAGGTAGCATCATGAAAATATGAACTAAAATATGAAACAATTACAATGTTTTGAGAAACCATTTGCCAAGTTAATGTTAGCCACTTAAGTTTGTGTGTTTAGTAATAATTGTTGATCCATTGTCAGGGTCCCCAGAAAAAGTACAAATTAGTTCATAGATTAGTACTAGGCTACCTGCCTGGGGGGCCATTTTAAACCTAGCCAGTTACCCCATGTGAGACTCAAACCCTGCACCTTGTGTCTGTACGGCAAACACCTTAACCATTATGCCAACCTCCCACTCCATATAGTAAGTATCAATAGGACACTTTTCATCATCATTTGGACATAAACTGGTAGCTGTGCAGATAATAAATTTGGTGGCTGTACAGATAATAAATTTGGAATTGTTGAATTTGGTAGACAACACTGCTGTCCATTTGCATTGCATTTCATTTCTATATCCCTTGTCAGGAAAGCATACAATTTTATGTTGTTTTACAGTGTTCTGCTATGAAATGCAATGCAAATGACTTCCACAATTTTTTCTCTCTCTCTTTAACACCTTCTTTCTATTCGCTCTGTACTACCTACACTTTGAGAAGTTTCCCTAACAATCTACTTCTTTTACAAGTAGCATCTATTATAATCCATTAAAGAATTTTGAATGTAAAAGAAATTTCCTGAATGTGCTTTACACTTGCCACAAATGTTTTACCGTTACAGAACCTTTCTATTTTGTATTTGTATAACTACAACTTAATTGTGTTTCTCTACAGGGTATGCAAGTAGAATTCTGTAATGTAGTCTAGAATCATGTTTAACCTGCTACTGTGTTTTGTCTCTATGTGGAGCTTTTCTCCCCGGGCCTCTGCTGAAAATGGAAATATATCCAGTCAGACCAGCCCGGTAAACAAATGTAAAATAAAATAAAAATAAATAAATTTAACTACTGCTTAGTGGATGCATGTTCAGAACTTCATACATTTTGTATTGCCTTTTGTTATTTAATAAACTTCTTCCAAAAACATTCACACAGGAATAAACTGTGCATATTTTTTACATGCATTCATTACGTAACAACTTTGGTACATCATTTCTGTGTAATTGTATTTCCCCTCCTTTTCACTTCTTTGTTTGCCTAAGCATTCATCCCCCCTCCCAGTAGTGAAATCATGGAATGTTTGCAGTGGAAAACATTCTCACAGTTCTTTTTGACAGGAATGATAGAGTTGTTTACCCTAACAAAGATCTTCATGAACACAGGTGACTGACATATAACCTGTCAGTTATGAGGATTTGCATCAAATGAATGGCAGATCTGACTTAGTGTGCAGTCCTGGCATGCACACAATTCACAACTGAATTGCGTGCAAGTATAGCAGCATGCAAGTTGTTCAGTACTTTGTAACATTTAAAATGTACTATGTACATTTCAGAAGTGCCCAGAACAAGTCAAGTATGTTCATGTGTGCAAGAGTGCTTTTTAGTCTTGTGGTCAGTACTACTTCAACACTTTCATTGCATATGAGGCATTTTTCCTGGGCACATTGCATGGATTGCAGCCCGTGTAGTCAGTTTGCTACAGCTCAGTCAAGTAGGGGAATGGTTCAGGTTTCCAGGGTTCAAATAATGTTCAGTAGTGTTATGAAAGTTGGAGTGCACAGGGTGCCCGACCAGAGCAGGTCATGCATCCTGCAGTCCAGTGGTACAAGATTACCTGGGAATGACTAGTACAATTGAAGCGAGCATACAGTCTGCCATGCTGTGAACTAACCAGTGATTTGAATTCATGGAGGGTGTTCTAAATGGAGTATGTAACATATTTCCGCTAAACATTAAATATGGACTTGAGCGTTGAGGTTAGGAGCAATGGAAAACACAGCCAAACATGAATGCCTAGGTGTCTTTTTTGCATTGATTGTGTTTGTGCTTGAGGATGTTGTGCAGTACAAACTGTATACCATCTACATATTCCCTGGTGTACAGGAATGGGACATACAATTCATGGCACTTTTACCCAGCATTCGGCTTATTACTCATTCAAGTACAGTGGGTATCACATGCATCTCATTATGGACTTGTGCTCTTTGTTTAATGTCATTGCCATGCTAAGCTTCAGAATGCTAGTCTGCTGTCCTATGGGATGTGCCCACACCTGTCCATTAGAGCAGTGGGTAATAGGTTAAGGTAGTGTTTTTGTATGTGCTTCCTTTGTATATGGGTATACATAGTCCTATGTACAGTAGAAACTCCATAGTTGACCACCTTCCTACATTGACCACCACCTTAAGTTGACCTAATTTTCATAGACCAGGCATACACCACATGTACTCACTGCAAGACCGACCTCTCTCTGTTGACCATCTCTGTAAGTTGTATCTTGACAACTTGAACTGTGACACACAATATTAAATTACCCTCTATAACTTGACCAGTTGAGTCTACTCTACACCAAGGGGTAGAAGGTATGGGTTTTGCCCCTTAGTTGTATTATTTTTTATTTAGTATAAGTTATTTTTTCATGGTTTGTTATTGTCACATGTTGGATTATGCCTAACATCTTATTGTTTATCACGTGTTTCTGAAGATTTTTTCAACATGAAGGACTGATCTGAATTGTAAATGAATAAATAACTCCCAAACGCTAAAGGTGGTCTGTCACACAAACAGTCAATATTAGCAGAAAAAAGACAGAAAATCCACCCAAGGATGGCCAGTCAATGAAATCCACAAGTGTTCCAATTAAAATGTAGTCCTTTAATACGAATAAAACTTCGACTTGAAAATAAAATGAAAAATAAAAAAGCTCAAAACTGTCCCTTGAAGATATCCGATAAGCGTGTTCGACTGTTGTCTTCCTCAGATCATATAAGACACTAGGGACTTCCATTTCCTTTTATATGTGAAATTCTATACTATTTGACCAATCACCATTGGTGAATACTTGGCAACATCCAATCCTATCTTGTTATCTCAAGATTAATTTGCATATAATCAGCTCTATGCTTCTGTTTCCCGCCTTTATTGAGTATGCAAATTAGATGTTCCAGTCCTTCATTTTGACTGGATGTATATTATGTTATTGATGATAATGTGAGCAAAGTGAGTATTACTCTTCCATTTTCCTTTAATTCTCAAGACCAATAACAGGTGGCACTGTTCTCAATGATGTAGTATCCAAAGTAAATGGAAGCATTCATAAACACTCCAAATATTAAATCTTCGAAGAAATTTGTGAATATAACTTTCTATTCATTACAATACTATGCAGGTATGATGGATCTTTACCTGCATAATCAAAATAATGCTGCTTAAAATTATGAAATTACAATAAGTATCCTTCAACTAAATTATATCACATTTCGAAAAATACAACCAAAGCCTGCTTCAGATGTTATCTCTAAAATACCAAAGTCTTGCCAAAAACAGGAAAGCGTGTGGATAGAACAGCAACGCTAACTGTTCACTTTCCAATCTCTTTCAAGCAAAGGCAACATCCAATCCTATCTTGCTATCTCAAGATTAATTTGCATGTAATCAACTCTATGCTTCTGTTTCCTGCCTTTGAGTATGTAAATTAGATGTTCCAGTCCTTCATTTTGGTTGAATGTATATTGTGTTATTGATGGTAATATGAGCAAAGTATTACTCTTCCATTTTCCTTTAATTCTCAAGACCAATAACAGGTGGTGCTGTTCTAAATGATGTAGTATCCATAAGTAAATAGAAGCATTCATAAACACTCCAAATATTAAATCTTCAAAGAAATTTGTGAATATAACTTTCTATTCATTACAGTGCTATGCAGGTATGATGGATCTATACATGCATAGTCAAAATAATGCCACTTAAATTATGGAGTTACAATAAGTATCCTTCAACTGAATTGTATCACATTTCGAAAAATACAACCAACGCCTGCTTCTCTAAAATGCCAGGGTCTTGCCAAAAACAGGAAAACATGTGGATAGAACAGCAACGCTAACTGTTCACTTTCTAATCTCTTTCAAGCAAATGAGGGAAATTACTTCCCTTTTTTTAAATATTTTAGTTCTTTCAACAACAGCAAAGACTTTGATTTGGTCACAGAAAGTGGCTTCAACATGTGTTAGACCATTGGTAGCATGATCTTATTTTTCATTTAATCATTAATGTGAGAGATCATTCCTTTTCCCAATAAAAAATATATAAAGTGTGAGAAAAATGATGTTGTTCGATAAGCAAGCAGTATAATATCCTTTAACAATGGCTAGAATAAATTTGGCCTTAATCAGGTACAATTCACTTGTTGTTACTATCGTCAGACAAAATTCAAATTACAGGTTTGTCATATAGATGGCGCAATAGTTTTGTTGTTATATACTTCTTCTGTTCTTAAATATGAAAATAACTATCATCATTATATTCTCTTCATTCCTTAATATAAGGATGTATTCCTTTTATTAATAAAGATATGAAGAAGATGGTGTTGGCCAATAAGCGGGTAATGAAATGCCCTTTGACAAAAGCTGGAAAATGACTTTGGTCTCAGTCAGAGCATCATTACCTGATTAAGGCCCAATTTATTCTAGCCATTGTTAAAGGATATTATACTGCTTGCTTATCGAACAACATCATTTTTCTCACATTTTATATATTTTTTATTGGTAAAAGGAATGAACTCTCACATTAATGATTAAATGAAAAATAAGATCATGCTACCAATGGTTTAACACATTTTGAAGCCACTTTCTGTGACAAAATCAAAGTCTTTGCTGTTGTTGAAAGAACTAAAATATTTAAAAAAATGGAAGTAATTTCCCTCATTTGCTTGAAAGAGATTAGAAAGTGAACAGTTAGCGTTGCTGTTCTGTCCACATGTTTTCCTGATTTTGGCAAGACCCTGGCATTTTAGAGAAGCAGGCGTTGTTTGTATTTTTCGAAATGTGATACAATTCAGTTGAAGGATACTTATTGTAACTCCATAATTTAAGTGGCATTATTTTGACTATGCAGGTATAGATCCATCATACCTGCATAGCATTGTAATGAATAGAAAGTTATATTCACAAATTTCTTTGAAGATTTAATATTTGGAGTGTGTATGAATGCTTCTATTTACTTATGGATACTACATCATTTAGAACAGCGCCACCTGTTATTGGTGTTGAGAATTAAAGGAAAATGGAAGAGTAATACTTTGCTCACATTACCATCAATAACACAATATACATTCAATCAAAATGAAGGACTGGAACATCTAATTTACATACTCAATAAAGGCGGGAAACAGAAGCGTAGAGTTGATTACATGCAAATTAATCTTGAGATAGCAAGATGGGATTGGATGTTGCCTTTGCTTGAAAGAGATTGGAAAGTGAACAGTTAGTGTTGCTGTTCTATCCACATGCTTTCCTGTTTTTGGCAAGACTTTGGTATTTTAGAGAGAACATCTGAAGCGGGCATTGGTTGTATTTTTTGAAATGTGATATAATTTATTTGAATGATACTTATTGTAATTTCATAATTTTAAGCGGCATTATTTTGATTATGCAGGTAAAGATCCATCATACCTGCGTAATATTGTAATGAATAGAAAGTTATATTCACAAATTTCTTCGAAGATTTAATATTTGGAGTGTTTATGAATGCTTCTATTTACTTTGGATACTACATCATTGAGAACAGCGCCACCTGTTATTGGTCTTGAGAATTAAAGGAAAATGGAAGAGTAATACTCACTTTGCTCACATTATCATCAATAACATAATCCAATCAAAATGAAGGACTGGAACATCTAATTTACATACTCAATAAAGGCGGGAAACAGAAGCATAGAGCTGATTATATGCAAATTAATCTTGAGATAACAAGATAGGATTGGATGTTGCCAAGTATTCACCAATGGTGATTGGTCAAATAGTATAGAATTTCATATATAAAAGGAAATGGAAGTCCTTAGTGTCTTATACGATATGAGGAAGACAACAGTCGAAAGCGCTTATCGGATATCTTCAAGGGACAGTTTTGAGCATTTTTATTTTTCACTTTATTTTCAAGTTGAAGTTTTATTCATATTAAAGGACTACATTTTAATTGGAACACTTGTAGATTTCGTTGATTGGCCATCCTTGGATGGATTTTCTGTCTGAATTGTAGGTACATTCTACAATTACTGAAAAACTTTACAGTTAATTGAGATATGATGGCCCAAAGGAAAGAACTCAAAGAGCTGACATTGAAGGAAAAGGTTGATGATCTGCATTTTCTGGAAAGTAGCAGCCAAAGAAAGACGGCGGAAAATTTTGGTGTTAGCAAGGTCAAAGTTAGCAACATCCAAAAACATAAACTTGAGTACTTGGAGAGATATGATAAGGAAAGTGGAGACCTACAGTGGAAAAGGAGGAAAACTCCCTCGATAAAGTCAATAAAGCCACATTAAGCTGGTTCAAATAAATGAGGGCAGTTAACGCCCGAATCCCCAGGCCGATGATCCAAGAAGTTTCTAAAAAATTTGCACAGGAATTCGGGGTGGCAGATTTTCCAAGCATCAAGTGGTTGGCTCAAGAAATTTAAACTGCGACACGAGATCTACTAGAAAATCTTGTATGGTGAATCCAGTGAAGTTCCAGTAGAAGTTGTGGAACAGTTCATCAGAAAGTTCCCGGACTTCGCCAGAGGCTTCAAAGATGATGATATCTTTAATGCTGAGTAGTGTGGACTTTTTTCAAGTCCATGACTGACAGGATTCTCGTCACAAAGGTGACAACTGTAAGAGCAGAAAACTTTCCAAAGAACGTTTCACAATTCTGCTTTGTGCTAGCTAAACCAAGAGAGACTAAAAGCCCTTGGCGATTGGCAAATCGTCAAAGCCACGCGCATTCAAGAACCTGAAGCATGAAGACAACCTTGTAACTTGGAGATCAAACTAATGCGCATGGATGACTGGTGCCGTATTTGAGGAGTAGGTAGGGGATATTGACGGAGAAATGAAGAAGAAGAAACTGTCTGTTCTACTGACTACTGTCCTGGTCACTCGTAAGTGAATCATCTCACAAATGTGACACTGAAATTTCTGCCTCCAAACATGACCTCAAAATCCAACCTTTTGACCAGGGCATCATCAAAACATTTAAAATGCACTACCGAGCCGAGCTACTGCAGTGGGTCATTACTAAAACACAAACCTGTGGTCCACCTGTGGAAGCAACTTCATCCACTGTATCAGTTAATTCTCTGGATGCTGTCCTCTGGATCAGTTCTGCTTGGAATAAAGTTCAGCCAGAAGCGATACAGAAGTATTTCAAGAAAGTTCGATTTGTCACAACCCAAGAGCATGATATTTTGGCCCAATCAGACAGTCCATCTCCCATGGCAGAATTCGAAAGAGTAGGTTTTGAAGGTTTTTGTTGTAATGATTGATGAGGTAGCAACCTGTAATGAACTTGACCCAGAAGCAATTTTCGAAGTGATAGTGTCCGAAGTACAGACCAGTGTAAAAGTGCATGAAGCAGCTGATGAAGCAAGTGAGGATGACACAGAAATTGCAGAAACTCCAAAAGAAGAGGATGTCAGGCATCTGATAATGCAGTTGAAGTAATTTGCTGTGGAAAAATGCTCAGGTATGCTGAGTGGTGTAGCCAGCTTTGAAAGGGCTTTATCCACTTACTTTTATAAAAAGAATAAGAAACAGGCCACGCTTGACAATTTTTTCAGAAAGAATGATTAAACCATGAGAAAACAGTAAATGCATTGATTTTGTGTGATACTGTATGTGTGATTTTACAGTGTTTTGATTATGTATGATTTCATATTATATTCTCTTATAAAAGCTGTGCAAGAAAGTAAAGTACATGTACGTATCAGTACAGCAGGCCTAGCTCTATATGTTGACCACCTCTGTATGTTGACCAGTTGTACTTTATATCTTATTTGGGAAGTGTTCACACATTTTCATTGTAACAGCTATGCTACAACAGCAGTGGTAGTGGGTTACAGCAGTATTCTTTGTTTATGCTTCCAGTTTATAGCTATCTGACACCTGTATCATGCAATGCATATGCAGCTCTTTTGACTGTGTCTGTTTCAACTTTGTATATGTCTACTTGTCCGTCGCCAGTACTCTGCAGTGTTTGTGCAATTCTGTTGATGAAATACCTATGGAGCTGTATTTTTTGGGGGGGTTAATTTTATGTTTTTTTGTCTGGGTAGATTCACCAGGCTGAAATGCTAGTTTTCAGTAGTAATCTTGGGACTCGCAGAGCTTGCTTAATGTTACACAGTAGTTAAATGGTGACTGAGAGAATCAAACCCGAGACTCCTGAATAATGCTTATTACCTTTACTCTTCTGTGCTAAACTCCCAGTGGATCTGTGTTTGCAGTGTGAATACCTGCATGTTGAAATTGATTGACAAGACGCACCTTTCTTTATCCCATCTAGGGACCATTTGTCTCACTGTTAGACTGTTACAACTTTGCAGCTCCTTGTTCTATGATGGCCATGGTACTCAGTATGGCTAGCTGTATTTTCATTGGGTTAGCATTTCTTTTTGTTGCATTAATATTACTGTCCATGCAAACTGGCTCATTTAAAAATGAATGTAGTAGGCAGACTATGAACAGTAACGAATTGTTTGCAGCCCTGGAGCTCTTTTTTTTTTTTTTTTTTTTTTTTTTTTTTATAACTGTTTTCTAATTGTGTTGCACATTGTATAGGCTACAAGCCCTGCATTTTGTATACAGTATGCAGACTATTAGCCCTGTGAACTGTACACTATGTTTATGAATCCTACTAGCAAAAGTAGGTAGCTTATCCTAAATAATATAATAAAAAGGTTTTCCCACTGTCAGCATAGAAGCAGTAAAAGTAATACTGAGTACTAATTCTTCAGCTCTGCTTTTGTAAGGAGAAAGTAGTAGTCATGTAAACAGTATTTAATTATGGTAGTTAAAATGTATAATTTACTGAAGTCTTAATGCAGGTCTGTTGATTTGTGTCCACTTTTACTGCGTAATACTTTTGCAGCACAGTGCCTGTAGGTATGTAGTACTCTAGTTCTTAATTGTCCACTTCTAATCCATACTCCAGTTTAATACTGATCAACATTAGATCACTACTGCAGTATCCTAAGCTATTCAGGTTATATCCTGTCAAGGGTATGGTCAACTGGTCTTTTATCAAAGCTAAAGGGTACCTCCCACATGCTCTATCAGGAGCTGAAGCAGCATTCCATATTAAAAGCAGTCATAATGCCAAAAGCTTCAGAGCTTTCTTACCAGGAGAAGGGAGGCAATAGCCCTGAAAAGAAAAATGCTAGCAAAGGTAAAATAAGAGTAACTTTATACAGAAATATATACATCCACACCCTGGCAGTACAAAAAAAATGGGTCTGGAGGGAGGGAATGGTTATTGCAACAATGATCTTGGAACATCTGCTGTTACGGTAAGTTTACTTAGACAGCTGTGCTATGTTCAACATTAGATCACTGTTGCAGTAATCTGAACTATGGAGGTAGATTACCATTGCTTAGAAACCAAAAAAGGCAGTAGAAGTCAATTAAAAATCCAGCTGCCTCTGGAGACATGTCCTAGCAAAACCTGTTCTGGAACTGAAAAAGGAATCCAGTTAGTAGTACTTTTGTAGACATATGTACAGATGACCAAGTTGCTGCCTCCTAGAGTCTTCCCCTTTCCAGAAAGCCACAGAAGCCAAAACCTTAAGACACCATCAAGAGAGGCACATCACACAGTACTGGTAGGAAACGAGCTTTGCTCCAAATCATTAAGGAGACTTTTTATCCGCATTTTCCTGGTGAAAATTTGTGAACACCCATTCAGACTACTCTTAAAGATTGCTAAAACTTTGCTTGATTAACTGTAGCATGTTTCAGAAACTGGGTATATTTTGGGTTAAGAGATCTGTCATACCATCTGCTCTTGTTGATGGTGTTTGTTTTACCACTTATTCTGTTTAGGTGAAGAAGTTCAAAGTGTGCTGGTCCTTTACCTAAGGAAGCTGTGCTACATTTCTTTGCATTAAGTGTAAACCCATGGTTTAATTCATGCTGTCCTTCGTTTTAATAGTGATAAACATTACATTACTGTTGCAGTATCCTAAGTTATTCAGATTATGTCCTGCTAAGGGTAAGACCAGCTGGCCTTCTTATCAGAGGTAAAGGGCACCTTCCACGTGCTCTAATTGTCAGGAGCTCAAGCAGTACTCCATATTAAAAACTCCCTATGAAAGGAGGCAGTAGCCCGTAAGAGAATCCGAGTATCAGAGTGGGATTTGATAATCACACCAGTTAACAATCATCAGAGAACTTGGTTGGCCAAAGTCCCTTGATAATGGCATTTATGTCCCAGAAATATATACCAAAGAGGATGGGATACAGGAAAGAACGTTGTGAGATACTACTGGTGACATTTTTCTGTCTAGAGCAAATACCCCCAATTTTAAAGGTATGGGTTCTGTCAGATGGCCGTTTAGTAGTCTAGCTAACTATGTATGGGTTAATGTTGAACTGGGAGAATTTGTCAGTAATCCCAACATGAGAGATGTTGTCAAAGGCCTTACCAAGGTGTAGATAAGCGGTGTGGACTGCATGCCCATTATCTGTGTCCTCAGTAACTCCTTCAAAGAACTTGACCGGATTGAGCATCCATAATCTTTTTTTCAACGCTGAATTGATGTGTTTCTTGAAATGTAAGGTCACCTATATCAAAGTTGTTGTTCAGCTGTAATATGATTCAAAGCCTTGCAAATAATACTAGTGAAACTGATAGATCTCTAATTCCCAGAGTCAGTAGAGGCACAACAGCTGCTATTCTCCACTCCTCTGTGACGTAACTGGTGAACAGTTGATGATGATGATGATGATGATGAGGGTTTTGCTGAGTGGGACTTTTCAATTCTTAGCATGCATCCAGAGATATTGTGAAGACTCATGGAAGTAGTGTTGATCTAAGGAAGGTGTGGGCACGAAACCCTTTCCTTGTGGAAAATGAGATAGGATTGACTCACAATAAGATCTTGTAACGTGGGTAGTCATCTAGCAGAAGTCCGAGCATACTAGGATGGATACTTTGTATCTCTATCATGTACATGATGTGGAGCTTTTCTCCCCGGGCATCTGCTGAAAAGGGACCTGCGTCCAGTCAGAATTTCCTGGTAAACAAATGTAAGTAAGTAAATAAATAAATAGTAATTAAACAGTCGTATATGTTAAGGACCTCTGTTCAGATGGAAGAAGAATAAGCTTCTGATGCACAAAATTCAGTCCCCTGTGAGAAGATACTTGTTTTCTATGTGGATGAGTATGTAAAATCTCTTTCAAAAACTATTTGACTTTGCAGTTAGAAGAATGAGACATCCAAAGGCAGACCAACAGAAATGCTGAGAGATGAATCTCTATAGAAGAGCAGTAAAGATCAGATGACAATAACTCAAAACAAATAATCAAGAAGAGGAGGCAAACTGACCTTAAAAAGTGTTCAAATCCTTGGAATGTCACCAACTAAAAAATATTTTTCACTTACAGATATATGATTTTCTATTGGCATTTTTTTTTAGCTGCCTCCAGTACCTGCTGTACATAATCAGAAAATAAAACGTACCTAGAATACATCAAAATTCAATCATCCAGGCTGTTGATTGAAGAGATTGCAGATTGGTTTGTCCCCTGTCTTGTGTGGGGAAGATTGTGGTAATTGCCCTTGGTCAGTTTCAAAAGACGGGAGAACCACTGTTGCCTCATCTTTGGGGAGTCATTCTGAACCTTTGGAAGAACCTTTTATGTCTGTGGAAAGGATGAAAAGCCATAAAGGACCATTCGTATCCATGGGAAGGAGAAAGCATCTGTCTTCCCAGCTTGTTTGCAAGGAATATTGGAGTAGAATTTCTTGTAACTGGCTGTTCTAAGAAGAGACAAATAGATCTCCTTGAGGTGTTCCCCACAGTTGGATGAGTTCCATGAAGACTCCTAGGTGCAGTTTCCATTCATGAGGGTCTGTCCTGGTTCTACTTAAGTGTTTTGTTACAAAGTTTTACTCTGACAGAATGTGTGATGCCTGAAGAGTTAGACTAAGCAGAGTTGCATCATCCCCGGCTACCGTAGCCAATCTTCAAAGAGGGTAAGATCTGGTTCTCCCTGTTTGTCGATGTACCACATCACTGTTATGTTGTCTGTGAAAAGTATGCAGAGATCCTGAAGACGAGAAATGATTTAGGGCTTTCAAAGCATTTATAAACTGCTAATATATCTTTGACATTTATGCACTTCTGTCTTGTTTGTTCCACCCATCTTGCACTTTCACCCCTTTTGAGACTGCTCCCCAAACAAGGTATAAAGCATTTGTTGTCACAACCTTTAGGGAAGAATGGAAGACCTGGATTTCGAGTGAGGTGTCTATCTACCACAGAATATCTTTCGTTATAACTCCCAAAATGGGGATATGAAAAAAAATAAGGATTAAGATGGTGAACCCAGACTGACCTGAGGTAACACTGAAGTTTTGCCATGTGGAGTCTGGTCAAGGGAATCCTAAGAATCTTGGAAGCCATGTACCCTATAATCCTGAGAAATTCCCTGGCAGCTAGCTAGTTTTGATTGTAAAAAAAAAAAAATCAAGGAGAACATTTCTGCTTTGTCTGGAGGAAAGAAAACTCTTCAGAGGGCAGAATCTAACTCAGACCAGGAAACCTCTTTTGTGAGATTGGCTGAGAGAAGATTTCTGTATGTTCACGAAGATTTCTATATGTTCACTTGGAACCCAGATTGAGAAGAAGATTCTGAATACTTGCTGATGACTCTTGACAACTGGAGAAAGAGTCTGTAAATATGGAAAAAAAATGTGGATGCCTTAAAGTCACTAGGCAATTGTTAGAGTGACACTTTTTGTAAATACATTTTGATTAGTGGATAGTCTGTGAAATTTTACTTAGACTGCAAAGTTTTATGTTTGGAGCAGGATACTGTGTTTGTGGACTGTCAGTGGTTTACTTACCACAGAACCACTTGTTCTCTTCCTTGGACTTCACTGACTCCTCTTCCAGGCTCTATTCCCTGATTTCAGTGTCTCTTCCTCTGCGTACCTGTGGAGCAACCTTCAGTCTTCTTGATAGTATTTTCGCTTGCATACAAAAAGAAGAAAGTTATAGAGGAATCTTTGGGTGTCAGGCTGGCTACTTTTCAGTCTCATTTGTTGGTGGGTGACTCTGCTGTGAATCAGACCACTTCTCCCCCTTCCAGTCCTCTTGGTGTAGCTTTTTTTGGCAACCAAAGACCAGGAGATAGCCACATCCTCTGATGCTGTAGTGATACCCTTGGCGGACAACAGAGAACCACTTCTGTTGGTGTCAGGGGAAGGGGCATGTGAAAGGTCTTCAGTTGTCTGGGAAGAACAAGTGGAGTCTGGGACCAGAGTGCCAAATATGAGCCCATCTGTTTTCAGGTAGCTAATGCTTAGTGAGAAATACTTTCAAATTCCTGTCTCTGTGGAGAGGCCAGATTTACTGGGATTTTTCAGGACCTGTATTAATGTTTTTCTTTGCCTTCTGATTCTGATAGGGAACTTCAGTCAAAAGAACAGGTAGTGCAAGGGGAGTCATTGTACTAAAGGAGTTTCTTCTCACTTTGAGCAGTCTGATTCTGAGGAAAGCATGTCTTCAGATTTCCCTGTTGAAGACTTTCTTTCACTTATACTTTATATTAGGTGAAAGGGATTTTTCAGCAGGATCAGAATGAGGATCCCATGGCACAAGAAATGTTTTATGATTTGTTACAGTAAGAGATGCCTAAAGCTGCAGCTATCCCTCCAGTCCTGACTGCTTTGGATAATATTTGTCTTACTGCTTCTAACTTACTGATGGTCAGAATCATGCTCCCAAGAAGTCCGACAAACTAAGCAAGGAACCCCAGACACACAAATACATTTTTCCAATCTTAAAATGGACCCAGCAGCTTTATATATCCAAATTTTCATGCTAAACAGGTTGCAGCTGCTAATCCCTTTTACATCTCTTTTCTTACAAGAATGGGAAAGCAGTGGATAAGCAGTGGAAGCCAGTGTACTCTTACAGTACTTTCATTTTTTTAATTTTAAACTATCAAGCTCATATGTTTGTGTTTCCTTTTTTAACTCCTTTATTGAATTATCACGTAGGCAAACATACATTTATGTAAAAGAAAACAAATCATGTTAACATGTTCACAGTTACAAACATTATATATCACACATTCTTTTATACAAGTCTTTTCAATCTAGCATTACATAAATTGCTCAGTTCCAGCCTTCCCTTAAACCTCACTCCTTCTCCAAAACCTTATTCTGTATGTATTGTTCCCACAATGTTAATTTTCTATGTAATTTGCTCATACCCTTTTCTAAAGATTCCAGTTCTTTATCTGTACAGTATTCACCACTTCTAATGCAGGTGGTTTAGACTTTGATTTCCATTTTCAAGTAATTGCTTTTTTGGCAGCCACCAGAATTAGACTTAACAAGGCCCTACTATGTCTATGCAATTCAGATCCTGTATCTCGGCTCAAAAAATCACTTCCTTAGTTACGTTCATTTGCTCTGCCAGTACTTCTAACAATAGTACTCTGAAGGAAATATTTGAAGACTACCAACTCATTACACTCCCAAAACATATGATGTGAAGTTGTTAATCTCGACGATTATTCTCACTAATGGGTTGGAGCCGATCCTCTGCTCCGACACGGCCGATAGCAAGCTCAAGGTTTGCCAGTAGCTCGAGACCAGCCCCTTATCCCACCATGCACTGCTAGAATTACCTCAGATCTAGTTTGTCGTGGCAAGAGAGATCTCGGTGATCCAGATAGCTTGGACCATTTTAGAAACAGCAAGTTTTTTAAAAAGTTTTTAAAAAGTTTTCCTTTTTGATATATTTATGTAGTGTCTGTTCCATTATTTTTAGATAGTTTAGACAGTTTAGATAGTTTAAATTGTTTTAAATTGGGGACTTATTGGCTTTTTAGTTTGTAAGGGCCTTTAGCCCCTTTTCCTACTATTAATCCCTTTAATAGTTAGTTTTTTTCCTGTGGGACTCTTAGTCCCATATTTGTATTATATTTTTATTTATATATAATATATTACTGTTGTAGATAGTGCCCAGGTTGGGCTTAATTGTTTGTGAATCTATTTACTGTTTTTCTCTCAGTATGTCAGAGGATAAGGAGAAATCCCATCCCAAGTCAGGTTTTAAAAAATGCCCAGATTGTGGGCAGAAAATGTCTGTCACTGATGGACATATTCAATGTGTTTACTGCTTGGGGGCCAAGCACTTCCAAGACACCTGTAGCATTTGTCTCTCCTTCTCTTCAAGAGTCCTCTTGGAGAGGAGGAGGAAACTTATAGACAGAGGATTGCTGCAGCAATCTTTTTCAGAGGTTTTGAATAGCCATGAAGGTGCTAGTACGTCTTCCAAATCTTCAAAATCCAAGTCTTCAGATAAGGTATCCAAAAAGGCTAAAATTTCAGAAGGAGGGTCATCGGTTCCACAGTCATTGGAGCCGAGTGTACCTTTGATTCGGAGCCAGCTCTCAGTATTGGAACTGGTCTCCGAAGTTCCTTCTTCACCTCTGCTCCAGTCAGCACCTTCGGCACATTCAGCTAAGTCTTCAGTCAGCCTTTTGGATTTGGCCATGGATCGGCTAGTGCAGAAGCTTTTACAGGCACCAGGACTTGCCAAATTGTTGTCGGCCCCGACCAGCTTGTCGGTGCCTAAGACCATGGAACTGAACTTGTCTACTTCTCCTCCGAGCCTTACCGGACTCTCGGAGCCGAGGGAAGTCGAACCAATGGTGGTCGGACCTTTGGAGCCAATATCCGCTCCGGGGTTATCGGCTCCATCTACTTGGATGTCCTCTGCGCTGACCGAGGGCTCTAGGAGCTGGCGCTCTCCAGTCTGGTCCGGGGAGGATAGTCACACCGACTTGTCGGTGCCGACTCTTCCTCTCAGGGCTGCGGCTTGGATGAGCACGGCTCCTACCTCAGGATCGGAGCCCAGGGTTTCAGTGCGGGAGGATCGGACGGTACTCTTGGGTCTGTCCACTCCTCCTTGTCGGAGCCATGGTTCCTTCGATGCTGTGAGGAGAGTTTTGTCTCCAAAGACAACAACAGCATCGGTTCAGCTTTCCCTCTCCCCTCAAGCTCCTGTGTCTACTTCTGCATCTACCGACCCCTCTAAGCGTAGAGACCCTGATCCTCAAGTACCCCCACAGGGTGTCCCCTGCTCTTCTGAGACCTCCCCAGATCCCCTGCTGAGGAGGTGCCCAGAAAGAGACTGTGCAAGAGGAGGCACTTAGACTCCCCACAGGAGTCTTTGACATCTGACACGGACTTAGATGAGTCAGAAGGGTCCCCTCAGTCCCCCTCTGAGGATATCTCTTTTGCAGAGATACTAGAGATCCTTAGTCAGAGGGGTGACTGGCAGTCCAAGACTCCTACTGAGGATGAGTCTGTGCTCTTGAAGGCTTTTGGGTCTCAACCTTCAACTTCTTGGGTGTCTCCGCCTTACGATGAGCTCATGGCTCTGATCTCTCGTAAGACGTGGGAGTCACCGGAGACCATGGAACCTGTCCCTTGTAGACCCAATAAATTCATCTGCCCCAGTCGATAAACCTATTTTGACAAAAGGAGTGCCTGTGGATGCCATGGTGGTGGCTGCAGCCACCAAAAAGGAAGTATCTGAGACATCCTCTTCTATCCATCCCCCTAACAGAGATTCTAGGGTCATGGATAGATATGGGAAGTGCATGTTTAGTTCAGCGACTTTTTCTCTGTGATCACTGAACTACTTGACCCATTTTACAAGACTACAGAGAGAGCTCCTGAAAGAGCTAGGAGATACTCTCCAGGGTACAGTAGCTGCAGGAATGGCCGACAAAGTCAAAGCCCGGCTCGCTACCCTTAACTCAGTAGTGAACTCGTCCATGCATCTCATACCTATGCAGTTGATGGTTCGAGTAGAGCCGCTAGTTCGGGCATTGCTCTTCGCAGACAAGCCTGGATGCGTCTCTGTTCCTTTGCAGAACCCTTCAAGTCTTCTTTTATTAATACCCCATTTGATGGCTCATCACTGTTTGGGCCCAAAGTAAAGGAAACTTTAACCAGGTGTGAACAGGAAGGCAAGACTTTATCTGCCGTTGGGGTCTGCTTTTCCACTCCTACTTGGCCCTACCCCAAGGGCCCTAGGGGGGGAAAGATGTGGTTCCGAAAAACTCAAGCAGCCTTTCACGACACACGTGGTGAAACCCCCTCTAGAGGCAGAGGAGGGGGTTATAATGGAAGATGCTGCCCCCGTGGCAGAGGGGGTCTGCAGCAACAGGGTGACAGGAGTCAGTTCTCTGGTCAGTCCTACCAGCGCTCCTGAAAGGGGGCCCCAACTGTTCAGTTCCTGGAGGCAGTCGGGGTCGCTTGTCTTTGTACCCAGAAGCCTGGATAAACATAACATCGGATACTTGGGTACAAAGCATCATTTCCAGAGGATATTTCATACCGTTCTTTACTCCTCCCATTTCTATCAAAAAAATCCCAGATGTTCCACCCAATCTCAGGGAACAAGCATCGTAGAGGTCCACAGATTGCTAGAAAAAAAGAGTCATCCAACCAGTCCCAGCAGACCAAGTCGGATTTGGAACTTACTCAAGATTCTTTTTGGTACCAAAGAAAACAGGGGACTGGAGACCTATCTTGGACCTCAACAGACTCAACAAGTTTGTAAAGAAAGAGAAGTTTCGAATGGTCACGCTTCAGTCCATTCTCCCCTTTTTAGGGAAAGGCGATTGGGTGTGCTCCATAGATCTCAAGGAACCCAATCACATAAAGATGGACAGACGTTCCAGAGATCATCTGAGCTTTCGGCTGGGAGCCAATCATTACCAGTTTCGAGCCCTGCCCTTTGGTCTCACTTCAGCCCCCAGAGTGTTCACCAAATGCATGGCAGTGGTCACGGCTCACCTGAGGCGCCTAGGATTCCAGGTGTTTCCATACTTAGACGATTGGCTCCTCACCGCTACCACCAGGCATCAATTGACTCGAGCAACACAATACACTCTGACACTCTGCCATCAATTAGGCATTATGATCAACTTCGAAAAGTTTGCCTTATCGCCATCTCAGCATACCGTTTTTATCGCAGCAGAGTTGGATACCTCTACCACCACTCTACGTCTCCCTATCGAAAGAGTCTCTCTTCTTCGCCAAAACGTCAGCTCACTGGTGTCAAAGAACATCAGTGGTCTTACCAGAAACTACCAATGCACCACATGATTCTTATACGAAACTACCAATGCACCACATGATTCTTATCACGGATTCTTGCAGGAGAGACCTTTGGTGGAGGTTGATGTCTCTTCATGTTACAGTAGGGAGACCCTTTGTCCCCCCCCCAGTAGCCACTGTGATCACAGACGCTTCCCTGATAGGGTGGGGGGGGGGGCATTTCCAGGGAAAGACTGCCCAAGGCACATGGACAGATCAAGAATCACATTTGCACATCAGTGTTCTAGAGCTGAGAGCGGTACTTCTGGCATTGCAGTACTTTCAGGACTCTCTCCCTCTAGGGACTATTGCAATTCAAACTGACAACATGTCAGTAGTCTTGTACTTGAACAAGCAGGGCGGAACCAAGTCTTACCCCCTTTTTGAGAAGCCCTCAGGGTTTGGCAATGGGTTGTGTTGTCCCAGCGTTTTCTGTTAGCAATGCACATCCCGGGGAAATCCAACGTCATAGCGGACAAGCTAAGCAGGGCAATATTACTCCCTTATGAGTGGTCTCTCAATCAACAGGTTGCAGAGTTGATTTTCCGCAAATGGGGCCAGCCTTGCTGCTACCTTTTTGCCAGCCACATCAATTCAAAATGCAGAAGCTACTTTGCCTGATACCACCTCCCGGTCATCCTCAGAGAGATGCGCTTTTACACGATTGGCCCCCGGGTCTCCTTTATGCATTTCCACCTTCCCATTAATATCCAGATTTCTACAGAAAGCAAAATCGCTGTGCAGGAAGGTTATACTCATAGCCCCCTACTGGCCTCGACAGATTTGGTTTCCGTTTCTCCACCATCATCTGTTGGAGGATCCATGGATCCTGGACCCAGTTCTGGACCTTCTGATGCACCCGTCAGGGGACCTTCATCCTTCTCTACAGTCCCTGAAACTGACTGCTTGGCTAATCCACTTCCCCTAATTGGCAGGCTTCATTCAATTTCAGAAGATACAAGACAGATTCTCTTGTCCTCTCACAAGCCATCTACCAGGAAATTATATGGCAGCAAATGGCAAAGGTTCTCAATTTAGGCCAACGCGCAGAACATTGACGCTTTTCAAGCTCCGCTATCTTCGATTTTGGAATTTTTGACAAAGATTTTTAAGGAAGGAGCAGCAGCTGCTACAGTTCAAGTTCAGTTAGCTGCTATCTCAAATTTTCACTTTGGTCTTGATGGCTCAAATATTATGAGCCATAAATTATCCAAAACCTTCCTTAAAGGCGTTCTTCATATGAGACCTCCGATCAAGATTCCCTTTTCTCCCTGGAATTTAAACCTTATGCTGTCTAAACTTATTCTTCCTCCCTTTGAACCAGCTTTTTCTTGTGCTTTAAAATTCTTATCTTGGAAAACAATTTTTCTTGTGGTCATTACGTCTGCCCGCAGAGTGTCAGAACTTCAAGCATTCTCCATCAGACCACCCTACATGATCTTCCATGCTGACCGAGTATCTTTCAGAACGAACCCCTCATTTTTACCTAAAGTCTGTTCTGAGTCAAACATCAATCAGGTCATTGAACTACCAGTGTTTTTCCCCAACCACTTTAACAACTTAGAATATATGCTGCACAAACTTGATGTTCACAGACCGCTCAGATTTTATCTTGACAGAACTAAGGATATTAGGAAATCAGATCAACTGTTTGTAGCCTTCTCAGAAGCAAGAAAAGGCAATCTAGTGGCTAAAACAACCATATCTAAATGGTTATCCGATTGTATATCCTTTGTTTATGAAAATGTGAACATGCCTTTAACGCACAAACCAAAAGCTCATTCTACCAGAGCTGTCTCTACCTCTTCTGCTTTTCAAGCTAAATTGCCCCGTGACTATATTTGCGCTGCAGCCACTTGGTCTAACCCTCATACCTTTATCTCACATTACAAAGTAGATAAGGCTCCTAGGGACAGGTCTTCCTTTGGTCATACAGTACTGAAGAACTTACTCCCATGAGCCACCCAGGGTTGAGGGTGCTAGGGACACTACTCATCAGTGAGAATAATCGGCGAGATTAACAACTTCACATATAGAAGTTATGTACTTACCATAACGTTCCATGTGAGTTGTTTATCTCGCCTTTATTCTCACTTCCCTCCCTTCTTCCCCCTCCTGGCTGACTGTTGACTTAGAGGCTAGTGCCATCCTGGTTATTCAATATTTCTCTTTCCCTTTGGGTACTCTTCTTCGTAGATATATATAAGAGAGTATGTATGGGTTGTATATATGTGTGTGTGTATGTATGTATCTATATATATATATATATATATATATATATATATATATATGTATGTGTGTGTATATATATATATATATATATATATATATATATATATATATATGTATAGACTATTATTCGCAGCAAACAAAATCTGAGGTAATTCTAGCAGTGCATGGTGGGATAAGGGGCTGGTCTTGAGCTACTGGCAAACCTTGAGCTTGCCATCGGCCGTGTCGGAGCCGAGGATCGGCTCCAACCCATCAGTGAGAATAAAGGCGAGATAAACAACTCGCATGGAATGTTATGGTAAGTACATAACTTCTATTTCCCAGTTACCTCCATCTGGCATCTACTTGAGGAAAGATTCTTTGAAATCTGCTTGGGGTATAAAAATACCAACACACACACTTCCAAGCAACAATCTTAAATAGGCTTTTTTTGTTTTGAATATTTTTGAGTCTTACATATGTCCGCCAATTGTTTACTTGTGAATTGCATATCCAAACTCTCTTCCCAAACTTTTCTAACCTTTTCTGATTGAGTCCTATAGTTATTGTGCAGTATTTTATCCCTTTTTAACAACAGCTTCTGTTTTAGATTCACCTAAAATTCTGCCAGCGCAGGCCTTTCACTTAGGATCTTCCTATGTCTTTCTCCTTGCTTATACTCTGATATTAGTCCCTGATAGGGAAGGCAGTCTCTAGTTTGCAGTTCATATGTCTTCTAGGCCTCTAGTTATTTGCTCCCAAAAGCTTGGTTCCTTTGTCATTTTCTCCAGTAAATTCCAGCTCCCTCGTGCCTGTTCTGTATACCCCCAGTTGGAGCCATGCCTATTCCCTGTACCCCCAGTTACAGCCATCCCCATCAACAGAATTTTCTTTCTCCATTTTCTTGTTGGCTTAGTACTTAGAATGCTTTCTGCTGGCTGCTTTATGAATATAATATTCTGGATGGCTGCTGTTATTTTCCTTGTGGGTCTGCATCCAAAATTCTACTCTCTTTATTTCCCATATTTCTCCCCTGCTTCTTAGTCATCCCTTTCCACTTTGAATTTTAGCTTTCTGCTTGTGTTAGGTATATGAACCTGAACTGTGTAGCTGTAAAATATCCCTTCAAATCATGCAATCATAAGCCACCTTGTTATATTGGAAGGATCAACTTATTCCTCTTGACCCTTGCCCTCTTCCCCTACCAGATAAAATCCTTAAACTCTTTATTAATTACTGTTCATGACTCCTTCTCAAATTGATTAAAAATATGCCTGTATTTAAAACTAAAGGGACTAAAAACATTTTTCACTGCTTGTATCTTGCTGTCCATATACATAAACAAGAGCTTCCAGTTTCTCAGTTTTGGTATTATCTTTTTGTTTAGTCTCTTCCTGTATATCCTTAACCACCATAACAAAATCCTTTTAACCCATACTTCTAAATACTTCACTTCTTTATGTCCCCATAAATATGGGTATTGCTGAACCAAATCATTTGTGGGTACATAGTTTACAACCATAGCATTTCTTTTGTCTTTATTAATTTTATATCCCCAAAAAACTGAAACTGTCTCAGAATGTTCCACAGCACTGATATATCCCTTTCTGATTGTATCAGGTACAAAATAATGTAATTACAAATAAAGCCAACTTTTCATGATAACCATACCAATTATATCCGTAAATTTCCGAGTTCCTTGCTTTCTTTGCCAGTGGTTCTAAATGTAATGCAAATAATAAAAGGGAAAGAGGACATGCCTGCCTGTTTCCTCTGTTCAGACACAACTTATCAGAGAGGAACCTCCCACTTTAATTTTTACCTCTGATCCCTCATATGTCCTCCTAATTAACTTTAGAGAATGCAATTTTTTCCATTGCCCTGCTCATAAAATCCCAGCTTAGTCTACTGAATGCTTTCTGTGCATCAAGACCCACCAGCAGCAGTTTTTTTTGTACACTCTGCTTCCCTCTGTGTTATCTTTGTAATATTAACATTACCAGATGTTTAACTACCTTTTGCAAAAACACTCTGATCAATATGTATCAGTTTTGGCAACACGTTTGCCGTTCTTTTATAAAGATTACTTTTATAGTAATGGTTTAAAATTCATTTGGGTTCTATGAAGCTTTTTCTGATGGGTCTCTACCGTCTTTACGTATTATAGCCACCATAGCTTTCTTTCAGGATGTTTATGCTTCCCCTCCTTTTAAAATTCTGTTAAACAAAACCTTCCAGATCTTTATCACTTTCTTCCATCTTAGCTTCCACACTTTCACATGAAAAACATCCATTCCTGGAGACTTTCCTGCAGATTGATTATACTTCACTGTTTTTATATAATCTCCTCCTATCTTAACTGCTAATTGTTAAGCCTCACCCACCTCTAACGTTGGCATTCTTAAGTCTTCCATAAATATTTGAATTTGTGCTTTTTCTAGATTTCCATATTCCTCTGCTTTATACAGATTTTCATAAAATGTCCCAAAGATCAGTAATACTCTACAGGATCTCTGGGTGTTTTTCTTGTTATAGGCTCCCTAAGTTTGGCTATAACCTTTTCTACTTTCTTTTGCATAAATCTTTATGCTAAGAGTCTTTGTGCTCACAGTTGATTAATAGCAATCTTTGTAAACTCGTACATATTATCCAGATACTCTGTTTTTTCTTTAGCACTCTGCATTTGTGCCTCTTTTTTTGTTCTTTGAGATTCCTCTTATTCTGCAGTACTTTAACCTTTGTCAGCCTGTCTAAATAATTCTTGCTACTTCTTAACCTTATCTTTTTCATTTATTTCTACCATATTTTTAAACTCCACTTTCATTTTATCCCTAGCTGTAACTGCTGAAGAAATTTCTGTCTTCCCTAGTAACTCTCAAGTAAGTTCCTCTACCCATTCCTTAAGTTCTGTCTCTTTTTAACAAGTAGGTGAGAAGCTCCAGTATCTCATTTTGACTTCATTACCCTGCATTTTTTGTCTTAAGTTTTATTGGTATATGATCTGAAGCAATTATTGGATGTGTTGAAGCTTTCATGCACGTTACTGTGAAGTATAATATCTGTCTAGTCTAGCCCAGTTATTATTCCTTGGGGAATGATATGTACATTCTCTGAGTTCCTACTACCGAATTAATGTATTCAGTACCAAATGTTTTCATAAATTTCTTAAGAAATCTACCCTCTTTTATTATATTTTCCCTTCAATGTCCCTCCAGATATATCCTCACTGTTAGCAAATCAAGTTCCAGTCCCTACATGTAAGTAATATTCCCTGCTGAAAGCTTATTATCTCTCCCAAAAATTTCTTAAGCTTCTTAATAGCAGTTTTAGGTGGAATATAAATACATTCCAGTGTAATTCTCCTCCATTGTAGGTAGCCTCTTTCTACCACAAGTCTACCATTGCTATATTTTTCTCTCTCTTCTGTCACTATCGGAGTTCCTCTGGCAATTTGTATAAGTGCTCCCTCTTTTCTTTGTCCCTGATATTATGCTGAATATCCATCCTGAAATCCTTTATCAAATTCACACACACACTTCTTTCCAAATGTATCTTGTGTTGTATTGCTGTTTGCACTCAGCATTTCTTAATATAATTCAGTACTCTTACCCTTTTGTCTAAATACACGAAACAGTTCACGTTCCAAAATAATATGTTTAGTGTAGCCATTATAATAAAAAGTTGTTATTCCCAACTAATGTATTTGACAGCTGTATAATAGTCTCTTTCCAGCTTTTGTGTTGCATGCACCCACTAATGTTTGGCAGGTTGATCATTTACAGTTGTTTGTTGTCATATCCATTTGAACCTATGTCACATTTTACAAGATGAAGTTTAAATTTTCTGAGAGCAATTGCCACAAATCAACAGATACACTTTACAGACATTAATTAAACTCAATTTAAGGTTATCCAAGCTACTGCACATGCTACAGCCAATGTTTCTAATTGTACCAGTTGCTGTCTGTTTTTATTTCATCTTTATTCCCCTCCCAGATGCTAAAAAAAAAAAAAACTTGTATGCTTTCGGAAAAACATTAATTTTTAGCCTTAAGAAAATATTAACTGGCCATCTTTAAATACAGCTAAATTATATGCTGTTCTGGTAAATGCATTAAAGTATTTAATTGCTAGAAAAGCTGCTGTCTCTTATTCACTTCCAGTAATTTCAAACCTTGTTTCCTTACTGAGCTGCTTGCCCTTGTACCTTTTAAGTTTGCATTTTTCTCGGTGAACAATGTCCAGATCTCTCAATTTATTGGCTTCATGTTTAGCCAGCTTGTTGTCATGGAAACATAAAGAACATACATCTTCCATCAACTGTAGACTTCTCAACTGACATTGAATATTTATTTGTTTAAAGAAAATTATTCACTACATTGTGGGGTCTCATTTTTAAAACCCACTTGCTTAAAATCAATAAACATGTCATTAGATTATGCCAAAGGCACAGACATTCTCATATGGGAAAATGTTTCTATTCTACATATATGATGATCAGTGCACACCTTTCTTCTCCTTTTACATTGTAATGTCTACATTTCTTAAGAAAAAAGTACTTTTCTATATAATATGCAATTTAAATCATGAAATAAATCCAGTCTTTCTCAGCCACTTTTATTGTAAAGCCATATTTTACAAATGTGATAGATGCTTTTATTTGCCCCAGGTTGCTGTGCTATCCTGCCTTCAGTGTTCCCCACCTGTCTCAACAACCGCCTGACCAGTACCAGGTCTAGGGTATTTATCCTGTCCAGGACGGCTGCCTCCTCCCTAAACTAAGGAAAAGAGACAAACCCTTTGGTCATCTCTCCCCCAAAGAACTCAAGAAACTCAACAACTGCCTGACTAGTAGCAGGTCTAGGATATTTATCCTGCCCAGGACTGCTGCCTCCTCCCTAAACTAAGGAAAAGAGACAAACCCTTTGGTCATCTCTCCCCCAAAGAACTCAAAGTATGTCTCATTCTGACTGTTATCTACCTTCAAGTTTGTTACATATACTTCAGGTGCCTACTTCTAACTGCATAGCCAGGACAGCCAGCAGCTAAACCCTTCCCCCTCCCTACAAACAGTATATTTACTCTTACAGCCTCCTTAACTTTGTCTGTGTAAATCTACCTTTCTTCTTAGAGCTGCACTCTGGTTCAGCCTTGATTGCAGTTTCACCCCTTGTCCACTAGGTGGCAGCCCCCTTCCAGGATCTTTCCCCTGCCTATCTCACCTCCAGCATACAGAATTTTTACCAAATACCCTTTTCTAACTTTTTGATAGACCCACTTATACTCCTTCCTCTGCGGCTGCGACTCTACCCTGGTCGCTATCACTCCTACAAGGTTCATAACTGCCCTAACT
Source organism: Protopterus annectens (assembly GCF_019279795.1). NCBI lineage: Eukaryota > Metazoa > Chordata > Ceratodontiformes > Protopteridae > Protopterus > Protopterus annectens. The sequence goes on along the minus strand of NC_056730.1, from coordinate 836,027,631 downwards.
AACCTTGTAGTCTCCGTATGGTTAAAGGGGAATTTGAGTGTCTTTTTTCCACCATTAGTTTTAACTTTAAGTGCAGATCCCAAGGTGCGGCTGCGACTCTACCCTGGTCACTATTTACTCCTAACAAAGTTCTTTACTGGCTTAGGCAACCTGACAGTGCTTTTTGTCCACCATTACTTGTAACTTTGTGAAGTGAGATCCTAATGTGTGGCTGCTACTTGACCCTGGTCGCTATTCACTCCTAACAAAGTTCTTTAATGCCTTAGCAAATCCTTGCAGTCGGAGCATTGTTAAAGGGGAATTTGTGTGTTTTTTTTCCTCAGTTGTGTAGAGCATATCCCAAGGGGCACCTGCAACTCTTCCCTGGATGCTATCACTCCCAACAAGGTTTTAATAGACCTAATTAACCCTATAGATAAGACTCTAAACTGCCTATCTACATTCCAGGTAGCTGTTTCCCGTTACATACGATGAATGGTTAATCAATGAACATTTTCAGCTAATTGAGCAGATGATAGTGTAATCCCAACGCCGAATGCTAGATATTATTGGGGGATACTGCATTTCTACACAGACTTTATTTTTAACGGTTGTTAGAGTTGCTGATTAAGCGGAATGTTAGCGGACTTAAGAGCGACTTGATATGTTGGTATTTAGAACTTGAAGAACTCTTAAGTCTTTTACTAGCTGCTTCTACATTGCCTAAGCCTGTGTTAACTTAAATTTTTTTTTTGGATAATGACCTATTGCATTTATGGCCAATGTGTTCTTATATGAACAGTGTTTTACCCTATACTTTGCTTATAGTCTATGTGTAGTCCCACTGCCTATTTCAACACATTTTTCTTCTCCCTTTGTGCACCCAGCTCAACAACCGCCTGACCAGTACCAGGTCTAGGGTATTTATCCTGTCCAGGACTGCTGCCTCCTCCCTAAACTAAGGAAAAGAGACAAACCCTTTGGTCATCTCTCCCCCAAAGAACTCAAGAAAGTATGTCTCATTCTGACTGTTACCTACCTTCAAGTTTGTTACATACACTTCAGGTGCCTACTGCTAACTCCATAGCCAGGACAGCCAGCAGCTAAACTCCCCCCTACAAACAGTATATTTACTCTTACAGCCTCCTTAACTTTGCCTGTGTAAATCTACCTTTCTCCTTAGAGCTGCAGTCTGGTTCAGCCTTGATTGCAGTTTCACCCCTTGTCCACTAGGTGGCAACCCCCCTTCCAGGATCTTTCCCCTGCCTATCTCACCTCCAGCATACAGAATTTTTACCAAATACCCTTTTCTAACTTTCTGATAGACCCACTTACACTCCTTCTTCCTTCCATTGCTACTACACATTTCACTATCTCCTTTAACTTACCCTAACAATCAGCAGTTCACTGATTGTTTTCCCTGCACTTGGTCCTTCTCTGGCTCTACCCTCTCCGTTCACCCTGCGGGCTCACTCCGCTCCCCTACTCTGCCCCCAATTCCCACCCGCCCTCACTACTCCTACATTTATACTTACCAAACCACACCCCCCATAAATTGGACAATCCCACTAACCTCTTTTCAACCTTTCATTACCTATCCTTCATTCACACATCCCAATTCCCACATTTTATTACAATCACTCTAATACACCACCACACCTTTTTCTCCTAACTTATCTAACACACTAGCCACTATGACTACACACACCACCACTTCAAATCAAAACTTAAACCATTGTACTACCTCACACCACCAATTGTGATACTTTATATAGCTATCTTCTATGAATTCCACTTCCTGCCTATCTACTTCCAACATCAGTCGCTTCCACATATACCCAAACACACACCCCTCCTGTAATACTACCTTACCTCTTCACACACTGTGCCGCTCCAAAACTTCTACATTCTATACAAACTAACTACTTAAACCCAAAGAATAAAAGCTATTACCAACTCCTACTAAAATTCTCCAAACTTATAAAGAGTTTACTAACTAACCTCATAGCTGATGGAGACATCCATCCCAACCCAGGCCCTAACTCTCCAACTACCACTTACCAAAATAAAAACTCCCACCGACATAAGAAATTCTCACAATGCCCCCAAAGCATTTCTAGTCTGCCACCTAAATATCAGAAGTATAAAAAACAAACTCCAAGAGCTGCATGCTCTCATAGACATCCACTCCCCTGATATTTTTTGCCTCACTGAAACTTGGCTCAAACCCACCATTCCTGGCAATGAAATACTTCCCCTGGCTACAATATTACTAGAATGGATCGTACAGGTAAAAAAGGAGGTGGAGTTGCCATTCTATACAAATCCACCCTCGAGCTATCCACAATTAGCATCCCATTAAACCTAACTGCCACCAATACCGAAACTATCCTCTCAAAAATCCAATTCAGTAACAACAAATCTATTAACATAGTGTGTAGTTATATTCCCCCAGGCAATAACATTAACATCTTAGAAAGTACCCTCCATTGGTTATCCTCCACCCACCCCCAAGAAACAATCATTCTCGGGGACTTCAACATCAACTGGACAACCTGTTCAGCTAACTTCCCCACTACCCACATTAACTTACATGGCTTCTCCCAAATAATTTCTACCCCCACTAGAATCAACCAACCCAGCAATAAGGAAAGCATCTTAGACTGGATCTTAATAAATAACAAACCACAGTTATACAAATCAGGCACTCAACCTGAAGCCATGAGCGATCACCTGCTAACCTACATAATGAGAAAAAGAGAGAACCTGCCCCACCAAACCTCCTTTAAAACTCTCAGATCCAAAAAAAACTTTAACCTAAATAGTTTCTTATCTGATTTAAGCTCTTTCAAGTGGGACAATCTTAAACTACTCCCCCTAGACCAAGCAGTTTCATATTTCAGCACCAGGTTCCTAGCCATTCTAGACAATTATGCTCCCATATGCAGAATCAGAACCAAAAGCAAAATAGCTCCATGGCTAAGCAATGCTACTGGACAAAAACTAACAGCCAGAAATGCAGCATGGACCTCTTGGAGATCCACCAAATCCCCTCAAGCCCACCAACTATTCAAACAATTAAGAAACGAAGCAAAAAGATCTATCCTGCTAGACAAGCAAAGCTGCTATGTCAACTTACAGCAAAAACACCAAAATCAAACTCAAAAATGTTGGTCAGGCTTGAATAAACTACTACAACCAGGTAAATCTGCTACCCCCACCCCATCAACACCCTTACACCTACCCCCTGATTCTGTATCTAAGACATTTAACACTTTCTTCACCGAAACTGTAAAATCCTTAGCTAATAATCTATCTCCCTCCTCCTCGACCACTAGCACAGCTATTCAGGTGAACCCCCTCCCCTTAAAATTCAATTATATCCCTACAGACTTTATTAGATCCTTACTAAAGAAATTAAAACCTACCTCCCTGGCAGCAAGCCAACTTCCCGCAGAGTTTCTACAAAAAGCTGCCAATGTAATAGCTTATCCAGTCTCCATCTTAATCAATCGTTCTATCCAGGAATCCTACTTTCCCCCCATTTGGAAAATAGCTCATAATATTCCACTTCATAAAGGTGGAAACTCCACTGAACTCCCTAATTATAGACCTATCGCCATACTATCTCCTCTATCCAAAATAATGGAGAAATGCATACAAAAACAACTTTTAAACCACCTGACCCATAGAAATCTCCTAGCACCATCCCAGCACGGTTTCAGACCAGCCCACAGTACTACCACTGCCCTTCTCACATTCTCCCACAAAATAAATCTAAACCGCAATCAAACCTGCTTTCCTCTGCCCTCTTACTTGATTTGTCAAAAGCATTTCACATGGTTAACCACAACCAACTCTTAGACTCTCACAAATCCCTGTCCATAGACAACCCAGCAGTCAACTGGTTCCACTCTTACTTACAAGGTAGGCAGCAAGCAGTCCTGTGGAAAGAGCATCTATCTCCTCTTTTACCGGTCACTCTAGGAGTACCCCAAGGTTCTATTCTGGGTCCCCTCCTTTTCTCTATTTTCATAAACGACCTGCCCAAAGCTATCCCTCATGCTACTACTATACAGTACGCAGACGACTCCACATTAATCTGCTCTGCCGCATCTCCTACAGAATTACAATCCCTATCCCAAACAACCTTCAACAAAGTAGATAACTGACTTAATAATCGTCGGCTCTTATTGAACCCAAACAAAACCAAACTTCTACTATTCTCCCCCACCCGTAAGACAACACCACCAACATTTTCAGTCTCTTCTCATAATGGCACCATAATTTCTCCAGAATCAACTACTAAACTGCTAGGTATAATCATTGATGATACTCTAAACTACAATACCCATATAGACAAAACTATAAAAACAGTAAACAAAAAAATAGGCTCCATGTATAGGATTAAGACATTTCTAACCCCAACTGCCAGAACAGCCATAGCTCGCACACATCTTCTGTCATCCCTTCTCTATGCCTCACCCATCCTCACTAACTTATCCAAATCAAATCTTAACAAAATCACAAAATGTTACAACAATATAGCAAGATTTTCTACAGGCTCAGAATACAGAACTCACCACTGCCATAATCTTCAAAAATTAGGTTGGCTAGAGCTACCCAACCAGATCTATTATAACCAACTCATAGTAACTCATAAAATCCTCCACCAACCTTCCTACACCCCCAGTCTAGCTAATATCATTACCCCATATTGCAACCTAGCAATGCTAGTACAACCTACTAAAGCCAACAACTCAGCCGGAGATTCCTTATTCTCTAACACTGCTGGTAAAATATGGAACTCCCTTCCTGCTGAAGTAATGACCAATTGCTCCTTGCCTCACTTCAAAATATCACTAAAGACACACATGTACAATAACTGGCTATGTCCTTGTCTAAACCCTGACTAAAACTCAAATTACTCAGTCTGAGTTACTACACTGACTTGAGTTTCAACCAAAGCTTGTCTCAGTCTTAGCTAGGCCCAGTCAAACCCAACGTTACTTATATAATCCATTAATCCATCTTGGCTATCAAAGATATTTTCCCTTTTTCTCTCCGTACCCTCCTTCAATTAATTTCCTCTACCCCCTTTATATTATCTCTAGCTTCCATTATCTGAACTGCAATCTCCTTTCTCAACCTCTGCTGCCTTCTACCCTACCTACCCTTCTCTTATCTCATTCTTCCTCTCTTTCTTTATAAATGTTCTTCCTTTTCCTGTCTCCTCTTCCTATACCCTCATTTCTCTTGTATGTTTTATTTTTTCTCCCTTTATAGTTTTCTTCCATCTCCTACGTTGTTGCTGACTTTCTCTTACCTAAATAAAACCTTACTTTGAACCTCTCTTCATTATGGAACCTATTTGTAGTTGTCTTTTGATTTTTGTTAAATTCCTTAATATCACTGTAAATATTACCTTACTTAGAACATTCTCTTAAATATGTAACCTATTTGTATTTTTCTTTTGATTTTTGTTAAATTGCTAAATATTGCTGCATACCGCATTTTAAATGTTTATCTGTTTGGAGCTTTTCTCCCCGGGCCTCTGCTGAAAATGGATATGTATCCAGTCGGACTTTCCCGGTTAACAAATGTAAAATAAATAAATAAATTTACTGTCTCACATTTATTCACTAATTTCTGTATTGCTGGTCTTCTTGCTGTTCATCTTCATCTCCAAACCCCAGACTCCGGGTGACATCCAAGGTACTGATGATTTTTTTAGTTTACTGCTGTGCTTTTTTTTCTCTCTCTCTCTCTCTCTCTCAAGCATTTTCCTTTGGAACACTGGAAACAGTTTCACTGGCAGAATCTCTGTGTGTGCTTTTTTATCAGAAGAATGAGAAGCACCGCCCCCTTCTGTTTGGCTTACATTTTGCTGGACAAACTTTTGTATTTCCTCTTAGCATGTTGTACATCAAAAGGCAACATTGATTCTGCAGGAAAAATATTCTGAAGACTAATGGCTATAGTAGCTTGCATCTCTCATCTGCCTCTCAACATTCCCTGATAGCTGGGATAAATTTGCTTCTCTTCTGCTGGTGTACAGTGAATAATCATTTTTCGCAAACATTCTGCTGTCTCTAATTTTTAATACTTTTCCCTTCTGCTACAGTTTTGTCAAGATCAGCTGTTTCTGCTGGTATGAGTGCATCTTTACTAATACAGGTCTTGGTTGCTTTCTCATTGCCACTTTTGGAGCATACATATACGGTGTGCCCATTCTATTAACCAATCCTGCTGTGGAGTACCAGTCCAGTTTCTTATTTGTGCATTCATAAAATTAATATAGTCTGTTCCTTTGTTTCTCTTGTACAACAGAAAACTCACAGGTTTTCTCTGCTTGCTGTGTACTCTAACTCTACCGTTTTTTGAAACTGCTCTTCTTGAGCAGTCTTATACTCAGTCAGCCTTTTCTTCAGTTAACCTCTGATTTTTGCAGTGTTACCAGTTCATCTGAATAGCGGTTTAAAGCTTCTTTCATTCTCCAGCCTTTTGTTATTTGAGTTGATGTAGTCCTTCAAAGTTTCATTTATTTTAATCAGCTCTGATCACGGACTCATTTTTTGCTCTAAATTGCTGGGAAGCCATCTCTTCTTCCAGTGCTAGAGCTTGAACCTCTTTTTACCAAATAGCTGCACTTTTTCCTGTTGATTTTCTTTTGGGCTGTCTACGTTTCTTCTTTGCTGGCTTCCAGACAGTGCACGTACTAGGCAGTAACCAAACTTTGCCCATGGATCACCTCTTTCAATACAGTTTCGTGTTAAAATGTTCCTGAAAGGGGTTTTGCATAAGAGGCCTCCAAGAAAACCATTGACCTCTTGGAATCTTAATTTTTGTTTTAGAGAAGCCAACACCTGCTCCATTTGAAACGGATAACCTGGTTGGCTTGACGTTCTGAACGTGAAAAACAGTTTTACGGATTGCTCTGAGCTTTGCAAGAAGGGCATCTGAGTTGCAAGATCTTATAGTGAGTCAACCCTATCTCATTTTCTTCAGAGGCTGGGTTTCTTTGAAAATTAATCCTTTTATGCCTAAAGTGATAGCCAAGTTTATTTTAAGATAAATGTACATCTCCCCATTTTCTTTCCTAAACGTAAAAATGAGGGAAAAAGGATATTCCATACCTTGGATGTCCATAGATGACTCTAGTTCTGTCAAGATGGTGCTAATCAACTGTTCATTTCTTGTGACAGTAAGAAGAAGAAGGGGCAACTTGTGTCAAATCAGGCAATTAGTTTTGTTGAGGTGAGTATAACAAAAGGTAGTACAGTTAGGGTAAATCATGCTATATCCATAATAGATGCTTGAATGATCACTGCTGCAGTAGCCACTCTCTCCATCTGCCCCCCCCCCCTTGTTTCTTTTTGTATTGTTTATGCCAAGGAGTGTTTATATATGTGTATATTTTTTTGTTCACAGCATTGCCATTTCAGGGCTCAGCCTCCCTGTCTGTCTCTGTTGGAATGAAAGGTATGAATGGCTTGGCACCCAAACCTGTCTTTTTAGTCTGCTCAAGCTGACTGGTTGTTTGGGGCATGTGGCACCAGGGCTGCATAATCAGAGAGCTCCTCCATGTCTCTTTTCATATAGTCCAGGGAGGTACGTCTCAGGTCATTCACAGCTCCATGAATCTTTGGAAGCTGGCCTGCTGTTGTATTCTTTACAGGGAGTATAGCTTATATAGCTAAAGCTGCTGCAGTAGTGATTATTTGAACATCTGCTGTTAGTAAGTTTACTCACACAGCTGTATTTTTCTTTGTGGCAACATGTACAGAAGAAAAGTTTGTCTACCAGTGCCAACATTAGATCATTTTTAACATTCAAAACTGAACGGATTACTTGTTTGGCCACATGCCAAGATCTCTTGAATGTTCAAACCTTGGGTAGCTGAACATGTTGGTGATATTGGTGCCAAAAACATTCGGTTCCAAAGCGCATTATAAAGCATCCAGTTGCCGAATTTGTTTTCCAATTACTCTCCCAAAACGAGCAAATATGGATAGTCACATTAGAGGCCCTTTTTTCCCCAGAATTAAATGAATACTTGTATTTATTCATTTTGTGTTGTTTGCAGCCACTAGAGGTCACTGTTGCTTCTTTATATTTCATTCAGGTATTGTGTAATTTAAAATCCAGTCCTTTTGTTGTTTCTTTGTACTGAAAATGATATATGTTTTTGACTACCATTTTTTTGAAAGATGGTGAACTAATTGATAGTAAGCGCTGATTAGTTTTGGTTTATATATATGTATTAATGTTGATATATCAAGTATGACTGTAAAATAGTTAATTTTTGTTAAACAGCAGATCAGGTGCTGAGGAAGAAGCACCAACTTTGAACTGGCATCTTTCTTTAGCAAGCTAATGATTACTAACCGTTAAATACAAGTTTTAAGCACTTATCTAGTGTGGGCTTTTTTTGGTCATTTTTGATGCTGGGATTTTGTTTTCGATTGCTCTGGAGGTTTCTTTGTGCACCTAACGATCCTAGTGAAACATGAGCACCACTTGGTTGTGGATTAGTTTCAGAAACCTTCCCCATTATCCTTATCTTATCACACCAAGTTGTCTTAAGCTGATAATGCAAAACAATCCCACTCTTCTTACAAATAAGATTGTCTCAGCAAAAATCAGGTACTCATCCACCTAAAGCATACTTCCCATAAAAGTCACCCTAAACAAAAGCACTCCAAATCTGTCACTTTGAATCCCAGCAGCAATAGGAATGTTTTAATGACAGGTGACTCTATTGTCAGGCATACTAACTTGTTACTCACAGGGTTGGACAGGGAGGTTACAGTGAGATGCCTTTTAGTTGCTAAGATCTCTGGCATTACAATGACCCTAATGACCCTAACTCCTGACAAATAGTGACCACAACATGGTAGTGGTGCATGTGGGATTGAATTTCTTGAGACATTTCAGAACTTTCCTTGCATGTTATAAATGCAGGTAAGACACTAGTCACAAATGTAATCCTTCCTTCACCTTGAATGATGCCTAGATACAAAGAAAAGTTAAATTGGCTTCAGTATTTGGAGGGAAACACGAAATGTTTGAAAAGGTTGTGCTTAAAGGTGTGTGTGGCTAGGCATCTTATGGTCGTCGTGATTGCTTGTCTAGTTTGCTCATATGCTTCTAAATCATTATCATTCCAGGGGGATCCAATATGTGTCAGCATGGGACAAGATGCTAGACATCCAAACTTGCTTGGCTAAGGATGGCCTGAGCCTCTTGTTTTCAAGACATCCACATACTGGCTAAAGCCTATGCCGCCTTCGTGCATTTTTTAGACAGTCTTGTTGGAAATTCCAGCATAACTAACATATTAGACCTGAAATCAGATCACATTAAGGTGCTGTCCTCAATACCTTTTGTCCAAACAATAAATTACCTGATCTTGAAGCATTTCTGCATTTGGAAAATATCCATTTCTGCGCAGTTATTGAAACTTGCTTTAAATGTATAGGGAGCACTCCCTCTATACCATAGTTTTGCTCTTTTCATGATTTCAGACTTTGTGGAAACTGATGGGGTCTTTATACTTGTTAAGGAACATATTGCCTCCAAGCGTATCACTAGAGACTCACAAAGTAAACTCTTTGAACTACAGATGAGTGTACATTGGATTAAATACCAACTAATAACTTACAATAAAACACCTTTATCTCCTGATGATGGTGTAAGATTCGTCAGTGTTTTAAATTATATCCCTTTTAGCAAAATGCCCTGTTTTTGACTTTAACTATCTTTCAGTAAACTGGTATGTATATACCTCTAATGCATGCTGTACCCAAAAATTCCTAGACTTAAGAATTCCCTTCAAAAGTTGGTAAATAATCCTACTAAAGGATACAGCATTCTTGACTTGATTCTACAAGTCCAGCTGCCTCTTGCAGTATTCCTCTGGTATCTCCTCCTGTTGTGAAGATTGGTCATAAACCCGTGACCCTTTTCTCCTTTAAACTCCCCAAAGCTCCTACAGCAAACCACCGTGAGTTTAACAACTATAAGCATGCCACCCCCCAGTCTGCCCTGTGCCAAAATATCAAAATTTACTTATGACTGCACCTATTCCCCATGACCTTTTTACAGCAGCAATTTTCATTAAGGAATTATATGTCCATTTAGAAAAATGCGTAGAGCTAGCAGTCCCTACTAGAACCAAATATAACTTAGAATTTCAAAAATGAGCCACCCTTGTGATCAGCTGCCATAAGTAAACTATACAACAAAAGAAACTCATTAAATTATTTGTTAGAGCAGTAACCTAACCTTTTATTTATTTAATTTTTTTTTTTTGGGGGGGGGGGGGTAATATCAAAAGCATTAAAAAAAAATTTGGATCCTCCAAAGGAGGCCCTGACTTTAGCTGGTACCCATGAACTTAGGTTGGTCAGTGAATCTAAAGATAATTCTAAATCCTTCTTGCTATGAACTTATTCATAGTGAGGTCTCTTTTTCTTACCCAACAGACATTGCTAATATCCCTGCAAACTAATTTAGTGCTAGTTTTACCTCTCCATTCTGTTCAAAACCCCAAAATATCCATATCTGTTATGCCCTCCGTTATCTTTAAAAATCATTTACTGAAAATAAGACCGGGGACCTGACAACTTATCTGGTTGCTAATTGTGTTAAATATGCCCTTGCTGGCAAACTCCTTATACTATTTAACCTAAGTTTAGCTACTGGTTTTATCCCTGATGAGTGGTACACTGCAGTGGCCTGTCTCTTCCATAAGGGTGGCCATACTACTGACCCACGTAATTGCAGACCTGCCAGCCTTACAAACTACATCTGCAAAATCACGGAACATTTTATAACTGGCATCATAATCTGTGATATCAAGAATCTAATTTGACTTGCCCGCCAATGGTTTGGTTTTGTGAAGGGTAGAGACTGTCTATTTAACCTAATAAAATTCTTCAAAAGGATTATGGAGTCTGTAGATGGTGGTAGGCAATGCATGAAATATATGTTGAACTGACCATGGGCTTAGACACCATTGCCAATGCTGGCATCATACAAAGTGTAAGGTTTTTAAAATCAATATGATATATTATCGTATATGATAAGATACATAGTAAACTGGCTGAAAAGCAGAACCGACACAATACAAGTTGCAGGTACCTTATCTGAAAGTACAAAAGTGGCCGTCTGTGTCCCTCAGGGCTCAGTGCTGAGGCCTCTCCTTTTTGGTAATTGCTTCTCAGATCTCCAAGCTGGGAGCCAAGAGTTCTGGCTAACAAACTTTGCAGATGACTGCAAACTGGGGGGGTTTGTTAAGTCTCCCGATGACAACCAAACCTTCAAGAATAAACTCACCCTTGTAAACTCTTGGTGTACTAAAAATGGGCTCAAACTAAATGCAAAAATGTTTAGCTTTTTCACGTTTGTTAGACAACCCTTACATCATCATAAAGTATAGACGATGCATCACTACAAAATGAAAATGTAGTCTGGGACCTATATACTTGGCTTTATAGCTCCCCCTCTTGAGCATCATGTGACAGTTGTCAGGATTTTTTTTTTTTATTTAGCCTTCCTAATTGCCAAAGGAGTATAGTCAAGATCTAAAGAGGTAACTCATTCCCTTACAGTCGGCTTTGATCAGGTCAGTTATCAAATACAGTGCCTTGTTTAGGTTGTATCTCCCTAAATATATCAAACAATTACTGAGGAAAAAAAAGGTTCTAACCCAATGTATCACAAGCCTAAAGTCCCTGATCTACAAAGAGAGTCTTGAAGTGCTATTCTTTTATTCACCATCTTACAGACTTTTGAAAGGAGATCTCTGTGTTGCTTAATGTCCTAAGAGAGACCCAATTGCCCTGGACCTCTTGTATCTCCATAAGTCCAATATACCTATCAATACTAGAACTAAGAACCTAAAGCTTCACCAACAGATAGAAGAAAACAGGGTGGAGGAACAGGTTTATAACCCAATGCCACCCATACCTTTGTAATAAGCCTCCCCTGCATATTAAACAGTGTGAATCATTGTCTTCCATTAAGCAGTAACCCAACCCACTCATGGTTATGGATATATCAAGATTTACCCACTGTTGGCATGGTTTGATCATGAGGGTGAGGCGCAAGTGATTAAACAAAGCCAACTGTGGGTAAATCCTGATATACCCACTCCTGGGAGTGAGTTATTGCCATTGTATAATGACATTTTAGAAAGAATTTGCTTACTTTCTTAAATAATTAATTTGTATATGGCACTGTAGTGTTCTTCAGCTGTTAGAAAAATATGTATTAATGTGTGTATTAGCAATATGCTTAGTGCATTTAGTGCTTGAAAAGGGTTAACACATTTATTCTATTTCATACTGCATAAATCTGTACAAACTGCAGTTGCCTTCTGACCTTGTACTGTTAGCTAAAATCTTGCTTGTGCCTTGGAAATTTACTAAATAATTAATAGAACAATACTACTTGTATGAAACTTGTGCCATGAGAAAATACACAGCTGTAGAAGTTACAGATAAATTATTACAAAGCCTGCTTGAAAATATGAACTGCAATCAGCATTTGCTTGTATCTGTATTAGAAAAGTACCTTGAAAAGTAACACTGTACAATTTAATAGTCACCAAGGCCAGGTTGTTGTTCTGAAAAGTTCTCTCACTCAGTCATGTCAGCAGAAAATCTGAATAACAGCTGCTGTAGAACAATGCTAAAAGTTGTGTTTGATTAAATAGTATAAGAATGAACATACTTCCTGTTAGTAGTTAGACAAATCCTTGTATTTGCATGTTTTTGTCTCCTTGCTGCAAGTAAATTAAAGTGCCTTAACTGTACCTTACGTGTATTGGTCTTTGAAGTTTTTTCCTTTGACATCAGCATTCTTCCTCCTTTTCTAATGTACTATGTATGAGTATGGGATGTACATTCCCACGTTTGCACAGTACGTAAAGAAAGAATCTCCATTGCTATTTTTTTATTCTTTCTTTGACACAAGTTTACGAAGGACAGCCTAAATACAAGGAAAATCGTGTGCGTTTCTGATTATTTTTGCAGAACTTACCTGAATTTTCTCATGTGTTTCTGTCCTGTGAGCATTTGCCAGTAGAAAAGTCTGGCCACTCAATAAAACTTCAGTGGCTGGACTTTTTTCTATTGGTATATGCTTGATTTACAGTGGGCATACTGTTTGGGCTGGCCAACTTTGCACGTTTTAGAGTAAGAATGAGCCATCATTGTATAATTAATCATAACCTCGATCCACTAATTTACTCTTTTTGTATGTGTTATCTTTTGGCATAATAGCTAAGGTCTTCACCTGATATGTACAAGGTACAGTGCTCAATTCTGGTCTCCAACTAATGCCTGTTTGGAGTTTGCATATTCTTCCTGTGTCTCTGTGGGGTTTCTCCTACCTCCACCTCTGGAAAAACACATGGAGTGTTTCCATCTCAAGCTCAGCTAAGAATAGAGATGTGGGCAGCAGCACAGACTCCAGATGGTGCCTTATAGGGGGAAGAGTTGTGTAGACCAACCACTTTGGGCATCCACTTTGGTGTTCAGTATCCTCAAGATAGGAGAACACAGATCACAGACTGCGTGCTGTGGCAGGGCTAGCCACTTGATGGTGTAAAAATATGGCTATAGGTGATACTGGCTGACCAGTGTCCAGTTGCCCAGCTTGGGTTACCTGAGATAGCTGTGTTGAGTGAAAGCTGGATGTAAAGCCAATCAACTTGCTTAACATGAGCTAAGAATAATTGACAGAACAAGCCTTGAAGTGGATGACATGATGGTAAGGAAGAGGCTGGACATCATATGTATCCAGGAGAAAAGGTGGAAAAGCAGTGCAGCAAAACCACGTCTACTGCTCAGGAGGAGGACAGGCTAGAAATGGTGTGGGAATTTATTGTGAGGGAGAGGCTTCAGAAGACAGTGAGGAATATCATCAGAATTGGTGAGAGACTCCAGTGTAATGATAAGGCAGTATTCATAATCTCAGCCTATGCCCTACAGCAAGGTTGTGATAGTAAGGAAAAGAGTGCATTCAAACAGCAGTTGGAGGACCTACTAAATAAAGCAGGACAACAGGAATTGGTTTTGATAGTGGGTGACCAGAATGCACATATTGGGACTGATAGAGCAGGATATGAACACATGGGTGGGATATCAGGAGTAAAAAAGTAGAGGCCATTCTAGACTTCTGTCTGGCAATGGCTTGATGATATCCAACACATGGTTCAAAAAGAAAGACAGTCAAGAGATCACATACAAAAGTGGCCAGCATGCAACTCTGGTAGACTGTCTCCCATTAAGAGAAGAGCAGTGGGCTAGAATCACTAATTGCAAAGTCATCCCCAGTGAAACAGTCAGCCCACTGTATAAACCACTGATTGCCACAGTCAGCTGCAGGTAGTGGTCAGAGAGGGCTCTAAGATCAACAGTGACCAGACTGAAGGCCTGGAAGATGACTAGAGAGAAAGCATGACCATTCAAGGAATTATTCAGGGCTCTTGCACCTCAAGAAGAAGTAGAGGAAGTAGGTGAAATTGAAGAAGAATGGCAGTGCCTCAAAACCACATACGTGTGGACCGCAGAACAGATATGCAGCCAAGCAAGGAATGGAAATAAGGTACATAAGGAAAGCTGTTGGTTTGATGCAGAAGTCTAGGAAGTCATCAAAAGAAAGAAGGAATGCAAGAAAAAGTGAGAGAGAGAAAAGACAGATGAGGCCTAAGGTATACCGGTTGACTTACAAAGAGGTTAGGAGAGGAGTTGCAGTAGCAAAGAACAAAGCATCGGAGGTACTCTACCAACTTCAGTAAAGTGACTTAGTGTATGGCGCAAAGAAAGTCTATCAGGTTGCAAGGCAAAGACAGAAAGATTAAGAAGATAGTCAGACAACCTTCGTAAGGGATGCCAACCAACAATAACCTGCTCACCAGTCCACAGGACATCAAAAGCAGATGGAAGGAGAACTTCCAGTAGCTGCTGAATGAAGAAAAACCCCACAGAAGTAGTATTACCCCATCACAACCTGCAGTGAGAGAAGGGGAGGAGCCCACTGTAGAAGAAGTAAGAACAGCACTAAGGACAGTGAAGTTAGGGGAAAGCAGTAGTCTTAGATTTCTCAGCAGCTATGCTCAAGATGTTAGGTGGGATAGAGAAATCGTACCTGGTGGTACTCATAATAGTATGGAGAGAGAGGGAGAGAGACCTGTCCCAGATGACTGGAGAGCAAGCATACTAGTGCCAGTGTTTAAGAACAAAGAAGAGTTTAAGAACAAAGAAGACATTCACAACTGTGTGTAGTATAGAGGTATCAAACTCGTATCACACTGCATGAAAGTTCTGGAGAGGGTGACTGATAAAGGAGTACGCAGTGTTGTAGAAAGTAAGGATGAGCAGTTCAGATTTAGATCGGGATGCAGCACAACTGACCCAGTGTTTGCAGTGGGATAGATACTTGAGAAGAAGCTAGAAATGAGGAAAGAGGCCAACTGGGTATTCCTTGACTTGGAGAATGCATATGACAAGTTCCCAAGAAAGCTGATTTAAGTCCCAGAAACATTGGTAGAATTAATGCAGGCTAAGTGCAAGAACCCAATGAATCAAGCACAAACAGTGTTCGGTCTCACAGAGGGGTTGCCAGTGGGAGTGGGGGTGCATCAGGATTCAGCTCTGTGCCAACTGCTGTTTATACTGGTGATGGACTATGTTAGCAAACAGGTCGACGGGGGCAAATCAGCCAAGTTGTTGTATGCAGATGATGTGGCATTACAAGCAGACTTTGAGCAAGAATATCAGCAAAGTGTAGGGAATGGAATGCAAAACTGAAGGCACATAGGATAAAAGTGAGTACAGAAAATGCAGTTGTAATGGCAGCAAATGGTAGAAATCAGAAAACGCTGAAAATTAAGATAGAAGGGAAAACAGTAGAACAGGTTAACAACAGCTTCAAGTAGTCTGTGAGGGGTAGTTGAGGTTAACAACAGCTTCAAGTAGTCTGTGAGGGGTAGTTGAGGAAAAGATAAAACTGAAAGAGACGTTCAAAGCTAGAATCACAGGGGCTGCAGCCAGTTGGCACAGTGTTTCAGGGATAGTGTATAACAGAAAAATGCCAAACGCTGAAAAGTAAGGTGTACAGAACAGTGGTATGACCAGTACGACTGTGTATGGTACAGAAACCTGGGCAGTAAAGG
Organism: Protopterus annectens; assembly: GCF_019279795.1. Taxonomy (NCBI): domain Eukaryota; kingdom Metazoa; phylum Chordata; order Ceratodontiformes; family Protopteridae; genus Protopterus; species Protopterus annectens. Next base: position 836,011,466 of record NC_056730.1, on the reverse strand, counting down.
TAGGGTATTTGAGGAAGCTAGAAGTGATGGAGATGAAGTGTGCGAGACGGGTGGTAGGATGCACACTTTGGGGCAGATGAATAAATGAGAACACAAGAACAGAAGCCGAAGTAGGTAGCTCTAATTGCAGAAAAGGTTGCAGAGAACAGATTGTGGTGGTTCGGGCATATGTGCAGGAAAGCAGAAGACAGCCCGGTGAAGAAAATTGGGACAGACAGGAGGAAAGCAAGAGGAAACGAGGGCATCCAGCAGTGAGGTGGGTGAACTGTGTGAGAGAAGACCGTTGACAGCCAGGCATGAATGTTGAAGGTAGGAGACTGATATTGAATAGGGATGGATGGAGACAAGTGACATGGCACCCTGACCCCATGTTGAAAATGGAAAAAAAAAGGGGGTTGATAATGATGAAGGTGATTGGTATTGCCTTCCTGGCAAAAGAAGTTTCAGCCTTGGGGAGAGTACTGGCAAAGAGTGAATGGTCAAAAGAGACTTGGTGAAAGCTTACAAACTTGAATGCTTAGAACGATTTTTTTCCAAGGGGAAAAAAATATTGCTGTTCCAAAAAAAAAAAAAAAAAAAAACACTTAAAACATGACATAAAGTGGGGCTTCACCCCACACTGATGTGAGGGCTATGCCTCCCACAACCCCCCTACTTAAATATACCAACTCCGAGATCAGACTACAGTGACGAAAACGACAAAGTAACGGACGTGGCCAAGCAAATGTCCTTCAAGAATGCAACTGCAGTCATAACATGTGGGTTGTCCTGCCTCAGGCAGCCCTCGGTCGGCCGGATTCCAAAGTCTGGGTCGCTGATGTCGCATTTCTCTCCGGCGTCAGAGCGGCCGGAGTACATAAGCATCAGCCGACGCCATTTTCTTCAATCTTTAAGCAGAAGCAGTTCGCAAGTGCCGGTCGGTCAGCTCCTGTATTCTTTGATACGAAGTCATCAAAAAGCTGACCTTTTCTTGCCTCAGCTGATGTCAGAAATAACTGAAAAAGTTAATTGTCTTTCTTGTGGTAAACAAATACCTCATAAGGATTTCCACTCTTGTCTTCCTTGCCTGGGCCCAGACCACGGCGTCTCGGCCTGTGTAGCCTGTGCTCGCTTCAACAAGCGCTCTCAGGCGAGTTCGCTGAAGACTTTTGCCGATAAATTTGCTTACAACATGCCGTCGGATCTTCCAACGCAAACTACCAAAAAGCGAAAAGACCGACCGACATCCTCAGACCACCGACTCCACGCCCGGACATCACTCCAACGCCAGTGATCGATTTTCCTCCGGATACCGAAACCGAGGAAATGCCCGAGACCATTGCTGTAGACAAGGTCACTCCTGCACGTGGAGCTGCCAGGCCTCCTATGGCCATGTCTATTAAGGCCTACACTAGCTAAGGCAGCCAGCAAAACAAAGCATATTACTTCTAAATCCTTACCTCAGCCTACTCCAGAGACACAAATTATGTCCATGGCTGCTGATTTAATTTCCATGATTAGAGGTTCACAGGCCCATCCTGAGAGAAGGATCCCAGCCTCCTTCTGATAAAAGGCCCAGGGTTGAACCCTCTGAACCTATTCCTTCAGATGAAGACTCTGAGGGCTCTGTCCACTCTGATAACCAGGAAGAGCTCTTCCAGACCTATGAGGACTCGGATGCAGAAGATTCTATCCCCTCCTGAGGAAAGGTCAGGAATATTCCGATTCTAGGAAACGCCTGAGGACTTTCCTTAAGAAGCCCCAGCACAGGCCCTTAGCTATTCCTCCTGTACTTGATGTTCTGGATGATCTATATTCTGACTCTAGTGCTACCCCTGATTCTCTTCCTCCTGCTCCAGCCAAGCCAGACAGGTATTACAGGGTCCCAGAAACTCATTTCCATTTATTCAGGGCCCATTCTGCTGATTTGGAAACTATTTCACAGGGGCCTAAAGGAGTTTCAGCCTCCACCTCTAAAAATCCATTGCCCTCCAACAGGGAGGCCAGGTCATTAGAGAGATGGGGTAAAAAGGTTTACACATCCACTACCTTATCTATGAGAGCTTTAAATTGCCTTTTTCATATGTTATAATATCAGGATTACCTTTTAGAAGATTTACAAAAAACTCTAGCCACTCCTGATCCTTTAGACAGGAAGACTTTGCAGGAAGCTGTACATAACACTCAGCAAGTAAGCAATCACTTCCTGCAGTGTGGGTATGATGCACTGGTAGCTTCATGTAGGGCAGCTGTGGCAGGGGCAGTCATTCGTAGACATGCTTGGTTAAAAGATCAACCTCTACCAGATCATGTAAAAGCAAAACTTCTGGATGCACCTTTGGAAAGAACAAGCTTTTGGTGCAAATGCTAAGGATGTGTTAAAGACCATCAAGAAAAGCAAAATCAGTTCAGACGGTGAAAGATTTCCTCCAAGTTCAACCCCCAGATTCAGTAGGAATTGGCCTTCTAAAACTGGTCCTTTCCTAATACAGAAAAGTTTCAAGGTAAGAACAGACGTGGCCGAGGAAGAGGCCAATACAGAGGCCCTTACAGGGGCGACAATGGCAGCCAGGAAACCAAAGAAGTGACGAGGGGTTTCACCTGCCCCACAACCACAATCTCAATGACTTTCCTCTACTACCGCCTACCAGGGAACAAATAGAAGCTCCCTTGGGTGGGAAATTATCTCTGTTTGCAGAAAATTGGCACAGACTGACAAAGGACAAATGGATTTTGGACATTATAGACCAAGGGTACAGGTTTCATTTTCATACCTTACCAAGAAAACAAGGCATGCCAAACCTACCACAAAACCAGAGGGCAGAGGCTATCAAGCAAATCACTCTGCTGACTCGGATGAAAGCAATAGAAAGAGTTCCACAACAAGAACAAGACCAGGGGTTTTACTCAAGACTGTTCCTTGTTCCAAGAAAAGAATCTCAATGGAGACCAATACTGGACTTGTCCGCATTAAACACCTTTCTCATAGTACAAATGCTGACTCTACAGCAACTCCTTCCCATGCTGGGCAAGGGGTCTTGGCTGATTACTCTGGACCTCAAGGAGGCATACCTGCATGTCCCTATCAAACACAGCTGCAGAAGATACCTCAGATTTCTTGCAGGACCAGAGCATTATCAATTCTCAGCATTGCCATTTGGCTTATCTACTGCACCCAGAGTATTTACAAAATGCCTGGCTTCAGTAATTGCTCATTGCAGGCTCCTGGGGATACAAATTTACCCGTACCTGGACGACTGCCTCATACAAGCGGACGACAAATTGATGTTGACAAAAAACCTGGATTATGTCATACGATTACTTCAAGCTCTGGGATACACAGTCAACTTCCAAAAGTCAAGACTGCAGCCATCCCAGCAAATAATCTTCTTAGGAGCCAAACTAGACACAGCCTCTCAGATGGCTTACCTGACAGAAGACAAGCAAAAGAAGTTAACTCATTACTTCAAAGGTTTAGCAAAACTCACCCAGATGACTGCAAGGAGATTCCTACAGGCCCTGGGTTACATGGCATCCTGCATTCTCCTGGTTCCATTAGCAAGACTACACATGAGAAAGCTTCAATGGTACCTAAAAAGCATTTGGTCTCAACACAGCAACAACTTGGAGACAATTATACCGCTCATTCCATGCCTACAAAAGGAATTCCTATGGTGGGCCTCGAGCCAGGCAAACACAGGTATGTCATTCAAAAAACCACAGATAACACAGACCTTGACCACAGACGCCTCAGACCTTGGATGGGGGGTGCACATGGAAGGCAGGTGTATACAAGGACAATGGTCTCCAAAGGAAACACATCTGCATATAAACCAAAAGGAAATGCTGGCAGTAATGCATGCCATCGAGGCCTTTCAACACCAACTCCAGCAAGGCCATTTACTGATACGGACAGACAACACCACTGTGATGTGGTACATAAACAAGCAAGGGGGCACCCGCTCTTACCACCTTTGCAGACTGACAATGCATCTTTGGGAGAAATCACTGAGTCTAAACATCCAGTTGCAATCCCAGTTAGTTCCAGGAAAAGACAATGTGTTGGCGGACAGCCTAAGCAGGAATTTCACAGATCCACATGAGTGGAGGTTACATCCGAAGGCCTTCAGACAGCTCACTTCGACATGGGGAAAGCCAGAAGTGGACCTATTTGCCTCTCATCTCAACCATCTTCTACCAAAATTCTGCACAAGGACATACCATCCAAAAGCTTGGAAAATAGATGCCCTCTCATTTAACTGGAACTCACTAACAATCTATGCATTCCCACCTCTGCCACTGATGACCTCAGTATTACTAAAGATCAAAGCAGAGAGACCCAAGGGAATCATAATAGCTCCGGACTGGCCAAGACAACACTGGTACCCACTACTACGGAGCATATGTCACACAAGGAGGTGGGCCCCTTCCCAATGGCCTCTACTTCTGACTCAACAAAACTTTGAAACAGTGCATCCAAATCTACAGACACTGCAGCTAACAGCCTGGGAGATCCCATAAATAACTTCAGCCTATCTCTCTCCAAGGAAGTTCAGCGGATACTAACAGAGGCTCAAGACCATCCACCAGAAAGGTTTACTTAGCAAAGTGGAAAAGATTCAGCAACTGGAATACCAGCAAGGGACATGATGCATCATTGTTGAACATCCCACTCATCTTGGAATATTTGGCAGATATGTTAAAGAACGGCCTCTCATATTCTTCCATAAAGATTCATGCATCTGCTATTTCAGCTAGATACAACACTGATCCTCCTGTTTTTCACACCCTTACTAAGGCAATTCCTCAGGGAATCAAGAACATTAAGAAAGGCCCCAGTGCCAGCCTGGGACCTCAATTTTGTCCTAGAAAAACTGACTCTACCTCCTTTTGAGCCAGCAGCTTCAGTTGACTTGCAATTCTCTCTTGGAAGACAGCTTTCCTGTTGGCAATTACATCAGCAAGAAGGGTTTGAGCTACAGGCCCTAATGGCAGTACCACCCTTTATTATTTTCACAGAGACAGAGTTTCATTAAGGACCAACCCTACTTTCATGCCAAAGGTGGTATCTAGGGTTTCTTTAAATCAAGCAATTCATCTGCCTGCTTTCCCCAATCCTGAGAACAAGGGGAAAGACTGTTGCATACCTTGGACATTCACAGACAACTTCATACTACCTGGACAGAACCAAGGCCAGTAGGAAGTCTGAACAGCTTTTGTAGCTTACGCCTGCAGTCCAAGGAAAAGCAATTTCAAAACAGACTATTTCAAAATGGATTGGACATTGCATCAGATTCTGTTATTCCTTTCATGGAAAGACTGTTCCAGCCAATGTCAGACCACATTCCACCAGAGCTACAACCACCTCTACAGCATTCTTAAGAGGGGTGCCTACTAAGGACATTCTAGAAGCTGCTACATGGAGCTCCGTGCATACATTCTCCAAACACTACAATCTCCCTCTATACTCCAGATCCAGAGCAGGCTTTGCTTCGGCAGTCCTGCAGGGTTTGATTGCCACACCATCTTTTCCCTAGAGCATTCCTCCTCCCCCAGCTAAGCTATGGTATTCTACCCACAGTTGCATTCTTGAAGGACATAGTACAGTTTTGTACCTACCATAAATGTAGATGTCCGATAGACATGCAACTGCAGTCGGATTTTCCCACCCTCCATACCCCTCTATGCCTAGGGTCCACTCCTATCCCTGTTTTTCTTAGCTGGGGATGTCTGTTATGGTGTATTTGTTTTATTGCTCATTTATTTGTTTGGAATCCTGTTTTTGTCTTCCAATTTGATTACAGCCTTCCTTGGAGGGCACCTGGCATCTGGGGCAAAAAACACTGAAGAAAATGTCGTTGGCTGATGCTTATGTACTCCAGCCGCTCTGACGTCGGAGAGAAATGCGACATCAGCCGACGTCGGACCCAGACTTTGGAATCCGGCCGACCGAGGGCTGCCTGAGGCAGGACAACCCACATGTTATGACTGCAGTTGCATGTCTATCGGACATCTACATTTATGGTAGGTACAAAACTGTACTTTTCTTTCCTAGGGAAAGAATTTGCTTATATGCCGCTTCGTTATTTTGCCTTTTCGTCTTTTCAAGTTCGACCAAGACACATTCGAAAGAATGCATCTTCGGTCATCTAATAGGAACTCCAAAAAACTTTGGTTTCTGGCTCAGTGTGACAGGTTGCAATCCTGGATATCCTTTTAACATTCAAGCTTTATTTCACGTGAACTAAGAGTTGGAAGGGTAGTGCATATCCATACTGATTAGTATTACTATCATTTTTGTTTTGTAGCCACTGCAGAGGGGCATGATCCGTTTCTAAGGTGACAGTCTGCCCCAAAAAAGTAGTACTTAAAGGCATACAAAGCTCACTTTATTGATGTACACACTCATCAGCTGAGTACCAGGAATGAAGCTTTGGTATTTTATTTATCAGTCTCAGAAAGTTTTCTAAAGCCCCAGGTAGGTAAGTTACTAGTAGCACTGTGTACAGAAATTAATGAATTTATTTTGTGTTTGTTAACTGGGGTTAGAGCACTGCTCTTCATTAACTGTTTTCAGAGTCTACCAAGGAACACTGGTTAAGTGAGTTGCTCAGATTCTCATTAAACAAATAGAAGCTGAGGGAATTAAACTCTGGACTACAAGCAGGAACGGCCTTAGGTCAACTGGTGCCCTAGGAAAATGAGCTCCAAGGTGCCCCCATCACACCACCCAGTGCCTCCATCCTGACTACCTACACCAAATAAACACTAAAAAAGCACCCCTGCTAGAGCGGTGCCCTAGGCGGCCATCTAGTTGGCCTATGCATAAGACCGGCTGTGACTAGAAGAAGCAGACATTATGGCTCATACACTTAATTCTGTGCAATAACTACTAGACAAGTAGACATACAGTTGTTCCAAAGGCCGTTTTTAGGGGCCAGTATCCATTTATCAGGTCTAGTGTTTTCACATATCTGGCTTTTCCTACGTTCTGTATCAGCTTATCGGTTCTTGGCATGGTTATGTTATAGCTGTCAAACATTGATATACAGTTAAGTTTCGTAAAGTCATTGCATTTAATAATTTTCATGCGGCTTGGGAACTAGCACTATTCTACTCCTTTTGCTTTGTGATTCTTGTGACTCCCCCTTGAGTATCTTTTGCACAACTTTTCTTACTGTTTTTTGTCTGGTCTCAGTCTGCCTTTCTAGGTGTTGTATCTGTGTTATGTTCTGTCATTTTAGTTTTTCCAGACATTTATGGGAACTCTCTATTATTTCTTGAGAGAAATTCTCTTACTTTCTGCCTTTGTGCCTTTGACTAGGATTCCTCCAACTACACTTCAGGTAGAGATTCTCTGGTCTCTTTTGTATGAATTCTAGCTTGCAGGTTCACTCTGGGATCTTGCACTTTATTTATTTATTGGCATTTATCGGGAAGGTCCACTGGGCCAGGATAGCCCATTTTCAGTAGAGGCCCAGGGAATAAGTGTAGGGAGAGAGTTACAGAAAATTACAACAAGCTGCATAGAAATTACATACATGACATAAACCTGATAAAACAGAAATAAATGCAACAAGTTGCAAATAGTCATAGTATAAAGGAACAATAGTAACATGGCATATAATACAGCACAGAATACAAATAATTCAGGATTAAAATTTTCTTTCCATAGCTTCAGTACATTAAAGAGAATATAAATGATTTTGCCTGTCTGTTTAGCCTTGTAGTTCATTGAATTTATTCATATAATCACTTCAGATGTCCCTTGCCATTGACTAATTTTTTTTTTTTTGTGGGGAACTGTAACTCTAGCTCCTGATCTCCTGGGTTACATTTTGTCAACTGGATAAAGTTCCTACTGTATCTACTGAGCTTTTCTGCATGTGGACTTTTAATATGGTCATAACCAGCTTTAATCTACTCTGTAAACTAACAGTGTGCTGTCACAAGTTTAAACGGTGCCTTCTCGTCATCTCAAGTTTCTTTAGCAATGTCAAGCAGTTGTCCGGGATGCCTGCTGTACAGAAGTTCAAATGGGCTAAACTTTGTTAAAACTTATAGCACCTTTCAAATTGGAAACTGTTAGTAGGACGACAGCGGGTCTTAGTTTTTACCATCCCTGTTGGCATCTTTCTTTAGCATAGATTTCAGTGTTGCATAGAACCGTTCTGCTAACTTTCTTGTCTGCGGATGGTAGGCTGATAGCTTGATTTTAAAACACTGCAAACTGAAATCCACACAGTGCTCAACCAGATAAAATTCAGCAAATAACAGAAGAAACCAAGTCAGTCAGTTAGCATCACAGCAAACACCTTTTGATCCTCAGAGATAAAATCCACAAGTAACGGTTAAGCGCTTTCATCTGACATAACAGACATCTTCAGAACCAAGTTACTCAATCAAATTAACAAATAGCAGAGCCAGTGCTTACACGCCCTTCCTGTAAGCCAATACATTTTGTTTCAGCATGCTGGTCTTAAAGCACTTTTACAACACATTTAAAATGTATTTAAAATGTTCCTAAAGCACATGAAAACATATTATTGCTAATAACAAAACATTAAACTTGTTGTGCCCTTCTTTTTAACTCACTAACAATTGAAATACTCTCATTTAGTCCTGGTGGATAGGTAGCATCAAATTTAAGCTGCCATTTCATTTCAGAAGACAGTCAGGAGAAGACATATTGTAAATCAATTTGTTATCTTTCTCAACTAAAACCAGGCTAAGACATATATTGAATCAATTTGTTATCCTTCTCAACTATAGTGAGCATCATCTGTTCTCTCGGAGCCTTATTCTATGTCTCTCTGCTTTTACTCTGATAGTAAATCTATCACAGGAATCCTAAACTTAGGAATATCTTCTAATGCGGTGGTGGTGCTGCGGTAGCGTTGTCGCCTCACAGTAAGATGTTATCCTGTTCGATTCTCAGCTAGAGCGTCTTCTGTGTGGAGACATGCGTGAATGGGCGTACCTTCGTTGAAGGTTGTGCATCAGGGCTGGCAACTCGGCACGTAAAAATCTACTGCCAATCATTAGCAGACCGGAGTTCTGCTGTGGCGACCCCTAACCAGGAAAAGCTGAAAGACCCAACATGGTAGAGAACAAATGTATCCTATCTGTTAGTTAATATGGGTCTATATTAGAACATCGAAGTTTCACAACTTCGAATGTTCTAATATCGACCTCTATTCAGCGAACGCTGACAACATTGAACATGCAGAACAGCAAATTTTTTCTTAGGGAACAAATTTGCTGTTCCGAAACACATACACACAACACAAGCACACCAAACAAACAGCAATCCACACACATACACCTAAAATCTTACGATTAACCCTACACTAAACTGTACATACACCACTAACTATCCACTTACCTTAACCCTAACCCTAAGGTCCGTCACTATCGCACACTCACCTCACCTGCGCCCTAACCCTAACTCACCTAACCTGCCCTAACCCTCACGTCAACACAATCGCACAATTATCGGATCCGCGCCCTAACCCAAACTCACTTAACCTGCCCTAACCCTCGTGTCCACACAATTGCACACTGACCTTAACCCGACCCGTAACTTTCCACCACAGTTCTGAAATTAGCGAAGCAACAGAAACGGACAACCAAATTCTTTCCCTAGGAAAAAATTCGGTTTTCTGCAGCTTTGCTATTTTCAGCGTTTGCTGAATAGGGGTTGATATTAGAACATTCAAAGTTGTGAAATTCTAATATAGACCTGTTAATATGTATGTATGTCAAAGTCTTCTATGGAAATTGTATGTCAAAAGTCTGTCCCTAAAACTATGTTTAGTAAAAAAATTGTTCTCTTGGAGCTTTTCTCCCCGGGCCTCCACTGAAAATGGACTTGTAATCCAGTTGGACTCTCCCGGTCAACAAATGTAAAATAAATTAAATAAATTTCTTTGTGCAACAATCTATTTTCCCAGTCCCCAGTGACCTCTTTCATTGAGAGTTGTTACAAAATCAAATAATTACATTTTTTAAAACCGGTACAATATACAGTGTGTCTAGCTATCGCACTTTTACTATCCTTTTTCTTTATATTGTACACATGCTGATAAATTCTTTGCTTCAATGAATTAATAGTTCTTCCAATATAAAATGCATTGCATGTGCAACGCATTTTATATTGGAAGAACTATTTTGTCTAGTCCATACTTTTATTTTCCTCAGCACTTCACCATTCTTTTCCATGCTAATAAACTTACAATAAGAACAGTGTTCACATCTTCTAGTTAAATAATAACAGCAGATCCAGAAGGAATCACCACAGGAGGAGGATATCCGTAAAAACTAAAACCTCTTTATTTTAACATAGAAAAAATGAGCGCTTTCGCGTAGTAGGCTACGCTTCTTCAGATGTAATTTAAAAATAAAACCACTGCCTTTTTATACAAAACTTTTGGCGCGCACGCCAGCAATAATTCAATCAAATTCAATTGAATAACTAATTAATTAATCTAATCACTTGGGAATGTTATACAGTGAACTGCAACAAATGCATTGAAACCATCGCATTTAAGATAAATTCCAAAAAAACACATAGTAAAACTGTTAAAATGTTTAGACACTCTAAACATAACCATTAGAAATTAGTTTTGCCAATAGATGTTGCATTCATGCCAGCAGTTGCATACAATATGTAAAAAATATATAGAAAAAAAAACCTATATTTAAAAACCATTTATTTAGAAATCATAAAAAATTGTATAATGTTAGAATCATGATTACACACTGTGATTTCATAAAATGCTGTTCATGCATCAAACTGTAGCGCATATAGAAGAAATGTATATGCGTGACGCATACAAAATGTACAAAAACATAAAAATCGCTAAAACACAAAGTTATTCTACAAGGTCATCACATAATATTAGAAGTCAGTCCTTATAAAAGAGCTACTGGTATGACTGACTTATGTCCTATAAAACTAAATGTATGTAAATATGGACAAAGATCATATCTGAATGCTGATAACCATTCAGCCGAAAAACGAGTTTCAATCCACTAACTCCACAAATGTTTCAGGGTATAACTGAATCTATTGATCTGCCTTACATGTACTATTTAAATAATGATCATTGATTATTAAGAAGCAAAAAAAGGCAAACAATAACAAAGGACAACTAGATGCCAACAATGAATACTCCCAATAAAAACAGTCCTTAAAAACTGATAATCTTAAAGCTACGAACGTGATAGGCATATCAAGCAGTGAATCGATATTAATTATTAACTACTGAGTATCAATGAGTATAAATATATTAATAATATTTTGATGTAAATACATGACTAAAAATTAACATAAGAGAATGTAAATATATAATATTATAATAATTAAATAAAATGAAATTATTATATGATTAAAAAATAAAAATCCTATAATATGAATTAGTATTAAGTAGATGATTACAGTTCAGTTCTCTATAGATTAAATATATTAACAAAAGATATTTTGCATATGTATGTGAAAAAAGTGTTATCAAACTAAGCCTACTATATAAGAGCATTAAATATAAAAAATATGTAAAAAATAAACCATGCCAAACAAGATGACAGTTAACAGATGTAAATATATAAAACTATATTTTTCTATTATTTAATATTGGTTTGATAGAAACAAACTGATTGATACGTGGATAAATGTGCGCTTTTAAAATAAATGTAAAATAAATTAAATAAATTTCTTTATGCAACAATCTATTTTCCCAGTCCCCAGTGACCTCTTTCATTGAGAGTTGTTACAAAATCAAATAATTACATTTTTTAAAACCAGTACAATATACAGTGTGTCTAGCTATCGCACTTTTACTATCCTTTTTCTTTATATTGTACACATGCTGATAAATTCTTTGCTTCAATGAATTAATAGTTCTTCCAATATAAAATGCATTGCATGTGCAACGCATTTTATATTGGAAGAACTATTTTGTCTAGTCCATACTTTTATTTTCCTCAGCACTTCACCATTCTTTTCCATGTTAATAAACTTACAATAAGAACAGTGTTCACATCTTCTAGTTAAAGGAATACCACCCCTATTTCATGTACTATCCAGTAGTCCTTTAAAATTTGTCTTACTTTTATATGTAAACGGTGGTATAGTATTGAATAACCGACAAACATCACTACCCACTTGTAATAATGTCCAATTTTTACAAATAATTTTTTCAATTTCCTTAGAGACAGTGGTGTAGTGCATTACCATATTATTACCCAGTTGGAAAATGGAACTGCTAGTCCTAGTCACAGAATTTTCCTGTCAGTTAAAACCAAACTTAACAATCAGTGCAAATTTGTTCTGCCTGCCCGCCCAGACCTCGGTAATGATTTTTATCCAACAAGTCACTTGGGTACCCTCTTTCTTTGAACATTTCTCTTAAAGCTGAGAATTCCCTTAAACATTCGGAATTCTCTGATGTAAGCCTAGAAACACGAATCAACTGACTCTTCACAATACCTTTCTTTTCATACATAGGATAACAACTCATAAAATGTAGAAATGTATTGCAGTAAGTAGGATTTTAAAACACTGACATAACTGATGCCATATCCTTGACATAAAGCAACCTTCTTGGTCAGTATGAATTTCTTAGGGATGCCTACTCTGGCGAATAACTGTACCAGTTCACTGGCAATAGCCTTATCCTTAGCTTTTTGTAATTGTATTACTTCTGGAAACTTTGTAAAATGGCCCAGTTTTACTAGCATGTTCTGATGCTCATTGCTAGACTTTACTAGTGACCCTAAAGTGCCCATAGCAGTACATTCAAAAGGCACCTCTATAGTAAGCATTGCAGTCAGGGGACTCTGTCTTGTATCTGGATTGAGGTGCAATGTTCTGGCATTCTTGATAAAAACATTATACCTGGCCAATAAAATTTGGCTGATATTTTTGCATTACTATTGTTCATCTCCAAATGACCACCTAATTCGTAACTATGGGGTGACTTCATTATTAGTGTCCTCTAAGGTTCTTGCACTAGAAAGTGACATAGACTTTCTTCCGTATCTTTAGTTTATGTAAGCAGTCGTCCTTCAACTCAAAATAGGGGTAAGGAGTGTTCGGAGCATCTTGTTCACTTTCCTTGCTTACAAACTTAGTTGTATTCTGTCTTGCCCTCCTTACTATATCATCCCATTGCACCTTTTAAAGTTTGTGTGGCTTACCTTTACTAACTCAGGGTTACTTTCCTCAGTAGTTTCTCTTGAGGTGGAGGTTTAGCTTCTTCCCCCAAAACATTAGCTGTGCATTTTATTTTTCCTGCGTCTTCCATTATGAAGCAGAATTCTGTCAAAAAATCATCTGCTGTTTTATTTCCTCCTCTCTGTACAAACTTCTTGAGTGTTGTCTTTTCCTTTAGGTTGAGCTCAAGTCTGTATTAGTGTAAGTACACAATACCCTCTCTCCTTTCCTGTGCTGCTCTTTGTCTGCAAAGGTATCTCGGGACATATAATTTTTATTGCTTCTTTACTCATTTACAGATGCTTGTTGCTTAGAATCTGTCTTTACTTGAAGGTTTAGTATGAATTTGGTTTGAAACTGCAGAAATAGGTTCAGACCTCTGCATTCTCCTGCTTAGCTCACATTTAATACTCACTTATTCTGAGGGCCCTCATTTAGGTTGCCCATTTCCATCCAGTTATGTCTTTTTCTGTGCAAGCTTTTGTCTTGTAGAAAATCCTAAAAGAATCAGCATAAGTTAACCTTCAGTTCCTCTACTGACACCCCCTGCAGTTTTTGGTTTCTATTGTTGTAGCCTTGATACAGACACTGTATCCTTTATACTGTCTAACCACAATTGAAATCTAGCCCCTTTTGTAGCTTCTTCGGTAACTACCTTCAGTTGGTGTTGATTGGGGACTTTTGTATGATATCACTGTCATTGCACCCCCCTCCCAATCCTCTTAACAAATAGCTATCTTAGCCTGGTGTTCTGCCCCTTTCTTGAGTGTCATCTTGCCACACTGTATTTATGGATTCTCCCTTCTCCCACATTTTCCACAGTGCCATAAACATGAGAAAATATTTTGCTGTGTTACATCATGAGTCACATCATGGCTTACAGCCACAGGCTGTAACAGTTTGCCTAAAACTGTTAAAAGACTACCTCCTCACAGATGTCAGCTGTAGAAATTATGTCACCCCACATGCTTATTACTTCAATTTCTGGTTGTTAATAATCCTATGCTTACTTACTAGGGCATCTTCGACAAGGTTAGTCATACTTCCAAGAATTTAGCAGGGCTCCAACTTTCCTTCCCTCTAGAAACACTGTATAAGTTACCATGTTTAGATTGCAGTGATAGCATGGCTTCAGGTTTAACATTCTTCTACTGGCATTCTTTTTAGTATTGGCAGCACAGAACTTAGCAGTGTGACCTCTTCCCTTGCATTTGAAGCAAATCAACATATGACTTGCTGTTTTTGTTTCACAGAATGTGGCACATTTCTTACTGCTGTTTTAGACTTGGAAACAGTAAATGCAATGTCAAACATTGTATCATTAATTTAATAAGCATTCTACTAAACTTACCTACTTATCACAGTCCTTGGGATCACATTCCAGTATCCAGTTTCTTGTATTACTAAACGGAACTCCTTTAAACCTGTTTAGTGGTATAACTTGTAATATTTTCAATTTACTGTTTAATCAAGTTCTGCCTGTAGCTTTTTTAAATTCTTCATTTGCACTCTTACTGATCTTCCAGCATAAAAAGCCACTTAAAAGAAAATTATTGCTTGTACTTCAGAGATTGTTAGTTTTGGCCAAAAGATCCTTTTTTAAGTTTGGCGTAATGCATGTAATAAGTTTCTTCCATGTCCAGCACCTCTGCTGTCAGACTGGACAGACAGGATTTTTGCCTTGTCTGCTTGTTCCTAGTTCTGTATCATGGTGCTATTTGGTTATATATTTAATTATTTATTTACTTACTCTTTGTTGGCTGGTTAGTCCCCCTACATTAATAGCCTCTTTCTGGGGGACCCTTGGTGGTATTTATACTACTAGGGGAAATTTGGCCAGGGCATTGGGGAAACTTCTCTTCAAATGAATGGTACTCGCAGAAGTACTAGACCAGAGTATGTGTGCATGTCTCATTCCTAGCACAGTGGTGGCTGGGAGGATAGTGCATGAGATGGAGAACTCCTTAAAAGGATCAGAGGTGAATGATAGCTCTGCAAAACGTTGTTGCGGATGTTGCTGAGGATTCGTAGACCATATTTAAGAAGCGCTTATTTGGTGAAATGGAAGAATCTTATCAGAGAAGAATGTGTAGTTACAACACTGTAACCGGTAGGATTACAGGATGATTTAATAAAGGATCAGCTCAAACAGAACAAGCCAGAGAATGAATTATAGTGAGGGGACTTTATAGAAAACAGTGAAGAGAAGGATGTTGAAATGACATTGAAAAGGAACAGTGCACAATTAAAGAAAAGCTATGCATGGACAGTAGTGACTACACAAGGGAGGGGGGGGGGGCAGAAAAATTAGTACATTTCAAAAAGAAAGTTTGTGATAAGAGTAGAAAGCAAAAGAAGCCAAGCATTGAACGGATATGTGTAATTTTATCCTTGGGTGCAAAAACATAAGAGGTAAGAGCTTTCATTTTGAGTAACAAAAATATATTTTGTGACTTTTTTGAAACTGCAGAACTGCACAAGGTGCATAAATGTTTTTGTGTGATTAAAAAAAAAAGACAGATTAATAATCCACGGAATGAATATATGATTAAAGCATCTTTTTAGAGACAAAAAAAAGAAGATAAATGTACAGTTTTGAAGAGAGGTGGAAAGTGAGAGTTTAAAAGAACATCTAAAAATATTTGTAAAGAAATCAATGGACATTTCAAAAAGTATATTATAGGTTCATAGATTAGTACTGGGCTAACTGCCCTTGCGAGCCATTTTAAGCCTAGCCAATTATCCCTTGTGAGACTCAAACCTTGCACCTTGTGTTTGTAAGGCAAACACCTTAACCATTAGGCCACCCTCCCAATAATGAAGGTTTATGGATTAGGGGATGGCATTGAGATGTCATTTTAAAAATGGAATCAGAACAAATGTACACATTCAGAGCATCATAAATGTTGAAGGCAACAAGGGTGTTGTAAAAGTGGGAGCAACCAAAAACAAGCTTTTTTATGTGGGAAAAGGACATTTAATTAATAACTGATAAAAATGTTATGTATGTGGCAAAACATTGAACGAAACAAAGAAATGTGAACTTGAATGTAGCAGATGTAAACAATGGACAGATAAGGATGGAATGCAAAATAAAGTGGAGAATGAATCAAGTATTGTAAAGTAGGGTAATGATAAAGAACAAATTAGAAGTGAAGAAGAGATAGAAATAGAAAAAAAACTTTAGAATTAAAAAAGGAGCTAAAAGATGGAGAGGAATTAGAATTGAAAGTTAGTGACGAAGAAGATGCAAATTGGAAAGTGAGAAAAGGAAAAAAATTCTATTGGTAAAATAGAAAAAGGACATTTTAAATGTATTGATTTAGAAGAAAGGAAATGGATGACCAATAGAAATGCAAAAAAAGTAGTATAGGAAGAAAATTATATAATTTAAATTAAGGAACAGAGAAAGGAATAATTTAAGGATTCTTTCAGTTAATGTAACGAGTATGAAAAACAAAGAGGATAGGGATTTTAGAATGGTGCAACAAATGTGCTGTTGATATTATTTTGGAGTATATAAGATTTTTCACATATAGAAAGATTGCAGACATAAATGTGGGATTGGGAGATAACATAGAATATGGGGAATGAACAGTGTTTAGGAATAAACAGTGTTTAGGAATAGCAGTAGTGAAGACTTTAAATGTGATATTAATTAGAATGGGAAGATTAACAATTATAGATTTAAGATGGCAGCGTGAAAGGTTTATAGAATTGTACCTATATATGCTTATGTGAGCTGCAGAGAAAGAGATAATTTATTTCAGAGGATATTGGATTATGTAGTTGTAAATATGATTGTGATTTAAGGAGGAATAAAAAGAAAATAGTAAAAAATGTAAAAAATGTGGAAGTTATGAAGTGTGGAAAATTTGTTATATGGAATAAAAAAACATAGACATATAGAAAGGGTACTTTAAAATCTGAAATGATTACTTTATAGTATCAGAAAGAATATTTGTAATGGAACAAAAAACTATTACAGCAGTTTTTTTTCAGATAATTTGGCAATATTGTTGGAAACATATGACAGAGAATATATAAAAATAGGAAAGGGTATTGAAAGAATAAATGTAAAGGAATGAAATTATAAAGGAAAGAAAATAATTATGAAAGGATCTATGAAAGCATTGTGTGATAGTTGGTCTGAATGGTGGACTACTTTTAAAAGAAAATATAAATGGAGTCCTGCGCATTGGCAGGATAAAGTAAGAAAGAAAAGAAGGAATATATTAAAACATACAGAGATGCTTTAGAGAATAATAGAGAATATTGCAAAAAAGAGGCATTTATAGAAATCATGGTAAAGTTAAGGCATTATTAAAGTTAAGGCGTTATTATGTAAACAAAAAGTATTTTACAAGGTAGGAAGAAGTATCACCATATTTAAGCAAGATCGTGAAGGAGGATAGTACTAAGATAAGGTAAATCAAAGCTAAAGAAGGTTATTTAGAGGAAAAAAAATATTATGGAAATTGTTGCAAGTTGCATGGAAGAAATGTTTACTTAGAAAAAGGCAGAAGGAGCAAGGAAATGGGAGATAAAAAAAATCTCCAAACAAATTAAAAGAGAATTTGAAAAGAGATTAAACACTTTTCGAATTCATATAAAGTAAACAGTTAGGTATAGTATCTGCAGCAGGTCCGGATTGAATTGTATTTGAAATGTGTAAAAAATCTTGAAGACTGGCAGGAGAAGTACTTATTATGCGTGTTTAATATTTTTTTAAGTTGAATTTGTTTATTTTAAGCCACTGTTGAGTACTGTGAATTTTTTGGGGGGGTATATTAAAATTTATATTGAAAAAATGAGAAAATGAAGATATAAAGAATTTGAGATCAGTAGTATTAAACAGCGCATACTATAAAAATGAAAATAATGCAGAAAAGATTTGTGAATAAAATTCAGTATAGAATTGAGGAAATTGTATATGGTACGAAAGCAACATTGTATATTGTGGGAAATAATGGAAATGTATTATAGCAATGAAATTAAGCAAGCACGTATAACAGTGTATAATAATAGTAAAGCAAGAGTCTTAGTGAATGGTTAAGTAAAGAAATTGACATGAGTAATGGTGTAAGACAAGGCTGTCTGAGCAGCATTGTATTTGCTTCATTTATGTATACAACAGTCAATGAAATTAATCATAAAATGAATGACAATTATGTCATTCATGCTGATGTTGAAATTCCAGTTATGATGTCGTATGCAGATGACATTATTATAACTACTAAAGAAAGGTTGAGAGAAGTTGTATTTTATTTAAAGTCATGTCTATTTCATTTAAACAAATAGAAAAGCAAAGGAATGGGATTTATAATAAAAATAGTAGGTGTACAGCTGTCTATGCGCTCATAAGGTTGTGTTCACATGAACCATAGCTCCCCCATCAAATTGTCCGTTGTTTTGTATTTGTAGGATTTGGGATGTCTATGCAGACTACCAGAAGTATATTAGCACTATCAGTCAAAATTTCCACAAGAACTATTTTGGTTTCTTTGAAGTAGTGCAGTGACCTGAGGATGACAGGAGATATATGCGAGCACTTTGCAGCCCACTTTTCCCTTTATTTGAGGTTTTCTTTTACTCTTCTTCCTACCTCAGGTAATGAAAACCTGAAATTAAGACTGCAGTGCCACGCAGGTCCATTTTTTTCCTGATATGATTATAGTATTAATGTTGTGCATCTGAATCCAAGCTTTTAGCTCCTTTGACTTGGCAAAGGCTACAGAAGTTAAGTAGAGGATTTGATAGGCATCCTGGGATGTTAGGTGGAGTATCTAGCCTTACTTGTCTAGGGAACTTGACCCACTGTGAGTTTTCGTAGTAGTTTGGCATGAGTTTCATCCAGTGTAGTTTTTGGGTCTATATTAGCAACTTGAACAGTCGAATTGTTGAGTGCAAATAGATGGACACATATACATTGATCTACCTCTTGACCAAAATGTGTAAACACTGAAAAGCATAATAGCGAACCATCAGAGTTGGCCAGCACAGCCTCCCTGCCTCCATACTGAATACGTAAAGTAAAAGACGTGATTGCAACCCTACAACTAAAATCCATAATAGTAATTTAATATAATATTTATAATATAATAATATAGTATAATATAATATATGTTTGTTGTGAAATTTAGTTGCAGGGTTGTACATTATGTCTTTAACTTTATGTATTCAATGCGGAGCCAGGGAGGCGGTGTTGGCCAACTATGACAGTTCGCTGTTATGCTTTTCAGTGTTTAAACATTTTGGTAAAGAAGTAGATCGAATTATATGTGTCGATCTGTTTGCACTCGACAATTTGACTGTTTGAGTTGCTAATATAGACCCTACTTTCAGACTGAGATTGGTGTACAATTGGCATATCACTATAATAAGGAAACAAACTTGGCTAAATGTTTCATCTGAAAAGGAGTACCAGGTCAGTACTACAACCTGAATGCTACTTAGGGAAAGAACCACAGACTACCACCATGTGCTATCTGCTGTGCCAATGGTTTTGGGAATACTCAATCTGGTGACTCAGTTGCAGAGTCCAGAGTTTATTCCTATTGTCTGTAGACTTGGGTTTAATCCTTTGCAATAACTATGTGCTGTGCTTCCCATACTTGAGGGTTCATTTTGTTGTCCTCCATGTGCTTATCACTTGACTTTGATCATGTGACTTAAGACAGTGATCTGAGGCAATTGGGAAATTGAGATAGGCTCTTTAGTGGTTTCCTGGACAGCATATCCAGTTACTGTGAACCAAAGTGAAAGAAATTTAATTTTTAAATGTATCTGTATATAAATGAGATAAACTTTGCAAATGAAACACTGGATTTTAATAATTACAGCTAACTCTACAAAATAAAACAATGTTCAGAACAAGAAATTAGGTTGACATATTTTTTTAATGTAATCTGAAGAGCAGGTTTATTAATCTGTGTGCTCAAGTAGAAATGTATTTACAAATCTGTACACTTCCCTTTTGCTATAAGCAGTCCTAAAGCCAAGATGCAAATCTTCCTCTGTGTATTGTTTTTTATAGTTATTCCCTTTCTTTTTATAGGACTGAATTTGCAGCAGACAAAATAAAAAGAAAGAAAAAACGTGAACTTACAGAAGAGCAGAAGCAAGAAATTAAAGAAGCCTTTGATTTGTTTGATACAGACAGGGACAGAGCAGTTGACTATCATGAACTGAAGGTAACAGTCTTCAGAAGAAAAATTAAAGATCATGATTTTTAAGCTATGTTGACTGGGTTCGTGCTACTGTTTTTCAGGGGAGACTCAGTGGTATTCACACTGACTAGGATAAATTTGACTACAGCACTGGGAAGAGGTACTGTGGGATCTTTTACATCCACCTGAGGAAGTTCTTGTACTTCAAAATTGATACAGGCTGTGAAAACATGAAAATACATGTAAACATGACACTGTTTACATTACTAACTTAGAAGACACTGTTTCTGTTGTACATACCTTATTCCTGCTGTTTGAGTTTGAATATTTTCATGTCATTACTTAGTGAGCCATATAACTGTCCCTTGCAAAAGCTAGTGTTCCTGTGGGCTGCCTGTCAGAAGTCCCTGGGGCTTGATTTTGTGAGCGCAGAAAAGGGGACAATACATTGCAATTCCACATTCCAAAAAGTCATTATTAAAATTCCCTTGCACACGATTAAAGCAAACAAGAGGAAGCAGGGTTGCTGCATATCCCACACCCCTATTAACTCTGTATATTAACTTTGAGTTTGCCTTGCTTTAAAGGAGTAGGAATAGTCTAAGGTACAGCAACTTTGGACTTCTGAGTATATTACCCCCCCATTTGTATACATTTCTCCCGTATTCTGTAAAACGGGTTCCACTATTGTTAGCATTGCAGTTGGAGGCCTCAGAATTGGAAGACACACCCTTCCCTATGCTCTTTCTTAAAGAAAGCACAGCAACTGGTCAGTCTGAAAGTTCCCTGTCTGCAGTTGTAACAGCTGTCCCCAGACATGCAGATGATTGAAACATAGATGGTACAGCTGCATATGCACAAAGTGGTTTGTTTGTATTAATTGCACTAACAAAACTGAACTGGAAGAGGTTCTGGTTTGAGCGAAAAAAGTCAGCTTCTTTACAGTCTATAAACTTTAGGCATTGAATCATATCCACTGGCATGCACTTGAACAGTTTGCTGTTTAGCTGGAGTAGCAGGGGTAAAAAATAGTTACTGCCAGAATAGAAGCTGTGAAAGTAACACTTTCCCAGAAAAAAGTAGCTTATGTTCTTCTAAAGAGGAAAGTAAGTTATGTAAGTAATCTTAGCATAGCAATAGATGTTTGAATAAATCAGATGTTCTGTAGTCCTATCTCACCTTCATTCTTACATATGGGATCGGCTCTGACTCTGCCTATTTACAAGCTGGAAGTCTTCTAGTTGGCTTGTGGGTAGGTAGGTATCCCATGGTGCACCAGTACAATCCCCAGATCTCGTTTGACTTGTCGATGAGTTCGGTTGTGCTTCTCTTTGGCTCTGGCTAAGTGTTGCATTTACTTTTTCCAAATATTTTGGCTCTGTTTAGCTTAAAATTGTAAAAACTGTTACTGCTTTATTGTTAATCAGTTAGCGTAGTTAATATTAGTGTAGTTAGCTTATACTTGTGCCATTTGGTGCAATCTTTGGCTTTTGGCCTCTTTTTGGCTTAGTATTGGTATCCTAGTGTGCTGGTTTTCTTATACTCCTAGAATTAGTAGCTGTAGGTGCCTTTTGCTCACTGTTAGACTGTGTGTGTTAATAGGATAGTCTAGTGTTTTTGGCGGCTTCCCACTTGTTAATTGGTTAGCATTGTTGGATTTGCTTTCATTGTTAATGGAACTACATTCTGTTAGTTCTTGGCATAAGTTTGAGTTTTTTGGATTCCAGCTTATTTTGCTGATATTACTGTTGAGTGTGTGAGATTCTATACTTTCTGTAAACTTCTAGGTCTGTTTTAGTTAGAAGATCTAGTTTCTTCGTTTCCTTTCCTGCCCGGGCTAGGCCCGTTTAAGTTAGAGGACCTAGTCCTCGTGGTGTCTTTCTCCTTCCTGCAGGGCTAGGCCCGTTTAAATTAGAGGACCTAGTCCTCCTTCTCCTTTTTCTCTGTCTGCGTGTGTCCTTTCTGTAAGAATGTCCAAAGAGAGTAAGGATCATAAGCCATCTGGCTTTAAGAAGTGTATTAAGTGCTCTCAAAAAATTTCCATAATGGATGGTCACGGTAACTGCGTTTACTGTTTGGGGGCCATCCATTTACAGGAGACCTGTTATTTTGCCATGCTTTTAGTCCTATGGTGTTGCAAGAGAGGAAGAACAAGCTCATCCTAAAAGCTCTTTTTAAACCTTCCTTTGAGGAAGATCTGTTTAGCTCTTCCTCATCTTCAAAATCCACTAAGGGAAAGTCCAAATCCTCTAAGAGGCCCTCTCCGGCATTGGCTGGTGTCTCGGAGCCACCTCTTAAGATCACAAAATCAGACAAGTCCACTGTCTCATCAGCTCCACAGACCTCTGTGCCGACTGAGAGCAGTATTGTGATTACAGGGACGGTTCCAAGTATTTCAGAGCCGACCAGTGAGACTCTTTCTCTGAGCTGGTTTATGGATCCTCTACCAGCCTCCTTCATAATGAAATCTCCGATACCTCACAGATCCCGCTCTCCTACTCTGTCATCCAGGTCTTCCAGGAGTTTATCAGAAGAAGATGTGGAGAGGGTAGTGCTGAGACTGTTGAAGTCATCTGCTTTGTCTAAATTACTGTTGGCTCTGACCCAGTCGGTTCCAGAGCCACTCGAGTTCGTTCAACCCTCTGCAATCATTCCTCCTCTGAGCCATGCCGGTCCTTCGGAGCCGGAGTGTTTGGTACCACTGGTGGAACCTTCAGCTCCAGCTCCCCCTGTGGCTGTCTCGGAGCAGAGTTCTGCTCCGACACTCTCGGCATCATCCGTAGTGTCTAGGGGTCGAAGCTCCCCGGTCGGCCCTGACAGGGATGCTTGGAACCAAACTTCTTCGGTTCCGAGTCTTCCTCTCGGTGAGTCAGTTACGGTGAGTTCAGACCCTATGTAAATCTCGGAGCCGATAGCTCTGGAGCAAGTGGCATCCACTGTCTCCTCGGAGCCAGGGAGGTCTTCGGAGCCGGAGAGATTGGCATTCGAGATGATGAGGAGTGTGCTGTCCTGATCGTGAGCTCCTACCAGAGGTACCGGCACTCTTCCCCCTAAAGCACCTACTTCTGTCTCTGCTCCTACTCCATCCATGGACAGCAGAGACCCTCAGGAGCCACCAGCTGGTGGCCCCCACTCTTCTGTGATCTCCCCGGAATGTCCTTCTGAGGAGCCCCCATGGAAGTGAACATGTACGAAGAAGCATGTAGACACCCAGGATGAGTCTCTGACCTCTGACACTGACCTCGAGGAGTCAGAAGGGTCCCCCGAGTCGTCCTCTGATGAAGTCTCCTTCGTAGACATCCTGGAAATTTTTAAGCAGAGGTGCGGCAGGCCCACTGTCACCATTTCTGATGAGGAGTCTGTGTACCCGAAGGCTTTTGGGTCTCAACCTTCAGCCTCTTGGGTGTCTCCACCTTTCGACGAACTGATGGAGCTTGTTAGTTGAAAGGTGTGGGATACTCCTGATGCCGTAGAGCCAGTCCCCAGGAGACCAAACAAGTTTCTCTCTGCCCCTCCTGAGAAAGATTTTTTATCTAAAGGTGTTCCCATAGATGCCATGGTGGTGGCGGCGGCCAGTAAGAAGGAGCTAGCTGAGACTTCTTCTGTTCATCTGCCGAATAAGGAGTCTCAAATGATGGACAGGTACGGGGAGCGTATCTTTAGTTCAGCGGCATTTACTCTCAGATCGCTGAACTACCTTACTCACTTCACAAGACTTCAGAGAGATCTCCTTAAAGAGTTAGGAGATTCTCTCTCTACAAGGTACATTGACTGAGGGAGTCCCTGACAAGGTTTCTGCCCAGTTGTCCACCTTGAACTCTATCGTCAACTCTTCCATGTGGCTTATTTTGTATGCAGCTGATGGAGCAAGTAGAGCAGTGGATACAGGAATTTCCCTGAGGTATCATTCCTAGATGCGTTTAAACTTTGCGGAACCGTTCAAGTCTACCAACGCCTCCTTTGACGGTTCCTCCTTGTTTGGATCCAAGGTAAAGGACACTCTCACCAGGTGCGAGCAAGAAGGAAAAACATTCTGCCATGGGTGTACGTTTTATTGTTCCCTCTAGACCATACCCTAAGGGTCAAAGGGGTGGTAAAATGCGGTTCAAAAAGTCCCAGAGGTTTTTCAAGGATGCACAGGGTGACTCCTCCTTCAGAGGCAGAAGAGGAGGAGGAAATGGTAGACATCACCCTAGAGGCAGGGGTGGTCTGCAAAACCAGGGAGGTCGTGATTCCTTTCGGGGCTGGCCTTACCAACGTTCCTGATGTTGGGCTCAACTGTGCTTCTCTGGGACTGGTCGGGGTTGCATTTCTTTGTATCCAGAAGCCAGGCTGTGTATCACTGAAGACAAGTGGGTACAAAGAATTATTACCAGAGATTATGTCGTATCCTTTTCTCTTCCACCTGTTGTTCCCAAGAAGATCCCGGATGTTCCACCCAGTCTCAGGGATCAGGCAACTGTGGAGGTCAACAAGTTGCTGTCAGAAAGAGTCATCCAAACCGTTCCAGCAGACCAAATAGGATCCGGAACTTACTCCAGATTCTTTCTACTACCGAAATGTGCAGGGATTGGAGGCCTATTCTGGACCTCAGCAAATTGACCGAATCAGTAAAGAAGGACAAGTTCCGGATGGTGACACTGCAGTCTATACTCCCGTTATTAGGGAAAGACAATTGGATGTGCTCAGTAGATCTCCAAGACGCCTATTACCACATAAAAATGGACAGGGCATTGAGGAGTCATTTACGCTTCCGGCTGGGAGCCAGTCATTACCAGTTTCGTGCTCTGCCCTTTGGTCTCACCACAGCCCCCAGGGTGTTCACCAAATGTATGGCAGTAGTGACAGCTCACCTGAGACGTCGAGGATTCCAGGTGTTTCCATATCTGGACGCCTGGCCCGTGACCACCCCCACCAGGCATCTACTTCTTCAGACCAGGGACGCTACTGCTCAACTTTGTGCCCAGCTGGGAATTTCTATAAATTGGGAAAAATCTGCCTTATTGCCCTCTCAATCTGTGATTTTTATAGGCGCAGAGATAGACACAGTAGACATGTTGGCTCATTTTCCTGCCTGAAGGGCACAGAATCTGGTCCTTCATATTCGGCGTCTTCTTCCCTTATGAATGGTCAAAGCCAAGATTATTCTGCAACTTCTAGGGACCATGGCTTCCACCATATTACTAGTGCCATTAGCCAGGTTACACATGAGAATTCTTCAGTGGTTCCTGTTGCCCCAATGGTCTTTTCAGCACCTCCCATTATTTCATCACATTCTGCTGACAGAATCTTGCAAGAAGGGACCTCCTTTGGTGGACACTACCCAATCAGTTAACCACGGGCACCTCATTTGTCCCTCACCAACCCGTTGCTACTGTGACCACGGATGCCTCGCAAGGTGGGGGGTATTATCTTGGCAGGACTGTCCAAGGCACATGGCAAGATCATGAGGCTCACCTGCATATCAAGGTTCTAGAGATGAGGGCGGTGCTCCTGGCATTGCAAGCACTCCACGACCTTCTGCCTCTGGGGACTATTGCAATACAATCAGACAACATGTCGGTAGTATGGTATATCAACAAACAGGGCGGAACCAGATCTTACCCACTCTGTCGAGAGGCCATCCAAGTTTGGAAATGGGCGATAGCTTCCCAGTGTTTTCTGGTGGCAACGCACATTCTAGGGACAACCAACGTGATGGCCTACAAGCTCAGCAGGGCAATCCTTATGCCTCACGAGTGGTCTCTGAAATGAAACAGCAGAACAGATTTTCCGCAGATGGGGACAGCCTTGCTGCGACCTCTTTGCTAGTCCAATCAATGCCAAATGCAGCAGCTACATCTCCCTCATCCCCCCTCCGGGGGGGGGTCACAGAGAGACGCACTTGTTCACGATTGGCCCCTGGGTCTCCTGTATGCTTTTCCTCCCTTTTTCTCTCATTCCTAAGGTTATTCAGAAAGCGAAACAGCTGGGAAGCAAACTTATCCTCATTGCTCCTTACTTGCCTCGTCAGGTTTGGTTCCCCTTCCTCGGGCCTATTCTCCTGAACCATCCTTGGATCCTGAACCCAGCTCCAGACTTGTTGACTCGCATGTCAGGTTCGCTCCATCCCTCCTTACATACCTTCAATTTGACAGCATGGCTGCTCCAGTTCCCTCCCTAGTCAGGCTTCACGACTTCTCACCCTCCGTGACTCATATCCTTACGTCTTCTCATAAACCTTCTACTGGGAGACTATATTCCAGTGAATGGAGAAAATTCTCTGTCTGGGCTGAGAAACTGAATGTTGACCCTGACACTGCCTCCATTCCAGTGGTTTTGGAATTCCTGTCAGAGTTTTTCACCAGGGATCTGCGGCTACCACTATTAGAGTTCAGTTGGCAGTGACTTCAAACTTTCATCTAGGTTTTCAAGATTTGAATCTGATGTCACATAAGCTGTGCAAAACCTTCCTTAAAGGTGCCACAAAGATGCCACTTTAAGACCCCCTATCAAGAACCTGTTGCCTCATGGGATTTACATTTTGTGTTGTCCAAATTGAATTCTCCACCCTTTGAGCCTTCCCATTCATCTTCTTTGAAATTCCTGTCCTGGAAGACTTTGTTTCTGGTGGTTATCACGTCAGGCAGACGGGTGTCAGAGTTGCAAGCATTGTCTGTTAAACCCCCTTATCTGATTTTTCACAAGGACAGGGTGTCCCTTTGTACTAATCCCTCCTTTGTCCCCAAGGTCTGTTCCCATGCCACGTTGAATCAATCCATAGAGCTTCCAATGTTCTTTCCAAATCATGCCAATGCAACTGTATACAGGTTTCATCAGCTGGATGTCCATAGACAATTACGTTTTTATTTGCACCGGACTAAGGAAATCCGATCAATTATTTATTTTCTTCTTTGAATCCAGGCCAGGTTTACCAGTTTCCAAAGTGACACACTCTCTTATTAGATTTCTAGCTGTATAGCTTATGTTTGCAATTCTGAGGGTAGACCTTTACCCTTTAAAATTAAGGCTCATTCTACCAGATCTCAGTCTACCTCTGCAGCCTTTCAAGCCAACGTCCCACTTGATAATATTTGTGCAGCAGCTACGTGGGCTACCCCTCATACTTTTATTACTCATTACAAATTGGATTTAACCTTCAGGGGTAGAGCTTCATTTGGTTCCATGGTACTCAGGAGTATTTTTCCTTGAGCCAGCCAAGAATAAGGTGCTAGGTAAGCTGTCCCATATGTAAGAATGAAGGTGAGATAGGACTACAGAACATAAAGAAGTTGTGTACTCACCATAACGTTCCATGTTTGTAGTCCATATCACCCTTCATTCTTACGAACCCACTCTCCTACCTCCAACCTGGAAGTACTTGGAGACAGAAAAATATTATTATCCTTTTTATGGAGACCTTTTAGTATTGACTTCTTGGTACAGTTGTTATTGTCTCTCCTAGTTAGCAGCAAACAAGATCTGGGGATTGTACTGGTGCACCATGGGATACCTACCTAGCCACAAGCCAACTAGAAGACTTCCAGCCTGTAAATAGGCCGAGTTGGAGCCGAGGATCGGCTCCAATCCCATATGTAAGAATGAAGGGTGAGATGGACTACAAACATGGAACGTTACGGTAAGTACATAACTTTTTTTTTTTTTTGTGCAGTAATCTAGGCTATACTGCACAACCTCCAAAGATCGGACTAGTCAGCCAGCTTTCAAAGCTTTAGGGTACCACCCATGTATGCTAGTCACTGTACAGCTCAAAGTGGGACAGTAAAAAGTCTGTGGCTAGAGCACCAAAACTTCAGAACTTTTTGTCTCAGTTGACTGAGGCTAGAACTCTACCAGGTAGGAACAGTAATAATAAAAATCCCACAATCTGGTAATAAAAATAGCAAAAATGAGACGTGTAAGAGGTGTGGATGGAGGATGCAGCTACTGCAACAGTGATCTATTCAAACATCTACTGTTATGGAAAGTTTACTTACACAACTTACTGTGTTCATCATTAGATCACTGTTACATTTGCCTGAGCTACATGGGATGAATCACTTCAACGAACCAAGTAGTTGCACAAACTCTGTACCAAAATAAGGAAACTACACTCCTTCGCTCCTCAAAAACATCCAGTAAAGAGACCGGTAACACTGGAATAATAGACTTTATTAATGAACTTAAGCTTCTTTGTGAGCTTTTCGTCAGTTTAAAATTCACCAACTTCCTCAGAAACACTGAAAGCGTAAAAACGGAAAGAACGTCACTTAAAACACCACTCATTTAAATACCCTTTCATAATGAATAAAGCAATAAATATATAATCCCTAGTACTGATGAAATTGAAATAAAGTGAAAACAATAAAATAAAATAGAATAACTAATGCTACGCCCTATCTCATGAGGCTCTTTAGTCTCAATATGCAAGAAATAGACAGCCTATCGTTGATACCCGGATGGTGGCAGGCATCCAATCTTAGTTGCCATAGCAGCTCTCTTCCCTCTAAAATGAGAGAATCAACGGCACCCCTGCCATCCGATCTAACATGATCAATGATAGTAAATAAGAAAAGGTGGAAAGGATTTTCCTTTACATGTTTTGCCAATGCATTTTCTACCTTACCTTTTCTAATTGCGTATGTATGTATGTTCGTAGATTTAGTTTTCTATCTGTCTTGCCGATGTAGAAAACTGGGCAATGAGAACACAGGGCTAAATAAACAACTCCTGAACTGGTACAGTTGAATCTACCTTGAATAGTATATCTAAATTCTCTGGTGACAAAAGATGAGCCCACCATAATAAAACTTATAGTACCGGCACATGTTACATTTATACATGTCAGATCTTGCCAACATAGGCTCATACTGGGACTCTAAGATATTTTTTAGGTTTTTACCCCTCCTGAATGTTATTTTGGGGAATTCCCTTGCATTTGCTGTACACAGCCTATCTTGCATGAGATATCTCCAATTCTTATAAATAATAGAAATAATATCCTTTACATCCACATTATATGTGAGAGTAAGACTAAAGGGGTGGATTATCTTGCTAGCTTTAACTGCTGAACTTGTATTCTCACTGGTATTGGAAGAATTTAATATGGGAACATAAAAACCTGACACCCGCTTATTATGGATTTCACAAACCAAGTCCAAAATTAGATCAGCCGAGTACCCTCTCCTTGAGAAAAGACTCTCCATGAATTTACATTCATTAACAAAGTCACTATCTCGAGTCACCATTCTCGCAGCCCTCACCAGTTGCCCCTTAATGATCGATTTCTTTTGAGAAAAAGGGTGACAACTGCTAAATTGGAGGTAGCTGTTAAAGAATGTTTCTTTGTGGTGTATTCTAGCTTTGTAACGATTAGTTTCCCTCTCTTTAGAAAGATCAACATCCAAATAAGAAATTCTGTCACTTTCCACGTTGAAAGTGAATTTTAAGAAATCAGTAGAAGAGTTGGAAGTGATTTAAAAGTATTTTTTATTTATTTATTTTATTTTACATTTGTTGACTGGGCTAGTCTGGCTGGATACATGCCCATTTTCAGCAGAGGCCCGAGGAGAAAAGCTCCACAATATACTGGTACATTACATAAAATACATTACTATAAGATACAACTTATATATGATAAATGACTAATTGAATGTAGGATATTAACAATACAGATTTTTTTTTTTATGTACAGTTCTTAAATTACATAATTTTACAGAATATGTATAATACTTAAAAAAACTAAAATACTGAGTAGAATTCCCATCCCCATGTTATTAGGAAAGCAGGGTAATAATTAAAGAAAGAAAAGAAAGAAAGAGAGAGGCACAAAGGTCTATACTATATAGTATTGACAGTTATGATAAAGAGATGTTATAGGAAAAGTAATATCTAAGTGGATATGAGCTACAGAGGAGGAGTGATACAAGTAGTAGAGACAAGTAGAAAGTAATGGAGAGGGAGAGAGGAGAGTTGGGTACTAAAGTCAGTCATTGAAATGGTACCTTAGTTGTTTCTTGAAAAGTTTTGATGAGCCTAGGGAGGTCAGTTCTATGGGAAGTTTATTCCAGTAAGAGCCAACAACATTTGTAAACAAGGAGTCCCAGCTTTATTGTGTGATTTGAGGAGTAGTGACCTAGTTTGTTTTTTGAGGCGGAGGGAATAAGATCTTTGTGAGGGTGACAGGAGAATTTTATAGGTGATAACTAACTGGTGGATTTCTGAAGGTTTGATTTTGAAAGGTTGATAAAGGATGGGGAGGCATACAGTAATGTAGAGATGAGATGAGTTTGGGCTAGAGACACCCTGCTAGTTGGTGTAAGAAAGGGCTTAAGTCTATAGGGCACCTATCTCTTTTATTTACAGCTTTGATGGTTAGGAATCAAAGTTCAGTTGATTATCTATTGTAAAACCTAGCAGTTTAGTTGAAAAGTCAGGTGTAATGATAGTGCCATTATCAGAAACAATAGAGAAGGAGAGGAGGAGACAGATATGTTGGAACCATTTTTCTGCTGCTGTAAAGACTTTTTGGCTTTTGGGAAGAATGGAGTTCAGCTGGAGATCCAGCAGAGCAGATGAGAGTTGAATCGTCTGCATACTGAATACATGTGGATGTTGGGAGTGAAATAGATAGGTTATTGATAAATATGGAGAAAAGAAGGGGACCTAGGATGGATCCTTGAGGGACATATCCTTCAGGTAAGAGTCAAACCAGTGCAATGCCATAGAGTCAAGTGAGAGAGATTTCAAAGTGTCTAGCAGAAGCTGATGGTTCACCATATCAAAGGCTTTAGACAGGTTTTTGTTGATATTGTCTGTGAAGGAGAGAAGAGCAGTAGAAGTGCTATGGGAGTCTGCTAGTAGGCTATTAGGCTATGGGACGGAAATTAATAAGCTCATTAGTGTTTCCTCCTTTATGCAGAGGAATGATGTCTGCTGCTAGTTGTAGATATTCGGCTGGTAGTTGGTCCGCTGATGGAGTGCATGGTTTTAGCTTTGAGAGAATTTAACGTGTAGGTGGTGAGAGGAGACTTAAATTTTTTTTTGTGGGGGGGTATTTGAGGAGAGAGGAGAGGTTTGAGGGGGGGAGGGGGGGTGTTTGGTGTGTTAGTGGTGACTGTTTCAGAGAAAGAAGTTGTTGAATGTATTGATTATATTGGGGAGGGGTTTGAGCTAGGTTAGTTGGAGTAGGTGTTTTGGTATTCCCTGGATGGAGCAGTTTGTTGATTCCTGACCAGAATTTTTTAGTAGTTATTGTAGTTATTTCTCCTTTTAGGATGTTAAAAATATCATCCAAAAAGCGTGTATATAACAATACCTTTTCCTGAAATGGAGGATATGTAAACACATATTCCCTCTCCCAAAATGCCATCACCAAATTCACTACACTAGCACCGCATGGAGAATCCATAGGTACCCCGATTTTCTGTAAATAGTATTTGTTGTTAAAGGATACGTAATTGTTGGATAAAATTATATCCAGCAATTCACTGACCAGTTGTATTTCCTCCTTGGGTGTTCCTTTAACATTCATCAAAATCGGAGTCTAATCCAGTGCCACTGTATGAGGGATAGAAGAATATCAATCCCTCACATCTATAGTTAAAAAATAACTATCAGTTCTATAAGGGGTTTGATTTACTCTTGACAAAAATGACCAAGAGTCCTTTGAAATCTGAACTTCACTCGCTACATATTTCTTCAAAATAGAATCAACCACCTTAGCCCCTGCATAGGTTATGCTCCCTCTAGCACTGACCAACGGGCGCATAGGGGGGGGTCTTCAAGCTTTTTGTGAATTTTGGGAGAACCGAAAATTATAGGAATTTTAGGTGCTGATATAGATATGTAATTAAATAAATGTAGATCTATTGTATTATTAATAAATTTATCGTTATAATCTGCAATTCTAGCAATGCCTATATTTAACTCGTTCTTAGATAGTTCCTATTAAGTGTCAGTAGACAAAATATCCTCCATTCTCCTGATATAATCACATTGGTTCATCACTACCAAGCCTCCCCCCTTATCAGGTGCCATGACTCTAACTGGTGCTTTACAAAGAAGATCCAAAAGATCTCTTTCTATCTTACTAATGTTAAATGTTACATCATGGGATAAAGAGGGTGTGCATAATAGATGACGGATGTCCAGTTCACAAATCTGTTCGAACACTTCAAGTGATGGACATAAAGGAGGATTATAGGTACTAGGGATGTTAAAAACACCCAAATCTATAGAACCCTGGCCCAACAAGAAGAGCAAATTTAACTTTCTGACAAATAACTTC
This sequence comes from Protopterus annectens, assembly GCF_019279795.1. NCBI lineage: Eukaryota > Metazoa > Chordata > Ceratodontiformes > Protopteridae > Protopterus > Protopterus annectens. The sequence continues at coordinate 835,978,837 of NC_056730.1, read as the reverse complement.
AATTCTAGTAAAGTTTTAGCCAGATCCGCCCTTTTGGTAGGGACGAAATTGAGGCCCTTGGCTAATAATTCCACCAGTTCACTGGAAAAGTGAAAGTCAGAAAAGTTATAGATGTTGAAGTCCGAATCAGCATTGGTAGTAATAACAAATGTCTTTCTAGAAAGCTGGACTTCTACATCCTGGGACTCCTCTAATTCCTCCTGTTCCTGGTCTTCCGGCCCTGGTAGGAGGAATGATGAGAGGCTGAATTCTGAAAATTTGACTGGTCTGTCTCCTGGACAGTAAAGGAAGCTCGCTGTTGTTGAGCCAAACTATCACTCCCTCAAATTTCCTCTCCAGGTGATGAATTATCAGACCCCCCTTGGATGGTGACACTGGAATTTGCCCTCTCTTTCATGATGGAGTTCCTAGTTCTTCCCAAATTACACACACTGGAAGCCAGATAATTACCTTGTGAAGGGGACGTTTAGGATATGCTGTACCCTCCCCATAGGCTTTAATGTCCCTTTTGAGTTTTTTTATTTTTGTTAGCTGTGATTTTGTTGATATATATTGGTCTGTACTGTTAAATGACCTCTCATATTCGAAGAGGTAACGATGGAATTTAAGTCGTTCTTGATTTCCACATCCAAATTGGTTATTTCTTTAGTTAAAATATCAGCCGCCTGTTGGTAATGGTCTTTAATCAAGTCCATCAGTTCAAAACCATGCATGTCGAACAACTGAATCAAGTCTGAATGGAAAGTGGATCCCTCCACCAACCCCGTAGGGTATTGCCAGGACCCAAGACCTTTGGGGACCACTTTAGCTAGTTTACACTCATTGAAATAAGCCACTTCCAGCTTAATCTTTTTCAATTTCATCAGGCTGTGATCCAACATATTCAATTTAGATGGCAGATCTATAAATTCGGACATAACCTGAAGTCTCTGTAGTTAACCCTTGATTATCCTGTAAGGAAACTGGGCGACTGAGCCACGTAGTAAGATTGAAGGACTCCGACTGATTGTTGACATTAGAACCAGCAGCAATATTAGAATATAGTGGAACACTTCGCCTGGAATATATGTTCTGCATATTTTCACCTTGTATGCCCACACTGGGTACTGGATTAAGACCTTCCTGTCGGTTAGCTCCACCTGTGCTGCCATTGAGAGAGCCGTTATCTTCCAAATTGCCTGGTCGCCTAGTAGAATGAACTCTGTCCTGGTTGTCTCCATAAACATTCGTATCTAGTGGCGGAATTGTGACGCTCGCTTCAGGGCTCCCTTGGGACTCCATAAAGTCATTGAAACGGTTTGGATCAAAAGTTCCACTAGTTGAGTTAGACAACGAGTTGTATCCTCCGAAGCAGTACCAGAGGGCAGTAAAGGGGTAGTATCCATCTCAAAACAAAACACTTCAACGAACCAAGTACTTGCACAAACTCTGTACCAAAATAAGGAAACTACACTCCTTCGCTCCTCAAAAACATCCAGTAAAGAGACCGGTAACACTGGAATAACAGACTTTATTAATGAACTTAAGCTTCTTTGCAAGCTTTTCGTCAGTTTAAAATTCACCAACTTCCTCAGAAACACTGAAAGCGTAAAAACGGAAACAACGTCACTTAAAACACCACTCATTTAAATACCCTTTCATAATAATTAAAGCAATAAAAACGCTAGAAATAATTGGAAAAAACATTGGAATACCACTATATAAAAGTATGAAAAAACATGAAACATGATTCCCTCATACTAAATACAGTATATCTTACTTCTGCTTGAAATAAAAATATGTAATCATTATAAAAATCATTATAAAATTGCAACACGTGAGTCCATGATATCCCACTAGTTAAATCTAATGGTATTCTATTGAGCAATAAATATATAATCCCTAGTACTGATGAAATTGAAATAAAGTGAAAACAACAATAAAATAAAATAGAATAACTAATGCTACGCCCTATCTCATGAGGCTCTTTAATCTCATGGGATGAATACCAGAGCTCAGAAAGAAAGGAAGGAGGAGTATCAGAATCTTTGAGCTCTTGGAGAATAATTCTAGCAAAGCCTGATCTGCACCTAGAAAAGAATCTAGTTTGTAGTGCTTGGTAAAGGTGTTTACAGATAACCAAGTTGCTGATTAGTATATTTCTGGAGTTCACCTTATTCCAAAAAGCCACAGAAATAGCCACAGTCTTGGTAGAGTGGGCTTTGACTTTGCCTGGAAGTGTCTTGCTGTGGTGAGTGTAACAAAAAACAGTAGCATGAGACAACCATTTAGATTAGAAATTGTCTGTTTTGACACGGATTGTCCCTTTTTCTTTCCTTCCTAGGAAATAAACAGTTACTCAGAATTCCTGAAGGTTTTTTGAGCTGACATTGTCATAGCTCTCAACCTTCCATCTCCAAAATGAGGAACACTCGCCTTCATAATGTGGAATAAATGGGCAAAATGTGGAACACATACTAATGGCTTACTAACAACTTCAACTAGGAAGGTCATAGAATGGTTAAAATATGCTGGTTTTACTTATAAAGAAGATCCTTTAATGAATTAATATGATTAATTTCTATTTACCATGGATTTCACTTAAAAAATTCCTAACACTGAATGTGTGACAGACTCTTTCAATATGGAACTTTGAGGAACATGAACTTTTTAAGACCCCAAATGAGGTACGTTCCTCGTAATGAGTTACACTTGAGAGGTATGGAGAGTGTCGTATCTGAGTTGCCTGTGAACATGCTGAGTAAATAAAATTCTTTCTTCTTTTTTTTCTTTTGTTATAGGAAGAAAACAAAGAGATGAGTTACCTGGCTCAGTGTAAACTCAAACAGCCTTAGATGTAAAGGAAATATTTACTTTGTGTTACCCTATCTCTGTGAAAGATTTGATAAGGGTGACTTACCATAACAGCTTGTAACTCAGGTACTCATCTTGTAGAGCAATGAGTAACACCATTTTCCAAATAAGAACTTCAAATAGCTTTCTGAGCAGGTTCAAAAGGAAATGGTGCAAGATGTTATTTATTATGATCACTGCTGCAGTAGCTTTAGCTGTATGGGTTGTATCCTTCTAAGGCCAACTTCCAAAGCTTAAGGCACCTCCCAACATCTGCTGTTGTGTGGTAAGATTACTTACAGAACTTACTGCCCTCATTTTCTAACTTTGAATTGCAGTCAGAAAAGCATGCTTCAGGATCTTCTACCGAACTTGACTACTTGATTCTGAGGAAAGTGTTGGCATCACATTTTCCCCTGTAAATAAATGTAAAAAGATGTTTCAGCATGATGAGAATTAAATTCCAGTTGCTTAGAAAATGTATTATGCTTTGTTTAGTTGGATGTTCCTCAGTCAGTAACTGTTCTTGTTTTACCTGCTTTATGAAATGTTTCTCTCACACCTTTGCAGTTTACCTGACAGTCAGCCTCCTGCTCCTAGAAAGGCTGATAGGTTGTAAAGGGTTCCTCCCATTCTAAAACAATGTGCTAGACATGTTGCTAATGTCAGTTCCTTTCCATCTGACAAGGATAGGACAGCTTTTGGCAGATTTGGGATGTTTATTCTGCTTCTATCTTCTATTTTGACGTTCAGTATTTAAACTACTGAGCTCATATTTTGGAAGTTTTTACTTCAGTCTGTAGATGATGCGAATAAGGTTGATTGTAATATTGCTTCTGCGGAGGCAAAACAAATTCTTGAATGCCTCTTTCATTTCTGCTTCTCATGTTGTTAAACATGTCTTAAAGTAGTTACAAGAAGATTTGCTTGGTTACAGTCTCCATATGGAAGATATTGACAATGAAATGTTAAATTTTCACTTGAACAAGGAAGATGTTCTTCATATTGATCACTGCTACAGTGGCTTTAGCTATGAGTTATATCCTGATATAGCAGCTGGCCAGCTTCCAAAGGTTCAGACCATTTTCCATGCATCCAAAATGTCAGGCAGCTTGAGCTGACTAAAAGACAGGTTTGGGCTTTTTAGGATTAACGGTCAGCTTTTGCTGTTCTTTGCTGGGCAGTTAAGTTCCCTTTGGAGAAAAAACTTTCATTTTTATTATTTGTGTTGCTGTTTTATCACTTTTGTCTTTAGGAAAGTTATTTTAAAAATAAGAATGTTATGTCTTAATGGACTGGCACAAAACTGTAACATACTTTTAAAAGGAGTTCTCATTTTTCCTGTGAGTTTAAAAGTGGTGTAAAGTAAGCTGAAACATTTTTTCCTCTGGATAAATTGTATTTATTTTGCCTTTTTTTTTTTTTTTTGGTTGGCATAATATTTTGAAGTACTTTTTATAGTGTTTTTCTGTCAAAAAATGAACCTGTAGATTGGTAGTGTTTACCAGTATTTGCTGCTTGTCTTCCCCAGGAGAGGGACACCATTTTCAGCTTCACCATGGAACAGACTACTGGTCCCATGGTCTGTCCTTCTTCCAGCCACAGAAAAAAAGTTAAGCAAACAGTCTTTGCCACCACAGCAGGCTAGCAGTTTACATCAGCAGCAGGTGGGTAACTTGGCTGTGGCCATTTGTTGCACCTCACACCACTGATCTTTTACTCAGGATCCCTATGGTGTAACACCTGCAGCCACTATGGGCCAGGAGTTAGCTACATCCTCTGTTGCTGCTGGGGTTCCCTTAGTGGGTAAAAGAGAGACCCTGTTTTCAGTCCTTGAAGATGGAACAGAGCAGGTTTCCCAGTTGTCAGAATGATGTACCTGTCCCTGGGGAAGTTGCTGCTGCCATTAGTAACACAGTTGTGCCCATTTTTCCTGTCAAAAGAAACAGAAAAACAAGCATGGGCATGTATCTACTCCTCAAATTTCTTTGGGTAGGAGTAGTTTACTGGGTCTGGCTCATGGTTTAATTTAGGCTACTGATCCTTTTGTAATTTTTTTTCTTGATAAGAGGGATTTTTCTTTTCCCGAAGAGATTCAAGATTCTGAATCAGAACAGGAAGATGCAGGGATGGATAACAGGGTCTTTTCCTCAGATTTCTGATTCAAACTCCTGTGGGGGATTCTTTTACTCTGGGACTATTGCCAGAATGTGCCAGTGTTTTCAGTCAGAGAACACTGAGGTTTCCCAGTCTCTCAGAAAATACTGTGAGTTTTTACGGAAGGATTTTTTCCAGATCCTACACTCATTTCTCCTGTCCTGTCTCCTTTAGAGGAATGTGTATTACTGCCTGTGGTTTTCCTGATATTCTGCTAGCTGTCCTAAAAAAGGCAAGTAGAATGTATAAAGTTAATCAGTCTTTTAAATTTTAATACAGTATTCCCAAACCTGACCCAGCTGTTATACCTTTAGTTGATTCCAACGCTGCTAAGCACTTCCAGTCCTACTTGTTCTGATAAGGATGGAAAAATTATTGATGGGTATGGGGAAGAAAGGTGTATACTTCTGCAACTTTGATTTTCCGAATTTTGAATTGTCAGGCCCATATGTTAGTTTGTTTTGTCTTACTGTGAAAGTATGAGGTTTCTTGTGAGGGAAATCTTTTAAGTAACTTAGTTTCTTTTATTGTACAGGTCATTACTCATTGTTTACAGTGTGTATGACTGTGTTGATGATTCTTCTTTCTACAGTGACTGGTACTGTTTTGAGGTGGTTTGCATGGCTGCATTCTCAGAACCTCCCAGATGATGATAAAACAAGAGATTTTTTTTTAAATTCACCCTTGGATAGAGATTTAGTGTTTGGCCCCTGTGCTGCAGAGGTGATCAAAAAGTGTGATGAAAGGGGCAAGCTGATGAAGGGAATCTCTTTTTCAGTCCTCCTTTTCCAAATTTTCCAAGGGATTTTCTGTCTTCCCACCCAATTTTTTCAAAAAAAAGCAGAATAAACAGTCTCAACAAAATACAGGTAAACATGTTTAAGAAGAAATGGCATTGGCATTCCAGAAATATGTCTCAGACCTCCCAAAACCAAATACAGTCCAATAAGTCTGAGTGAGTGACTGTACAAGATCTTGTGACCCCCCCTCCCACCCTGACCCCTTTTTATTCCAGAAAGTCTGAATCTCCATTTTTTTTTTTCTTTAGCAACAGATAGTTTCAGACAAGTGGGTTCAGACAATCATTCATCAAGTTTGTGGATGGCAGTGGGAGGAAATTCCTTCTTTCCCAAGGGATCGTTCCTCATCTTCCAGACTCTTCTATTTCCACCAGTTCTTCATCACATGCTGTCCCAAGGAGTGATGGAACCAGTTCCTCCTTCCCAGATGGGGAAGAGTTTTTATTCAAGGATGTTCCTAGTGCCAAGGAAAGCAGTGCTTGAAGACCAGTTCTTGATCTTCCTAAACCTGTTTGTGATCGTGCCTAAATTCAAAATGATGTCACTTTGTAACCTTGTTACATGTTCTTCCTCTTTCAAGTTTCCTGGTGACAAGATGCTTTTCACCTCCCTATTTATTTGGACCTCAGGTGTTTCTTAAGGTTTTGTCTATATAGATCACATTATCAGTTCTCTGCCTTACCCTTTGGACTGACCGTGTTTACATAGTGTCTAGCTCCAGTAGTAACTCATTGCAGACTACAGGCTAGCCACATTTTTCCATATTTAGACTTTCTTAACTTTGCAGAGTCTTTTTCAAACTGTCAAGAATCTCTGTTTTGGGTGAGAGATCCAAGCTGAGATTGCAAGAAAATATTCAAAAGTCTTCTTGACTCATTCAAACAGCATTGTGTTCCTCATATCTTAACTGGACATGTCAATTCAAAGAGCTTTTCTTCTACGGAAAAAAACATAAATCTATATCTAGATCTATTTCTAAGGTTTTCTACTCAGACTTCAGTCACTGCAGGGGAGTACCTCAAGAGTTTGGGTCTTATGGCCTCTGTGATTCTTATGATAGCTCTGGCAAGACTCCACACTAGAAGGATACAGGCGTATCTGAAATCTCTTTGCTCCCAGCACTAACCCCCTTTATATTTAAAATTTTCAGTGCTGGGGTTTGTCAGAAAATAAATCATTTTGGTGAAGGCACTAGATATCATTAAAGCCAGGTCTCCCCTTCTCCTTCTCTGCTCCAAAGCAGTCAGTCACCAGAGACACCTTGGACTTTGCTTTGGGAATTCGTTTTAGGAAGGATAAAAGTGCAGGAGGTGTGGGACACCAAGGACAGACACAAGCACATAGATGTCAAGGAGATGCATGCCTTTATCAATGCTCCCAACTGTCTGAATTGTTTTTGTTCGTTGGGGCCTCTTCATATAGTTAGACAATGTCACAGTTATGTGGTACATTAACAAGCAAGGAAGAACCAGGTCGTACCCACTCTGCAGACTAGCCATGTTTGCTTGGGATGTAGCTTAATGGCATAGTCTCACTCTACAGGCATCCTGCATTCTGTCAGAGCAAAACTGTGTGGCAGACAAGCTGAGCAGGACCAGGGCAGACCCTCACAAATGGAAAATAGATCAGGTGGTCTTCCAGGATTTGATCCATCTGTAAGGAGTTCAAGTCGGCCTCTTTGCCTCCTCTCTGAACAGCCAGCTGGCAAGATTGTATTCCAGGACTCCATTCAAGAAGACCTGGAAGAAAGATGCCTTTTTTACTTGAATAGGAATGTTCCTGTATGCTTTTCTACCCTTTCCACTAATATCCAGAATATTTGTGAAGATTCCAAAGGAATCCCTGAAGATCGTTGTGGTGACTTGCTCCTGAGCCAATCAACCATGATTCCCCCTTCTTTTGGAAGTAGCCAGAAGCAATTACCACAAGCTTCCTCAGACTGGGATCTGCTTGCATAAGAACAGAGTGAAACACCCCCACATCAAGCATCTTCATTTGACTACCTGGATGATTGGATCTTAATTCCTTTTAGGCACATGTTTACTTAGGACATTAGCAAATGGGGAAAGGTTTTCTAGTTGGTGCCAACAACATAACCAAAACCCGATGAGGGCTAGTTTTTCTGTGGTTTTACAATATTTGTGCGAGTTACTATTCAGTGTTTTTTCTTATTCCTCTATCAAGGTTCACGTATTGGCTGATTTAGCTTGTCTGCCCATGGATCGTGTTCTTTCAATGCAGTATCATGTCAAAATGTTTTAAAAGGATTTTTCATAAGAGGCCTCCAAATAAATTGGTGGCTCCTCCGTGGGATTTTAAGTTTGTGTAGAGAAGCTAACGCTTGCTCCATTTCAACCAGCTAATGTGGATGACTTGAGGTTCTGAACATAGAAATACTTTTACTGATTGCTCTGACCTTTGCAAGAAAGATATTTGAGTTGCAAGCTTTTATGGTGAGTCAACACTAACTTATTTTCTAGGGACAGGGTTTCTTTGAGAAATAATCCATCTGAAGTAGTTTATTTCACTTGATCTTCAACCTGTGGGTACCGGATCCATAGCGGATCCAAGCCGACAAGTTCACTAGCAAATGCTCCAAGCTCTTCCCCTAACCCATAATACACCTCCACTACCTTCCAACCCCCAGATCTCATTTGCCGTGGCTTGCCAGAAGCATCGTGATCCTGAGCTCCAAATTTGTGAGTTGGGTTATTTGATAATTTAGCAGTTTTGTGATAGTTGGTTGAGTGTTAGTTGTTAGTGTAGGTTCCCTCTCCTCCTCCCCTCACTGGTGCATCGCGTTTTAGGGTTTTTTCTGTGGTTTTTACTGTTAGTTAGTTGATGTGTTGCTTCCCCTCAGAGTTCTGTGTGCCTTTTGAGTGTGTGGTGAGTGGGTCTGAGTAGGAAATAGTTGTTTTTCTTTTTCCTTCTCTTGTTTGTGTGTGCTGTTTTTCTGTAGAGACATGGCTGACCCCAAGCCGGTCTTTAAGAGGTGCACTGAGTGTGGCCACAAATTGTCACCAGCTGATGGCCACACCCTTTGCGTTTTTGTGCTTCGGTGTAGTACATTTAAGTACAGATTTACCATTTGCACTGGTTTTAACCCGAGCGCTATCAAGGATAGATGGGATAAGTTGGCCTTGAAAGGCCTTCTACCCACTACTGAGACGGCTGCCTCTTCTACTGCTTCTGTCATAGCGGCTACTGTGACCGCCTCTCCTTCCTGTCTCTTGTCCTTCCTTCTCCTCCCTCCCAGGCTGGGACTCAACCTCACATTTTAAAGCCTGTGGAAGTGGAGCACAGAAAAGGCAGAGAGAAGGAGAGAGAACACAGGTCAGAAAAACGTAAGAGGTCTCCGGACCTTTCTGCTTCTACTCCCGCCAAGAGTCAGTCTAGGATCCATGACTCCCCTCGACTCCGATCTCTCTCTGAGATTTTCTCCAGAGCAAAAGGAGCCCCGACCACCATCTAGGGCCTCGGTTCCTTGACCCGCCAGGCCGGAGTCCGTGGCCTTGTTGAGGTCCACCCAAAGCCTTTCTGAAGTCGACATGGATAAATTGATGAGGCGGTTCATTTGTACTCAACTACAGATGGGAGTCTTGCCAGCCCACTCTCCCACTGGAGGGGGGGAGCTTGCTTCCTTTTTTCACGCCAATTTCTCCTTCTCCAATCCATCCACCGGGTTCGGAGTACTTGGATACGAGGATGGTTTTAGTCAGAGGGTCAGCACCGACGGTACCTGTCTCATCGATGCCGGCAGCTACCCAGGAGCATGTCGGATCCGACCAGTTTGGATCCCAGTGGCTCTCGGAGCCAGAGCCTGGGTGTCGGATCCGTGGGAGCGAAACTTTTTCCATCGGCTCTGACGTTGTTGGTCCAAGTCCCCCCCCCCCCTCGGAGCCCCGTCCACTTCGGGCCCGGCCCCGATTCTCACATCTGATCCCGGGAGAGCGGTTTCCTTATTGGTGACTCAGGAGGCTCGGTCCTTCGGCGTTCAATGTGGTAGAAAGGATTCTCTCTACTGGATCGAGACCCTTGACTATTTCCTCTGACTCCACCCCGACTCCCTCGGCTTTGTCTACGAATCCCATCATTTTACCAGAGGGACAGCCCATGCTCGAGGAGCCCCAGGTGGTTCCCCCTGAGGAACAAGTGGCTTGTGAGTTCCCCCTGGAGAGCTCCACCAGAGATGTGCCTCACAAGCATACGTGTAAGAGGAGGCACTTGGACTCCCCTGAGTCCCTCACCGAGGACACGGATTTGGATGATGGGGAAGGTTCCCCCAGATCACCTCCCAAGTATGTCTCTTTTGGAGACATCATGGAAATCCTATGCCAGTGCGGAAGTTGGTCCATCCCCAAACCATCCTCTGATGAATCCGTGTTCCTGGAGGCTTTCGGCACGGGCCCATCTAATTCTTGGGTGTCCCCTCCCACAGATCCCCTGGTGGACCTGGTCACCTTGCGGGCCTGGAAAGAGTCGGACACCATGGAACCAATCCCGAAACGTCCAGACAAAATCTTGAGTCCTCCCTCGGATAGACCAGCGTGGAACAAAGGCTCCCCTGTAGACGCTATGGTGGTAGCAGCAGCCACTAAAAAGGAACTAGCCCAGGAGAGTTCCTTGGTTCATCCCCCTGACTGAGAGTCTAGGATGATGGACCGCTTAGGGAAGTGGGTTTATGTGTCAGCAGCTTTTTCCATCAGGGCACTGAACTACCTGGCCCACGTTACTAGACTACAGCGCGACCTGGTCAAGGAACTGGCTGAGTCTCCCCCTAAGTCCATGTCACAGGAAGACGGACACATTCTTCGCGAGGATGGCCACTTTAAAAGCAGTTTCCAACACGTCCATGTGACTCCTTTCACATGCTACTGAAGGAGCAGCTAAGGCAGCTGGGTCCGTCGAGTCCATGAGGTGCAATGCCTGGCTCGGATTATGTCAGTTCTCGGAACCCTTCAAGGCATCTTTTGCCAATGTCCCTTACGACGGCTCTACCATTTTTGTTTAGACTGTCAAAGAGACCTTGGTCCAGAGTGAGAAAGATGGGAAGGCACTGTCTACCGTCAGGATCTGCTTCTCGAACTCTCAAAGATCCTTTTCCCAGAATCAGCGAGGACAAAATAAGATGTGGTTCCTGAAGTCTCAGTATTCCCAGGGCAATCAGGGCTCTTCTTCCCCCAGAGGCAGAGGGGAACAGGATAGATGCCGGCCCAGAGGCAGAGGGGGTCCGAAGAATTTTGGGTCTCTAGAACCATTCTATGACAGGCCCGGGCAGCAACCCTGAGGGTTTGCCCGACTGCTCTACTGTAGAGGCAGTCGGGAGTCGATTGTTGTTGCACCTAGCGGCATGGGAGTCTGTAACATCAGACCATTGGGTGCTTCAGATTATACCCAGAGGATACACAGTCCCTTTTGTGGTTCCTCCCAAACACCTCCCGGACATCCCACCCACGCAATGGGAGGCAGCAGCACTTGAAACTTCCAAGCTGCTAGAGAAACAAGCCATCAAACCCGTCCCCTCAGATCAGTCTGGATTGGGCATCTACTCCAGGTTCTTTTTGGTGCCAAAGAAAATGGGGGACTTGAGGCCCATTCTGGACCTGTCTATCCTGAACCTGTCAGTTGTCAAAGAAAAATTCCGAATGGTCACCTTACATTCCACCATGCAGTACCTGCAAGAGAACGACCGGATGTGCTCGTTAGACCTCCAGGATGCCCACTATCACATAAAGATGCACATAAGCTCCAGGAGGTTCCTCTGCTTCTAGCTAGGAGTCAATCATTGCCAATTTTGAGTCCTACCCTTTGGTCTCACCACAGCCCCCAGGGTGTTCACCAAAGTGAAGGCAGTAGTAGTGGCTCACCTGAGGCTTCAGGTCTACCCATACCTGGACGATTGGCTCCTGACTGCTCCCACCAGGCGTCTACTTTGTGAAACCAGGGATTATTTCCTAAAGCTTGCACTTCACTTGGGGAATCAACGCATCCATATCTCTTCTGGATCCTGTTCAGGTGATAGACTACATTGGAGCACGGATAGACACACTACAGTGCAAAATTTTCCTGACCACAGAGAGGGTTTGAAACCTGAGGATGCATGTTTCCCTGATCTACCAGTCTCACCTTCCCTCGGCAGAATCGGTTTTGAGGGCCCTAGGTTCTACGGCAGTGACCATAATGCTTCTTCCGTGCACCCGGTTACACATGCAAATACTACAGTGGACTCTAGCGATGCAGCGGTCCCTGTTGGATCTTCCATTATCGTATCCAGTACACCTCAGTCGAGTCTGCAGGTCGTCCCTTCTTTGGTGGATGTACTCTCCGGAAATCCTGGAGGGATGACCTTTTGTTCCAGCCTCTGTCCAAGCCACAGTGACCACGGATGCCTCCCAACTTGGGTGGGGAGGGCATTGTTTGGGCAGGACTGTCCAAGGCCTGTGGTCCCTTGTCGAGACCAGTTTGCATATAAACGTTCTGGAGATGAGGGCGGTCCTTTTGGTGTTGCAGGCCCTTCATGCCTTTCTTCCTTTGGGAACCATTGCAATTCAATCAGACAATATGTCAGTGGTCTGGTATGTCAACAAACAGGGAGGGACCAGATCTTACCCCCTTTGTCACGAGGCCATGAGAGTTTGGGAATGGGCAATCTACACAGGTCGCTTTCTGATAGCAATGCACATTCCGGGATTTTCCAACATCCTGGCTGACAGGTTAGGTTGGACTATTTTGATGCCTTACTAGTGGTCTCTGAATCCTTCAGTAGTGGATAAGATCTTTCGGGAGTGGGATCAGCCTTGCTGCGATCTCTTCGCATCTCCTTCCAACGTGAAGTGCAGCGAGTTCTTTGCACTGAACCCCCAGCCGGGGGAGTCCCCCAGAGATGCTCTAGTCCATGCTTGACCTCCTGGTCTTCTGTATGTCTACCCTCCAGTACTTCTTATTCCGAGCTTTCTATAGAAAGCTTGTCGACTGAGTAGCAAAGTGATCCTCATTGCCCCGTTTTGGCCTCACCAGGTATGGTTTGCCTTCCTTTGTTCTCATCTTCTGGCTCCACCTTGGATCTTGGATCCCATTCAGGATCTTATTGCACACCCCTCGGGGGTTCCTCATCCGAGCCTGGACAGTTTGAAGCTCGTGACTTGGCTGCTTCAGTTCCCCTAATTGCTAGGACTCCTAGATTATCCTCTTCAGTCAGGTCTGTTCTGGTGGCAGCTCATAAGTCTTCCACCAGGAAGATTTACCGTAGCAAATGGAAACTTTTTCCTTTTGGGCTTCTTAAAGGAGTTTAGACCATTTTACGCCTCCTGTTCCTGCTATTCTCAATTTTTTTAACAAATATTTTTCGACAAGGAGCAATCTCTTCTATCAAAGTTCAATTAGCTGCCATCTCTCATTTTCACATGGGTGAGAATTCTGCTTCTCTAGCCTCTTCCAGACTGTGTAAAGCCTTTATTAAAGGTACTTTCCTATTACACCCCCCAGTCAAGGATCCTGTTCCTCCATGGGACCTTACTACGGTTCTTCAAGCTTTGGTTGCTCCACCATTTGAACCTGCAGCAACCACAGATCTTAAGATTTTGTCTTGGAAAACAACGTTTCTAGTGGCTATCACCTCTGCTAAAAGGGTTTTGGAACTGCAGTTCCATGCATGATTTTCCATAAGGATAGGGTTTCCCTTTGTACCAGTCCGTCCTTTCTTCCCAAGGTGGCATTACAAGTTAACATCAATCAGACCATTAACTTACCGGTTTTCTTTCCAAATTTTGCTAACAAAATGGAATACAGACTCCACTTGTTGGATGTTCATAGACAGTTACGGTTTTATTTACACAGGACTAGAACCTTTTGTAAATCTGATCATTTGTTTGTGTCCTTCTCTAAACCCTTTTTGGGAAACCTATCTCTAAGATCACTGTCACTGGGTGGATTTCCTTGAGCATCCTTCAGGTCTATAAGGATAAAGGTTTGTCTCCTCTGGGTCAGGTGAAAGCTCATTCGACTAGGTCAGTGGCTACTTCTGCGGCCTTTTGGTCGAGAGTCTCATTGGATGATATTTGTTTTGCAGCTACTTGGTCCTCATCTCATACCTTTATTTCTCACTACAAATTGGATTTGATTTCTAGAGGGAGAGCATCCTTTGGTTCCGCGGTGCTCCGGAATATCCTTCCATGGGGGCCACCCAGGAGTTTAGTAGCTGGAGACTGTCCCACAGGTTGAAGATCAAATGAAATAAACTACTTCAGATAAGGAAGTTATGTACTCACCATGACGTTCCATCTGATTAGTTGTACTTCATTTGTCTTAACTGTCCCTCCCTCCCTCCCCTTGGCCTTACCATATGGACAGCCTGTTTGGCTGACGTTTTAGGTGCATAAGGTGTTTTTACAGGTCGGGTTCTCATTATAAGTGGCAACAAATTCGATCTGAGGTTGGAAGGTAGTGGAGGTGTATTATGGGTAAGGGAAGGAGCTCGGAGCATATGCTAGTGAACTTGCCAGCTCGGATCCGATATGGCTCCGGTACCCACACGTTGAAGACAAATGAAGTAGAACTACTCAGATGCAGCGTTATGGTGAGTCCATAACTTCTTTTTTTATGCCTAAACGAGTTTACTTTACTTTAAGCCAAACTATCCATCTCTCCACTTTCTTTCCTGAACCTAAAAATGAAGGAGAAAAAATTCTCCTTGCCTTGGATGCCCACAGACAACTCTGGTACTATCTTGGCAGAACTAAATCTAAATCTTTCAGATCTACTTTTCAGTTGTTAATTTCTTGTGAATATAAGAAGGGACAACTTGTGTCAAGAGATTATTTCCAAATGGTTGTGTAGGGTTATTACCTTTTGCAATACTTGCCATAACAAAACTATTCCAGGCAGGGTCAAGGCTCACTCTCCCACTGCTTTGGCTTCATCCATGGTGTATTGGAAAAGGTTGGATTCTAAAAGAGATCCAGAAGCTGCTATTTGGTCCTCTGTGCATTATTACATATTTACAAAGCAGTATAAGCAGAATTCCTTCTTTAGCACCAGATCAGGTTTTACTAGGACCAATCTTGAGGGACTTCTGGACTCTTCTTCCACCTCCCAAATGTAGTTAGCTAGGGTAAGCTACCCATATAGCTAAGGCTGCTGCAGCAGTGATCATTATGATGAACATAGTACAGTGATGTAAGCTTACCATAACAGTAGATGTTTGAATGACCACTGTTGCATTAGCTGCTTTCTTCTTCCATCACTCTTGTTTTTTGGTGTGCTTTTTACTCCAGGATGGTGACATTTTTTTTTTTTTTGTTTCTAGCATTGTCATTATATGGCTCAGCCTCCCTTTCTGTTTTGGCAGGAAAGCTCTGAAGGTTTTCATGCCCAAGCTTGTCTTCTAATCAGCTCAGTTTGAGCGGGTCTATATTATAACGTCGAAGTTGCAAAACTTCGAATGTTATAATATCAAACCCACTACATTGAAGGATGAAAATAGCGAAGCCGTGGAACATCAAATTCTTACCTAGGGCAAGATTTCAGTGGGCCATTCCATGGCTTCACTATATCCTCCATTGTGGTGCGATAGTTACGGACCTTAGGGTTAGGGTGCGGGTTAAGGTTAGTGGATAGATAGGAATGTATGTATGGTTTAGTGTAGGGTTAGAAGTAGGGTTTTGCTAAGTGTGTGTGTGTGTGTGTGTGTGTGTGTGGTTTATTTATTTTGGTGTGCTTGTGTTGTATGTATGTTTCTCGGAACAGCAAATGTTTTCCCTGGAAAGAAATTCGCTATTCCGAGTGTTCGATGTTATCATATTTCGAAATTCCAAGTTCAAGCTTATGGTGTTCGATATTTTGGAATTTTGAATATATGATATAGACCCATTTAGGCAAATGGAAGAAGCCCTGAAGCTTTGGAAGCCGTCCAGTTGTTGTATTCTTTGATGGATATAACTCGTATATAGCTATGACTACTGCAGCAGTGATTTTTTTGAACATCTACTTTTATGGCAAGTTTACTTGCTTTTTGGCCCTTCTGCAGCCAATGTGCTTAAGAGATCTGATGAAAGGTGAATGTTGATACAGTGAGTTCATTTTTAAGGCAAATAAAAATTACATCCCGGCTCCCTTTTTCAATTAGCAGTCTAAACAGTAGGAGACCTCCAAACAAGATTTTTAAATCAGTGGCATGGCGGCTCTAAAAACAAAGGTGAAGCCTTTCAAAATCAAGAACAGTTCAAATTACTGTTTGTTTTTTCAGATCCCCCTCTTCCACCTCGGCAGGTTCTCCCTCTGCCTGATTCTTCACCTTCCATTGGGGAATCACATTTTGACAGGAATTTGGATTCTGAAAGTCATTCATCATGGGTTCTCTTGGCAGGGGGGATTCTCTCCCACTTTCCACAGGATTCCTTTTGTCCAGTTAACCAGATATTTCTGTTTTCTCCTATTCTGGATCATATGTTATGCCAGGCAGTCATAGAACCAGTGCCTGTGAACCAGAGGGGCAGAAGATTTTATTCAAGGAATTTTTCTGGTGCCAAAGAAAGAAGTAACTTTAATGTCTTTCCTTTCTCAGGCTTTATGTAAATGTCACCAAATTCAAACTGCCCATTTGTACTTTGCCCCCTTTGTTTTCCTTACTAGCCTTTATGGTAAAGCTAGATTTAAAAGATGCTTGCCATCATATTCCCATTGGCAAGCATTTCATGATTTTTTAAAATTTTGTGTGTCTGGCTCACAGTATCGGTTTTCTGTCTTACCCTTTGGACTGTCTGTGGTTTCAGTGGTTATTTATAGTGTCTGTCTCCAGTAATTGCTTATTGCAGACTCCAAGGCATTCACATTTTTCTATTTGGGCAGTTGCCTTAAATTTGTACACTCTTTTCCCAGTTCTCAGGAGTCCTTAGTAAGTGTACAGGATGATCTCGTTTTGGATTTTCAATTGAACTTACAGAAATTTTCTTTCATCCCTTCTTATAGAACACTTTTTCTGAGGTATCCGTTGGATTCAGCTCTAGGAGGAACCTTTATTCTTCCAGACAAAGTAGAAATGCTCCTAAAGTTATTCTTGAGTTTTTCCACTAGTATCTGCCAAGGATTTTCTTAGAATCCTTGGGTACATGGCTTCTGTTATTCTCGTGATTCCTCTAGCCAGACTTCACATGAGAACATTTCTGTGATACTGCAGGGCAGTTTGGATTTTCACCTCCTCATTTTGATGTTTGTAAGGAGAGTTTCCTTGGAATATAGACCAAGTCGCTCAAAATCCAGGTCTTCTATTCTTCACTAGTCTGTCACAGTGAATGCTTCAGACCTGGCTTGGGGAACAGTCTCAGAAGAGATGAAAGTCTAAGAAATGTGGAACAAATAAGACTTCAGTTGATGTTTGAATGACCAGTGCATACTTGTCAAATAAATGCTTTTAAATCCCTAAATTATCTCTGGTCTCCAGGATCTCTGCAAATTTTCACAGACAACACTACAATGATGTGGTGCATAAACTAACAGGGAGGTCCCAAGTTTTACCCATTTGAAGAGCTGCTATGATAAGCTTGGAGGTGGCAACTTGTATCAGTTTAACTCCTCGAGCTACATACCCTCCATCAGAGAAAAACAGTGTAGCAGACAAGCTGTGCAGGACCAGGACAGAAAGTCACCTAGGGGCCTTGATCGAGGAGTGAGGAACACCTTGCGTAGATCTGTTTCCTCCTCGCAGAACAGTCAAAGTGATTCTGCTCCAGGATTCCTTGCAGATAGGTCTGGAAGACAGTTGCCTTCTCAGTCCTGTGGATGGGAATGCTCCTTTATGCTTTTCTACCCTTTCTACTGATATCCAGTGTTTTTGCAAATATTTAAAGGGGCTCCCAAAATATTGTGGTGATAACGCCATTTGGCCCAAGCAACAGTGGCTCTGCATTCTTTTCAAGCTGACCAAAGGCATTTTCTACAGGCTTCCCATAGACAGGATTTACTCACACAAGATGGGTTGTTTGATACACCCCAGTTTGAAAACCTTTCAGTTGACCACCTAGGTGACAAAACGTATACGTTCAGACACCTTTTTTCCTGAGGACAAACATCAGGTAATGAAGGAAGTGAAAACACTTGCTACTAGGAAAGTAATGTATTTCTAAGTAGAAATGATTTTCTGTTTGGTGCCATTGAAAGAAATGGAACCCTCTTAAAGCCGGTCTACCTCTGGTTCTTGATTTTTTTTTTTGAGTTACTGTCCTCTGGCCTTGCTTTCTGCACTATTAAAATTCATTTATGAACCTACTCTGCTTGTCTGCTACTCTTGCCCCCCCCCCTCCTTCTAACCATTGTCAAGTGAAGCAGTTTTTGAAAGGGGGGTACTTGTATGTCCACATAGAAAAAAGGTGGGTGTGCTTAGGGATCTTAACTTTGTGCTTGAAAAGCTTACTCTCTTTCCATTTGAACCAGCTCATCAGGCTGAATTGAGTTTTTTTGTCATGGACAGATGTTTTAGTCACTGCTCTGACTTCAGCTAGGAAAGTATCTGAGTTAAAAGCTGATATTCATCGTGTTACACTGCTGCAGTCATCACACTTGGGTTATCCTGCCATCAGGCGGTCCCACAGTCGGCCAGAGTTCCAAAGTCTTTGTCCGGTGTCGGTTGCTGTCGTTTCTTCCCTGACGTCAGTGCGCCAGGGGTATACAAGATGCATACAACGCCATTTTCTTCAGTCTCTTTTGCCGCGTGGTGCCCGAAGCAGAAGCAGTTCACAAGTGCCGGTAGGCCGACTTCTGAGATTTTCAAATCTAATTTCAGACCGAAGTCTTCATAAAGCTAAGTACCCCGTTGGGGAACCTTTTCTTGCCTCAGTCCGATGTCAGAAAAAGTTAACAATTGCATTTCTTGTGGGAACAAATACCTCATAAGGGCTTTCATTCTTATTGTATTCCTTGTCTAGGCCCAGACCACGACGTCACAGGTTGTCGGTTTTGTGCTAGGTTTAATAAACGAACTATTAAACGTCGGTTTGATTTCGCCCAACATTATTTTGGAAGGAAATTTAATTATACCATGCCGTCGGAGCAACCGACGACCGGAATGCATAAAAAAACGCAAAGATAAGGACAGGCAGCCGAGATCCAAACCGGACTCCGAGGCCTCTGCTAGGCCAGTCGCTGGTTCTCCGGTTTTCAGTGAGGTGCCTACGCAGCCCCTGACGACAGCTGATTTAGAATCCCAGGCGACATCCGATTCTCAAACGGAGATTGCTAGGCCTCCACGACCTTTACCTTTAGGCCCTTCTGACTCCATGCCTGAAGGAGATTCCGGTGCACTTGAAACGCCTTCAGTTGCAGAAGGTGTCTTCAGACCGACTACACTCACTATTAAATTCTATGCAAAACTGAAAACTCCTTTAAAAACAAAGAAGACTGTACAGCAGTCTCCAGTACAAGGTCCCATGCCTAAGAAACAGATGCTTAATATGGCTGAAGACTTAACTACCCTAATCAGGGGTTCCCATCCCCCTCCTGATAAAAGGCCAAGGCAGGAGGAGGAATACGCTTCCTCTGACCAGGTTTCAATTTCCTCAAACTCTTCTGAGGAACAGGAATATTCCTTTCCCCCTTATGAAGATTCTGATGCTAAAGAGTCTATCCCTTCAGCATCTCCCCCAGAAGACTACTCTTTTGGGGAAACCTTACATACTATGAGGGAACATTTCCACTGGGAAGGCCAGGATTACTCTGATACTAAGAGAAGGCACCGAGAGTTCCTTTTACTACCCCAGCACAGACCACTTGCTATTCCACCTATGTTAGACATTGTGGATGATGTTTATTCAGAATCTAGCCTTAACCCAGATTCACTACCTCCTGCACCAGCCAAACCAGACAGATACTACAGAGTCCCTGACTCACACAAATTTCTATATAAAAGCCCTGTTGCTGACCCAGAAACCATTTCCCAGGGTCCCAAAGGGGTTAAAGCCTCTATTGCTAAAAATCCTGTGCCCTCTGAAAGGGATTCTAGAGCACTAGACAGATGGGGAAAGAAAGTATGTACCTCAGCTACTCTAGCTATGAGGGCCTTAAATTGTCAGTTTCGCATGCTGAAATATCAACAATATCTGATGTCTCAATTAAAACAAAAAATGCTCGCACATACAGAACAGCCAGATTACAAGGAAATGCAAGATTTGTTGCATTCAGCTGAACAAGTGGGAAAACATACTTTGCAATGTGGATTTGATTCATTGGAAGCTTCTTGTAGAGCAGCAGTGACAGGGTCTGTCTTACGTAGGCATGCTTGGTTAAAAGAACAAACTTTACCTGATCATGTCAAAGCAAAGTTATTGGATGCACCTTTACAGCAGGATGTTTTATTTGGTGTAAAAGCAGAAGAAGTTTTAAAGAAAATGGAAGATAAGGCAAAATCTATGCAGACGGACAATGATTTTTTACAGGTTCAACCCCCTCATTTCAGCAGAAATTGGCCAACCAAAAACTGGTCCTTTCCAGCTTCTGCCAGACCACAGAGGGGCAGATACAGATGCCCAAGGGGCAGAGGCCAGACACAAGGCTCTTACCAGCCTCAACAATGGGGTGCCACAACCCAAAAAGGAGGAGAAGACCAGTCTCAAACTACCAGAAGCCAAACACAATGACTTACCCCTCAGACTACCAAGCAAAACCCTCTTGGCAGCTCCCTTGGGGGGAAAACTAGCACTTTTTGCAGACAATTGGCACATCATCACAAAAGACAAATGGGTCCTAAATATTGTATCTCAAGGATACAGATTCCACTTTCACACTTTGCCAAGGATAAAAGGAATGCCAAACCTGCCACCAAATCAATGGGCAGAGGCTCAAAAGCAAATTTCAGCTCTCATGGACATGAGAGCCATTCAACAGGTTTCTACACAGGAGCAAGGACAAGGATTTTACTCAAGACTGTTTCTAGTTCCCCGAAAGGACAAAGCCTGGAGACCCATTCTGGACCTCTCAATTCTAAATGCATACCTGGAAGTACCCAAATTCAAGATGCTAACACTACAGCAACTTCTTCCCATGCTGGGCAAGAAGGCTTGGCTAGTAACGTTGGACCTCAAGGAGGCATGCCTGCATGTCCCTATCAGATAAAATTAAGATACCTCCGATTTATTTCAGGTTCAACCCATTACCAATTCTCTGCACTGCCCTTTGGCTTATCTACTGCGCCCAGGGTCTTCATAAAATGCCTGGCACCAGTAATTGCATACTGCAGACAAAGAGGGATTCAAACATATCCATACCTGGACGACTGCCTTATTCAAGCAGAAAGCAAGGACATTCATTAAAGCATCTGGCATTCGTCAAAAACCTACTAAGTTGCCTAGGGTACACAGTAAGCGAAAAGAAGTCAAAACTACTGCCCTCACAAGACATAATATTCCTGGGTGCCAGCTTGAATACAACGGCCCAGATGGCTTATCTCACGCCAGACAAACAAGGACAACTGACTCAATACTTCAAAATGATGGCAACAAAGACCCAACTCCCTGCAAGAAAAATTCTGCAGGCCTTGGGATTCATGGCATCTTGCATACTACTAATACCATTTGCAAAACTGCATATGAGGAAATTACAATGGTATCTGAAAAGCGTATGGACTCAACACAGCCACAGCTTGGAAACAATAATTCCACTCATTCCCTGCCTTCAACAGGAGTTTCTATGGTGGGCTCAGGCATGTCACCTCAACAAGGGTCAGCCTTTTACCTTACCCACAGCCAGGCAAAACTATAACAACAGATGCATCGGATTATGCCTAGGGAGCACACATGGCAGGACAGTGTATTCAGGGCAAATGGTCTGCAAACCAAAGGCATCTACATATCAATCAAAAGGAGATGCTAGCTGTACAAAATGCCCTAACAGCTTTCAAGGACCTCCTACATCCAGGACAACTCCTAATAAAGGCGGACAACACCACAGTGATGTGGTATATAAACAAGCAAGGGGGCACACACTCCTACCCCCTATGCAGACAAGCAATGACCTTGTGGAACACAGCACTGACCTACCAAGTTCAACTACAAGCACAATTCCTGCCAGGAAAGAAAAACACACTGGCAGATGATCTAAACAGAAACATCATAGATCCTCATGAGTGGAAACTAGATCCACAAGTATTCGCAATGATAACTCAAAAATGGGGGAGCCCAGACATAGATCTGTTTGCTTCCCCCCAAAACTGCCAACTACCGAAATTCTGCACAAGGACATACCACACACTAGCTTGGAAAGTGGACGCCCTCTCATTCAGTTGGAAAACATTGACAGTGTATGCCTTTCCTCCACTGCCTCTTCTGGTAAAGGTGCTGCTGAAAGCCTGATTATAGAGGCCACAAATGATACTTATTGCTCCAGACTGGGCACGCCAACACTGGTATCCAATACTAAGGAACATGGCTCAAGGCCCACCATGGATTTTACCTACAATTCCTCACCTGCTCACTCAGCAAAACAATCAGATTCTACACAGCCAGCTCAAGACTTTAAATCTGGCTGCATGGCAAATTGCCTAAACAACCAGTCAACACTTCTCTCTAAAGCTGTGATGGACGTCATTCTGGAGGCCAGGAGGCCCAGCACCAGGAAAGTCTATTCAGACAAATGGAAGATTCTATGCCTGGAACCAGGCTAAAGGCCAAAATCCCCTTGTCCCAAATATTCCTCAGATTCTTCAATATTTAACTGAGATGTTGCACAAAGGACTTTCCTTCTCATCTATTAAGATCCACGCCTCAGCTATTTCAGCTCAATACAACATGGATCCTCCTATATTTTCACATCCATTACTAAGACAGTTCCTTAGAGGGTCTAAGAACATAAGACCGTCCTGGAGAGCACCAACACCAATTTGGGATCTCAACTTTGTTTTGGAAAAGCTTACACTTCCGCCCTTTGAACCAGCTTTCACAGCTGATCTACAGTTCCTATCATGGAAAACTGCCCTGCTGCTAGCAATAACTTCAGCACGAAGAGTCTCAGAACTACAGGCCCTAATGGCAGTGGAGCCTTTCATCATTTTTCATCAAGACAGAGTCTCTTTACGAACTAATCCTTCCTTTATGCCAAAGGTGGTATCCAGTGTGGCCCTAAACCAAACCATTCATTTGCCCACCTTTTATCCAAACCCCCAGAACAAAGGGGAAAGGCTCCTACACTCTTTGGACATTCACAGGCAATTACGTTACTACTTGGATAAAACTAAGGCTTTCAGAAAATCTGACCAGCTCTTTGTATCCTATGCTGCAGGATCTCAAGGAAAAGCTATCTCAAAACAGACCATTTCAAAATGGATAGGACATTGTATCTGTTTCTGCTACACACACCATGAGAAATCTGTGCCTGGTAACATCAGGCCCCATTCCACCAGGGCTACAGCAACATCAACAGCCTTCCTCAGAGGGTTACCAACCAAGGATATTTTGGAGGCTGCAACTTGGAGTTCAGTGCACACCTTCACCAAGCACTATCACTTACCTCTATACTCTAAAACCAGAGCTGGCTTTGCCACTGCAGTTCTGCAGGGCCTACTAGCCTCTCCAAACCCTCTTTACCTCCACCACCCATCCTTAGCTTTGGGATTCAACCCAAGTGTGGTGACTGCAGCAGTGTAACACGATGAACATAGTACATTTTTGTACCTAGAATAAATGTAGATGTTCGAGTGTTCACACTGCTGCAGTCCAGGTTACCCTCCCTCCATCCCCTCTGAACTAGCTGGACTTACAGATACCTTTCTATCCTATACAACCTCTGTGGTGTATTTGCTTGTGACTGAAGATATTGTTTTATTTTTATATGTATATTTTTATATAGCAATATGTATTGCCTACCTATTGGGGGCACCTGACATCTGGGGCAAGAAAAACTGAAGAAAATGGCGTCGGATGCATCTTATATACCCCTGGCGCACTGATGACAGGGAATAAGCGACAGCAACCGATGCCGGACCAAGACTTTGGAACTCTGGCTGACTGCGGGACCGCCTGACGGCAGGATAACCCAAGTGTGATGACTGCAGCAGCGTGAACACTCGAACATCTACATTTATGGTAGGTACAAAACTGTACTTTATGGTGAATTAAACCTACCTCATTTTCCATAAGGACATGGTTTTTGGGAACTGATTAATCATTTATGCTTAAAGAGGTCTTGAAGTTTACTTATGGCAGTCTGTAATTCTCCCTGTCTTTTTTTTCTGATCCCAGGAGCAAAGGAGAAAAATGTTAATGTCCACAGGTAGTTCAGATGCTAGCTAGACAAAACTTAATCCTTCAGGAAAGCTAATCATTTGTTTGTCCCTTATGAAGGTAAGTGGAAAGGACAACCAGTATTGACACACTATTTCAGTGTGGTTGTTGCATGCTATTTCTTTTTGATCCTATTCATTCAGTCTGTATGAGCATACATATAGATCCTTGAGCCCAAACAGGGATCTAGTTCAGCTGATTTAGTACTCCAGCCTCGAGCCCTTCCTAAATTTTTTTTTCCCATTATCTTTTTTGATTTTTGTTTTATTTGTTTTCATGTATTTTAAGTATTTTGATGTATTTTTTATCTGGAGCTTTTCTCCCCGGCCTCCTCTGAAAATGGACCTGTGTCCAGTCGGACTTTTCCGGTAAACAAATGAAAAATAAATAAATAAAAATATCTTGTTTCTCCCTGACTAACTCAGATCTTCTTTGCTGCCTCTTGGCAAAGCAACATAGATCTGGCAGATAAGTGCTCCTCTTATTTGTGTTAGTTACATCGAGTTAGTCATTTTCTGGGTCCCAAGACTTTTGTTAGCTATTAGCTAGTGTTTTAGCTTATTTCTGTGTTTTTTTTCATCCCATGTGAGAGAGAAAAATGTAAAAGTTTTTCCTTGCCCTACTCTTTTGGCCTTTCGCCATCTTGTTCCTGCATTGCTTCTTATTTATATATATATATATATATATATATATATATATATATAAAAAATTAATTATATGTTTATACACTTTAATAGACATTTGTATAGATAGATTTATAGATATAATTGTGTGTGTGTTTGTATAATTTTGTGTGTGTGTATGTATGTGTGTGTGTGTGTGTGTGTGTGTGTGTGTGTATATATATATATATATATATATATATATATATATAATTTTGTGTGTGTGTATGTATATATATATATATATATATATATATATATATATATATATATATATATATATACATACATATGTGTGTGTTTATGTGTAGACACACACATTGTGGTGTGTTTTATTCTTGGACATAGGATTAGGATATAGATATAGATGTTATTCAGTTCTTTCTATTAGTAGTGTGTGATTGAGGTATTTAGAGTATAGATGTCCTTCATGGATGCATCTGCAGTCATAACAACTGGGTTGTCCTGTCGTCAGGCAGCCCTTCAGTCGGCCGGATTCCAAAGTCGGGTCCGGCTTCGGCTGATGTCGCACTTCACCCGGCGTCATCTCTGTTGGTCTTGGTATAAAGGCATCAGCCGGCGCCATTTTCCTCAGTCTTTCTTGCAGCGTGGCGAAGCAGAAGCTGTTCGCAAGTGCGGTCGGTCGGATCCAGAGATTACTTCTACCGAATACTACTTGAAGACTTCTAAAGCTAAGTACCCGTTGGGGACTCTTTCTTGCCTCAGCCGATGTCAGAAAAGTTAATAATTGTTTAACCTGTGGGAAACAAATACCTCATAAGGATTTCCACTCTTACTGTCTGCCTTGTTTAGGCCCAGCCCACGGCGTAGCAGCCTGTTCGCCTGTGCTTCTTTCAACCGAGCGGCAGGCGTCGGTCGGAGTTGCTGAACAGTTTTTCGGTTCTGATTTTGCATATATTATGCCGTCGGATCCTCCGACTACCCAAACTGCTAAAAGCGCAAAGATAAAGACCGACACTCGCGGTCCGCGGTTTCGGCGAAACCATGGTTAAGCAAACATGAGTGTCTCGGTTTCGGCGAAACCGAGAATGCTGATCAAAATACAGCAGAATCTATCACTACCACTGAGGCCCTGCTACTTCTCTTGAATCGGCCTCAGAAATTTTATCCACTACGGTGGTTGCGCTGACTTATCAGACACCATTCCCTTGGATGTGTCTACCCCAGCACGTGGTGCTGCTAGACCTCCAGCAGCCATGTCCATTAAGGCCTTTGCCAGGGCCAAAGCAGCCAAAACTACTAGAACAGTGCCTGCTAAACCCCTACAACCGGCCCTCTTCTAGTTCACAAATGCTTACCCTGGCAGAAGATTTAATTTCATTAATTAGGGATCTCAATCTCACCCAGACAGGGCCTCTCAGCCCCAGAGAAGAGACCTAGGGCAGAGCCCCGAGCCTGTGTCCTCTGATGATTCTGCTGATGAATCAGACATAACAGACCAGCCAGAGGTTCCTTTCTCCAATTTTGAAGACTCAGATGCTGAAGAATCCATTCCAGCTGCCTCCCCACCAGAAGAATTTTCCTTTGGGGAAACCTTACATGCCATGAGAGCAGTTCCAATGGCAGCAGCAGGATTTCTCAGACTCCAGAAAAAGACTTAGAACCTTCCTGCACCTTCCACAACACAGGCCCTTAGCTATACCTCCTGTGCTCTCTGTAGTGGATGATGCCTTCAATGATGTCTGCTCTGCACCAGATTCTTTACCTCCAGCCCCTGCCAAACCAGACAGATTTTACAGGGTTCCAGACACTCATCACCACCTTTACAAGGCCCCACTTGCAGACCCAGAAACTATATCCCAGGGTCCCAAGGCAGTAGCCGCGACCACAGCTAAAACCCTATTCCTTCTGAAAGGGAAGCCAGGTCTTTAGACAGATGGGGCAAAAAGGTTTACACTTCAGCTACTCTCTCAGCTAGAGCTTTAAACTGTCAGTTTCACATGATACAATACCAAGAGTTTATGCTTGATCAGTTAACAAAAAAGCTATCCTCTGATGAATCAATTGATAAGAAATATGTATTAGAAATGGTAAATAACATACAACAGGTTAGTAACCATTCCTTAAAATGTGGCTATGATGCACTGGAGGCTTCATTTAGATCAGCCATGACTGGCACAGTGATAAGAAGGCATGCATGGCTAAAGGAACAAGCTTTACGGATCATGTTAAAGCTAAGTTATTAGATGCTCCTATGGATAAGACCAGCTTGTTTGGTACACCTGCCCAGCAGGTAATGAAGAAAATGGAAGAAAAGGCAAAATCTGTTCAAGCGGTTAAAGATTTCTTGCAGGTCCAACCCCAAGGTTTAGCAGGAACTGGCCTGCCAAAATTGGTCCTTTCCTGACTCCTCAAGATCCCAAAGGGGCAGGAATAGGCGTTCCAGAGGCAGAAACCAATCCAGAGGAGGTGCCTACAGAGGCGACAGTGGCAAGGTAACAACAGAGGCACAGACACAACCACTGCCACTACAACAACACAGCCACAGTGACTTAACTCTAAATCCGCCTACCAGGGAACAACTAGCAGCTCCATTTGGCGGCAATTAACCTTATTTTCAAAGAACTGGCACTATATCACAAAAGACAAGTGGATTTTACAAACCATAGATCAAGGTTACGGTTCCACTTCCACACTTTACCAGTCAAAAGAGGAATGCCAAATCTACCTCCAAATCAAAAACAGAGGCTCTACAACAGATAATGCAGTTAGCAAACATGAGGGCTGTGGAAAGAGTGCCAACAACAGAACAAGGAAAGGGATTCTACTCAAGACTATTCCTAGTTCCAAGAAAGGAAAAAGTTGGAGACCTATTCTCGACCTGTCCACCTTAAATACATACATCATTGTCCCAAAATTCAAAATGCTGACCCTACAGCAACTTCTTCCATGCTGGGCAAGGAGTGTTGGCTGGTAACTCTAGATCTCAAGGAGGCATACCTGCACGTCCCATTCGACCAATCTGCAGAAGATACCTCAGATTTCTTGCAGGATCAGAGCATTATCAATTCTCAGCATTGCCCTTTGGCTTATCTACTGCAGAGTATTCACAAAATGCCTGGCATCAGTAATACGCACTGCAGACTGCAGGAATTCAAATTTACCCATACCTGGACGACTGCCTGCTACAAGGGGACAACAAAAGCAAGCTGACAACAGATTTACAAAGGGTCATTTACTTGCTACAAGCACTGGGATACACAGTCAATTTACAAAAATCAAGGCTGATACCATCCCAGACAAGGACATTCTTGGGCGGAATTGGACACAGTAAAACAAATGGCTTTCCTAACTGCAGAAAAGCAAAGAGAACTCCCTCTTTACTTCTTGGCACTAACAAAACACAACAAGTTAACAGCAAGAAAAGTACTGCAAGCCTTGGGCTTCATGGCATCATGCATAATCTTGGTCCCACTTGCCAGACTACATATGAGAAAACTACAGTGGTACCTAAAGAATTTATGGTCCCAACACAGGCACAGCCTAGAAACAGAAATTCCACTAATTCCATGCTTAAAACAGGAGTTCCTATGGTGGGCTCAAGCATGCCAGTCAAACCCAGGGCTACCCTTTCGCAGATGTCAAGCAAGCCAGACCATCACAACAGGCGCTTCAGACCTAGGATGGGGGGCCCACACGCTGGACAAATGCGTGCTAGGATTGTGGGCGGGATCAACTTCACCTGCACATCAACCTAAAAGAAATGCTGGCAGTAAAACTGGCAATCCAAAACTTCAGACCATTTCTCAAAGAGGGCCAGTTGATGATAAGGACAGACAACACCACAGTCATGTGGTACATCAACAAACAGGGAGGCACTCATTCATACCCCCTATGCAGAATGACTTTGGAGCTGTGGAACCTGGCACTCAGCTACAACATCCAGTTACAGGCAATATTTGTACCGGGAAAAGAAAATACTCTAGCAGACATACTAAGCAGAACCACATCGGATGCCCACGAATGGATGCTACACCCGGACATCTTCAAGACCATCTCAAAGAAATGGGGAATGCCACAATTAGATCTATTTGCTTCCCCTCTCAATCACCAGCTCAAAAAGTTCTGCACAAGGACATTCCACCCACTAGCATGGAAAGTGGATTCGCTCTCCTTCAGCTGGAAAGGCCTAACAGCATATGCATTCCCACCTCTTCCCTTGATACACAAGGTATTACTAAAAATCAAGGAAGAACATCCAAGGATAATCCTAATAGCCCCAAACTGGCCAAGACAACACTGGTACCCACTGCTGAGGAGCATGTCTCAGAACAATATGTGGCCAATACCCCTGATGCCTTTGATGTTAACTCAGAACAACTACAGCATCATGCATCCAAACCTAAAAACGTTGCAACTGACTGCATGGAACATCACATAGCAGCAGCTAATCCAGAACTTTCCCAAAGAGTTAAAGACATTATTCTTGAAGCCGCAGACCTTCAACAAGAAGGAACTATGCAGGAAAATGGAAAAGGTTTGTCATTTGGAGTACTGAAAGAGGAAAAGATGTGTCAAACATAGATATGCCTAACATTCTGGAGTATCTGGCAGAACTTCTACATTCAGGCCTGTCCTACTCCTCCATCAAGATACATGCATCAGCTATATCAGCAGAATACAGCTTTGATCCACCTGTTTTTCACACCCATTACTCAGACAGTTCCTCAGAGGAATCAAGAATGTAAAACCTCCAAGGAAACCACCTTTACCAGCTTGGGACTTGAACTTTGTGCTAGAAAAGTTGACACTATCACCCTTTGAGCCAGCAGCAACAGCAGACCTACAGCATCTATCGTGGAAAACCGCCTTCCTACTGGCAATAACCTCAGCCAGGAGGGTTTCTGAACTCAGGCCCTAATGGCAGTACAACCCTTCCTAATCTTCCATCAAGATAGAGTGTCCATGAGGACTAATCCTACATTTATGCCTAAGGTGGTATCCAGAGTGTCTTTAAACCAGGCAATCCACCTACCTACCTTCTTTCCCAACCCACAAAACAGAGGGAAAGAATACTGCATACCTTGGATGTACATAGACAGCTACGCTACTACCTGGACAGAACAAAAAGTAGCAGAAAAACTGATGAGCTTTTGTAGCCTATGCAACAGGAAGGGAAGGAAAAGCTATTTCCAAACAGACAATCTCCAAATGGATAGGAAATTGCATACGATTCTGTTACTCCTTCCATGGAAAACCAATTCCACAGAACATAAGACCTCATTCTACAAGAGCAACAGCCACTACCACAGCCTTTTTACGAGTGGCAACCAAAGACATTATTGAGGCGGCTACTTGGACCTCCGTGCATACATTTGCCAAGCATTATAATTTGCCTCTATATTCCAGATCCCGAGCAGGGTTTGCCACTGCTGTACTGCAAGGGATTCTAAACACACCATAATCTAGTTTCTTCCTCCTCCCTGGTTGGCTATGGTATTCTACCCAGTTGTTATGACTGCAGATGCATCCATGAAGGACATAGTACAGTTTTGTACCTACCATAAATGTAGATGTCCGAACTGGATAGCATCTGCAGTCAGGAAGGTCTCCCTCCTTCCCCTCTGTGGTACTCCTAGGGTGTTTACCCTAATAGCTAGCTGGTGGGGAGTCTTTTATGGTGTATTTGTTGTATATATGTACATACATGCTTATTTTTGTGTTTACCACTATCTTTTGGAAACATTGGCATTTATCCAAAATTTTTAGCCTTCAAGAGGGCTACTGGCATCTGGGGCAAGAAACACTGAGGAAAATGGCTGATGCCTTTATGAAGACCAACAGAGATGACGTCGGGTGAAGTGCGACATCAGCGAGCGGACCCGGACTTTGGAATCCGGCCGACTGAAGGGCTGCCTGACGACAGGACAACCCAGTTGTTATGACTGCAGATGCTATCCAGTTCGGACATCTACATTTATGGTAGGTACAAAACTGTACTATCTACAATATGTGTGTTGTTGTTGTATCTTTCGGCTTTTCCCGGTTAGGGTCCGCTAATGATTGGCAGTAGATTTTTACGTACCGAGTTGCCAGCCCTGACGCACAACCTTCAACAAAGGCACGCCCATTCACGCATGTCTTCACACAGAAGACACTTTAGCTGAGAATCGAACAGGACAACATCTTACTGTGAGGCGACAACGCTACCGCAGCACCATCACCGCAGTTATCTACAATATGTGTGTGTGTGTATATAATATATATACATCTATAATATGTATATGTAATATATATATATATATATATATATATATATATATATATATATATATATATATCTATATAAATATATGTGTGCATATGTATGTATATATGTCTATTTTAACGAACAACCGGTTCACCACGATTTCACTCTGGGAAATGAACCACTTGGCCACCATGGTGAACTTTGCCCTTTTACCCATTATAGTGCGATGTCAGAGTTACTGTATTTACTGGAGGGGTGTTGGGGCACAGCCCTTACTTGGGTGGGCTTGACTTGCTTTGGTTTGTTTATGTCGTGGTGGTCAAGCGATTAGTTTCATGGAATAAAATTTTGGTGATCTGGGTGTTTAAGTTTTTGGCAAAGTTGTGTCGTCCTTTTTTCAGGTAAGTGAAAATTCGATAATACGAAGTAGACCTTATATATATATATATATATATATATATATATATGGGTCTACTGTATAAGTTCAAAAATACACTTCTTCGAACTCGCACAGTAGACCCCTGGGTTACGCGAAAGTGCACTTTCGTGAAACCCACTTCAGTGAACGGGCTACTACTGACTTTAGTGCAGTAGTTATGGACCTTATGGTTAGGGCACAGGTCATGGTAAGGGGATAGCTAGTAGGGCTATCCCCTTACCATGACCTAAGGTCTAGACTACCGCACCACTGTGGTGTGGTAGTCACGGACCTTAGGGTTAGGGCGCGGGCCATGGTAAGGGGATAGCCCTACTAGCTATCCCCTTACCACCACAGTGGTGCAGTAGTCACAGACCTTATTGTTAGGGCGCGGGTCATGGTAAGGGGATAGCCCTACTAGCTATCCCCTTACCATGACCCGCTCCCTAACCCTAAGGTCCATAACTACCACACCACAGTGGAGGACATAGCATGTTTTCCTGCTGTCCTCCACTGTGGTGCGATCTGTTCGTAGAAGCTGAGTTCGCGAAAGTGCACTTCCGAATAAGTGCACTTTCACGTAACTGAGCGCTCTACTGCTCTTTTTCGAATACGTGGTATTCGATGAAAAGCAGTAGACCCATATATATGTGTGTGTGTGTGTGTGTGTGTATATATATATATATATATATATATATACACACACACACACACACACACACACACACACACACACACACACACACACACACACACACACACACACACACTAATACTTTGTTTTATTAGATCAGTGATTGTCCTTTGATCTTTTTTGTGTGCTTCATTTGTTAGAATGATTGTGGATCAAAGAAACAGCTTAAAAAATGTACAAAATGTGAGTGTAAGATTCCACCACAAGACCCCCATAAGTTGTATGGGGTATTTTTAGGTGTAGCTCACTTAAGTGTTTCTTGTGACATTTCTTCAGTCTTTAGACCCAAGAACTTGTCTGAGAGGGAGAACAGACTTATTCTTAAGGGTCTCCTTCCCCCAGATCTGGATCCTTCCAGACTGAAGAAGTCATCAGAAAGGTTTTCTAAAGCAAAGGATGTGGAGTCGAGAAAATGCTGAGTGAAGTCTTAAGATGTAAAGTTGTTAATCTCGCCAATTATTCTCACTGATGGGTTGGAGCCAATCCTCAGCTCCGACACAGCCAATAGCAAGCTCAAGGTTTGCCAGTAGCTCGAGACCAGCCTCTTATCCCACCCACCATGCACCGCTAGAATTACCTCAGATCTACTTTGCCGCGGTAAGAGAGATCTCTGTGATCCAGATAGCTCAGACCATTTTAGAAACAGCAAGTTTTTAAAAAAGTTTTCCTTTTTGATATATTTATGTAGTGTGTGTTAGTTTTATTATTTTTAGATAGTTTGGACAGTTTAGATAATTTAAATTGTTTTAAATGAGGGACATGGCTTTTTAGTTTGTGTGGGCCTTTAACCCTTTTTCCTACTATTAATCCCTTTAGCAGTTAGGTTTTTTTTCTGTGGAACTCTTAGTCCCATATTTGTATTATATTTTTATTTATATATATATATATATATATATATATATATATATATATATATATATATATATATATATATATATATATATATTACTGTTGTAGATAGTGCCCGGGTTGAGCTTAGTTGTTTGTGAATCTATTTACTGTTTTTTTTCTCAGTATGTCAGAGGATAGGGAGAAATCCCATCCCAAATCGGGTTTTAAAAAATGCCTAGATTGTGGGCAAAAAATGTCCATCACTGACGGACATATTCAATGCGTCTACTGCTTGGGGGCCAAGCACCTCCAAGACACCTGTAGCATTTGTCACTCCTTCTCTTCAAGAGTACTCTTGGAGAGAAGGAGGAAACTTATAGACAGAGGATTGCTACAGCAATCTTTTTCAGAGGTTTTGAATAGCTATGAAGGTGCTAGTACGTCTTCCAAATCTTAAAAATCCAAGTCTTCAGTTAAGGTATCCAAAAAGGCTAAAATTTCAGAAGGAGGGTCATCGGTTCCACAGTCATTGGAGCCGAGTGTACCTTTGATTCGGAGCCAGCTTTCAGTATTGGAGCTGGTCTCCGAAATTCCATCTTCACCTCTGCTCCAGTCAGCACCGTCAGTGCATTCAGCTAAGTCTTCAGTCAGCCTTTTGGATTTGGACATGGATCGGCTAGTGCAGAAGCTTTTACAGGCACCAGGACTTGCCAAATTGTTGTCGGCCCCGACCAGCTAGTCCGTGCCGAAGACCATGGAACCGAACTTGTCTACTTCTCTGGAGACTCAGAGCCGAGGGAAGTCGAACCGATGGTGGTTGGACCCTTGGAGCCGATATCCTCTCTGGGGTTATCTGCTCCATCTACTCGGATGTCCTTGCTCTCCAGTCGGGTCCGGGGAGGATAGTCACACCGACTTGTCGGTGCCGACTCTCCCTCTCGGGACTTCGGCTCGGATGAGCTCGGCTCCTACCTCAGGCTCGGAGCCCAGGGTTTCGTTGCGGGAGGATCGGACGGTACTCTTGGGTCCATCCACTCCTTCTCGTCGGAGCCATGGTTCCTTCGATGCTATGAGGAGAGTTTTTTTCCAAAGACAGCATCGGTTCATTTTCCCCTCTCCCCTCAAGCTCCTGTGTCTACTTCTGCATCTACCGACCCCTCTAAGCTTAGAGACCCTGAGCCTCAAGTACCCCACAGGGTGTCCCCTGCTCTTCTGAGACTTCCCCAGACCCTCCCACTGAGGAGGTGCCCAGAAAGAGACTGTGCATGAGGAGGTACGTAGACTCCACACAGGAGTCTTTGACATCTGACACGGACTTGGATGAGTCAGAAGGGTCCTCTCGGTCCCTCTCTGAGGATATCTCTTTTGCAGAGATACTAGAGATCCTTAGTCAGAGGGCCGACTGGTAGTCCAAGACCCCTACCGAGGATGAGTCTGTGCTCTTGAAGGCTTTTGGGTCTCAACCTTCCACTTCTTGGGTGTCTCCGCCTTACGACGAGCTCATGGGTCTTATCTCTCATAAGGCGTGGGAGTCACTGGAGGCCATGGAACCTGTCCCTCGTAGACCCAATAAATTCATATCTGCCCCAGTCGATAAACCTTTTTTGACAAAAGGAGTGCCTGTAGATGGCATCCTCTTCTATCCATCCCCCTAACAGAGATTCTAGGGTTATGGATAGATATGGGAAGTGCATGTTTAGTTCAGCGACTTTTTCTCTGCGATCACTGAACTACTTGACCCATTTTACAAGACTACAGAGAGATCTCCTGAAAGAGCTAGGAGATGCTCTCCAGGGTACAGTAGCTGCAGGAGTGGCCAACAGAGTCAAATCCCAGCTCACTACCCTTAACTCAGTAGTGAACTCGTCCATGCGTCTCATATCCTATGCAGCTGCTGGTTCGAGTAGAGCTGCTAGTTCGGGCATTGCTCTTCGCAGACAAGCCTGGATGCGTCTCTGTTCCTTTGCGGAACCCTTCAAGTCTTCTTTTATTAATACCCCATTTGATGGCTCATCACTGTTTTGGCCCAAAGTAAAGGAAACTTTAACCAGGTGTGAACAGGAAGGCAAGACTTTATCTGCCGTTGGGGTCCGCTTTTCCACTCCTACTCAGCCCTACCCCAAGGGCCCTAGGGGGGGAAAGATGTGGTTCTGAAAAACTCAAGCAGCCTTTCATGACACACGTGGTGAAACCCCCTCTAGAGGCAGAGGAGGGGGTTATAACAGAAGACGCTGCCCCCGTGGCAGAGGGGGTCCGCAGCAACAGGTTGACAGGA
Source organism: Protopterus annectens (assembly GCF_019279795.1). Classification (NCBI taxonomy): domain Eukaryota; kingdom Metazoa; phylum Chordata; order Ceratodontiformes; family Protopteridae; genus Protopterus; species Protopterus annectens. Next base: position 835,943,697 of record NC_056730.1, on the reverse strand, counting down.
GTCAGTTCTCCGGTCAATCCTACCAGCGCTCTTGAAAGGGGGCCCGACTGTTCGGCTCTGGAGGCAGTCGGGGGTCACTTGTCTTTCTACCCAGAAGCCTGGATAAACATAACATCGGATACTTGTGTACAAAGCATCATTTCCAGAGGATATTTCATACCGTTCTTTACCCCTCCCATTCCTATAAAAATAATCCCAGATGTTCCACCCAATCTCAGGGAACAAGCAATCGTAGAGATCCACAGATTGCTAGAAAAAAAGTCATCCAACCAGTCTCAGCAGACCAAGTCGGATTCGGAACTTACTCAAGGTTCTTTTTGGTATCAAAGAAAACAGGAGACTGGAGAACTATCTTGGACCTCAACAGACTCAACATGTTCGTAAAGAAAGAGAAGTTCCGATTGGTCATGCTTCAGTCCATTCTTCCCTTTTTAGGGAAAGGAGATTGGATGTCCTCCATAGATCTCAAGGACACGTACTTTCATATAAAGATGGACAGATGCTCCAGAGATCAACTGCGCTTCCGGCTGGGAGCCAATCATTACCAGTTTCGAGCCCTGCCCTTTGGTCTCACTTCAGCCCCCAGAGTGTTCACCAAATGCATGGCAGTGGTCATGGCTCACCTGAGGCATCTAGGATTCCAGGTGTTTCCATACTTAGATGATTGGTTCCTCACCGCTACTTGAACAAGCAGGGCAGAACCAAGTCTTACCCCCTTTGTGGAGAAGCCCTCAGGGTTTGGCAATGGGCTGTGTCTTCCCAGCGTTTTCTGTTAGCAATGCACATCCCGGGGAAATCCAACGTCATAGCGGACAAGATAAGCAGGGCAATATTACTCCCTCACGAGTGGTCTCTCAATAAACAGGTTGCAGAGTTGATTTTCCGCAAATGGGGCCTACCTTGCTGCGACCTTTTTGCCAGCCACATCAATTGAAAATGCAGAAGCTACTTTGCCCTGATACCATCTCCCAGTCATCCCCCGAGAGATGCACTTTTACACAATTGGCCCCCGGGTCTCTTTTATGCATTTCCACCCTTCCCATTAATACCCAGATTTCTACAGAAAGCAAAATCTCTGGGAAGGAAGGTTATACTCATAGCCCCCTACTGGCCTCGACAGATTTGGTTTTCGTTTCTTCACCATTATGTGTTGGAGGATCCATGGGTCCTGGACCCTTTTCCGGACCTTCTAACGCACCCGTCAGGAGACCTTCATCCTTCTCTACAGTCCCTGAAACTGACTGCTTGGCTAATCCACTTCCCCTAATTGCCAGGCTTCATTCAATTTCAGAAGATACAAGACAGATTCTCTTGTCCTCTCACAAGCCATCTACCAGGAAATTATATGGCAGCAAATGGAAAAGGTTCTCAATTTGGGCCAACGCGCAGAACAATGACCCTTTTCGAGCTCCGCTATCTTCGATCTTGGAATTTTTGACAAAAATTTTTAAGGAAGGGGCATCAGCTGCTACAGTTTGAGTTCAGTTAGCTGCTATCTCAAATTTTCACCTTGGTCTTGATGGCTGAAATATTATGAGCCATAAATTATCCAAAACCTTCCTTAAAGGCGTTCTTCATATGAGACCTCCGATCAAGATTCCCTTTTCTCCCTGGAATTTAAACCTTATGCTGTCTCAACTTATTCTTCTTCCCTTTGAACCAGCTTTTTCTTGTGATTTAAAATTCTTATTGTGGAAAACAATTTTTCTTGTGGCCATTACGTCTGCCCGCAGAGTGTCAGAACTTCAAGCATTATCCATCAGACCACCCTACATGATCTTCCATGCTGATAGAGTATCTCTCAGAACGGACCCCTCTTTTTTACCTAAAGTCTGTTCTGTGTCAAACATCAATCAGGTCATTGAACTACCAGTGTTCTTCCCCAACCACTCTAACAACTTAGAATATATGCTGCACAAATTTGATGTTCACAGACAGCTCAGATTTGATCTTGACAGAACTAAGGATATTAGGAAATCAGATCAACTTTTTGTAGCCTTTTCAGAAGCAAGAAAAGGCAATCCAGTGGCTAAAAGAACCATATTTAAATGCTTATCCGATTGTATATCCTTTGTTTATGAAAATGTGAACATGCCTTTAACGCACAAACCAAAAGCTCATTCTACCAGAGGTGTCTCTACCTCTTCTGCTTTTCAAGCTAAATTGCCCCTTGACGATATTTGCGCTGAAGCCACTTGGTCTAAACCCTTATACCTTTATCTCACATTACAAAGTAGATAAGGTTTCTAGGGACAGGTCTTCCTTTGGTTCTACAGTACTGAAGAACATACTCCCATGAGCCACCCAGGGTTGAGGGTGCTAGGGACGCTACCCATCAGTAAGAATAATCGGCGAGATTAACAACTTCACATATACAAGTTATGTACTTACTATAACGTTCCATGTGAGTTGTTTATCTCGCCTTTATTCTCACGTCCCTCCCTCCTTTTCCCTCCTGGCTGACTGTTGACTTAGAGGCTAGTGCCATCCTCGTTATTCAATATTTCTCTTTCCCTTTGGGTACTCTTCTTCGTAGATATATATAAGAGAGTATGTATAGGTTGTATGTTTGTATATATATGTATAGAATATTATTCGCAGCAAACAAGATCTGAGGTAATTCTAGCAATGCATGATGGGATTAGGGGCTGGTCTCGAGCTACTGGCAAACCTTGAGCTTGCTATCGGCCATGTCGAAGCCGAGGATCGGCTCCAACCAATCAGTGAGAATAAAGGCGAGATAAACAACTCACATGGAACGTTATGGTAAGTACATAACTTCTCTTTTCAACTCTAAAGACTCCGTGACTTGGGGAGCATGCTGCCGGTACACCAGTGTACACTCCTTCACCGGATGCAGTGCCTTTGATATTCATTACCAATCATGATTCACCAAAGAAAAGAGACAAGCTCCTCTTTAGACCTTCCTTAGCTTTGTCTAGCCGATTGTTTAGTTCGTACAAGTGTGCCTGTGAAGTTGAATTGGATCATCTGCTGCAGTAGTTCCTCAAAACCCAAATTGAAATGGTGGTCGTTGCGACTTCTTCAGCTTTGACACTGATTGGATCAGTGCATTTCACCTCGATCTAGTTTCCTCACCAGCCTGCGTCTCTGCTCCAGTTGCCCTAGATCTGATTCACCTTCCGGATCCTGTGGGCTGAGAGTCCTTGATTTAGATTTCATCGGCTCCTAGTATTTTGGGTTCAGAGCTACTATCTAAGTTCCAGTTGGATCCACTAGCACTAAGGACCCCTTCTAAGTACCTTCAACCATCCTAAAGACTGGTCTCCAACTTCTGCTGTTGTGGAGTATTTTTCTCTGTTGCTTAAAGATCAAGGAACTCTTTTGCTCCCATCCTGCACGTAAGGACCTGCCTAGTCACTAAGGACCCCTTCTAACTACCTTCAACCATCCTAAAGACTGGTCTCCAACTTCTGCTGTTGTGGAGTCTTTCCCCCTGTTGCTTAAAGATCAAGGAACTCTTTAGCTCCCATCCTGCATGTAAGGACCTGCCTAGTCACTAAGGACCCCTTCTAACTACCTTCAACCATCCTAAAGACTGGTCTCCAACTTCTGCTGTTGTGGAGTCTTTTTCCCTGTTGCTTAAAGATCAAGGAACTCTTTAGCTCCCATCCTGCACGTAAGGACCTGCCTAGTCACTAAGGACCCCTTCTAACTACCTTCAACCATCCTAAAGACTGGTCTCCAACTTCTGCTGTTGTGGAGTCTTTTTCCCTGTTGCTTAAAGATCAAGGAAGTATGTTCCACCCTCGTCCTAGTCATTAAATTGATCTGTAATAATCATACTATACCTCTGTAATTAGTCACAGGTTGATTTTTTTTTTTCCTAATATTTACACTGTACCTAGCTTAGATTGAATCCTAGCCACTGAGTCAGAAAGCCAGCAGCCAGACTCCTCTCTGTCCCTGCACCCATTTGTCTTCCCCTGATACATTTTTGCCTTCCCCCGGCTCCATTTCTCTGTATCACCTCTATCTAATACTTTTATGGATAGTTGCAATCTGCTCCCTGCCCACTAGGTGGCACTGCAATTTAGCCTTGGCTTACAACCCTTCCTCTACTTCATCTTTTCCTGATTCCTATCACTTTTTCCACCCCCTTTCCTAGTTGCTAAACTTCCTGGGTCCTCTTACTCCCCTTCTCATCTCTTCTCCCTCCTTCATACTATTTTTCTCTCTATTTTAGCTCCCCCACTCCACCATCCTTTGCTCCTGTTAACTTCCTTACCACCATCTACTTACCTGTGACCACTTTGTCTGCTTCAGGCATCACATACTCTCTGATTGTCTCTGTAAACTTTTTAGCTGCTGTGACCCGCTCCGTTCGCCCTAGGGGCTCACTCCGCTCCCCTACCCTACCCCCAATTCCCACACACCCCCAGTGATCCTAGCCTTATACTTCTGTAACCACACCCCCTCTATATAACACCCTATCCCTTACCTCTTCTACTTAACATTCCCACCCCCTACCTCTACAAGTTCTTAATTATTTACCTCATCAGGTACAATCTCTTCAGCACTTTTATTAACATTATATAGCCTCTCTCCTTCCATTTCACCTTTATATAGCCCCTCTCTTACCATTCACCTTTATTTCATTCTATTGCTCACCACTTTTATCTACTCCTTAGCCTCTTACAACACCCTCTTCCTCCCCCATCCTCTCTTTACTTACCTCACTTCTCTCCTCAACATACCCTAACACCTTATCTACACATCACTATGACCCCATCACACAAGGATACATACCCAAACCTACTACTTCTAACTACTACTCTTGCTTGTCTTACTATACCATATACATTAACCTTCTTTGAACATGCTGACTTTCCTGGACAACACCACCCCTACCAACAAACCCTACCCATCTCCCATATAAACTTACTCAGCCACAGTAACATAACCTCCACCTCTATCTATATACTTCATAAGTATCATAGATGTACCCATTTGGCTTACTTCCATATCAGAAAAACCCTAAACAATCACTATAAACTTCTTAAGTCTATTCAACTTCCTCAAAAACACCCACTACTAGATGGTGATGTTCATCCAAACCCTGGCCCTCATACTGTTATTCCCACTAACCACTACAACCCAACCCCTCCTACTATCACTCTCTCTAATAGATCATCTAACTCCCTTTTGATAGCTCACCTTAACATCCGCAGCATCAACAATAAAATTTCCCACTTACATGCACTCTTAGATGTGCACTCATTCGATATTCTTTGTATTACGGAGACATGGCTAAAGCCCTCATCTCTGGACCCGGAGATTACCCCTCGAAGATATAATATCCTGAGATGTGACCGCAATAATAAAAAGGGCGGAGGAGTAGCCATTTTATACAAATCTAAACTCCAAATCTTACCTCTCAATATGCCCCTACCCTCAGATTCAAATGCTGAAACCCTCAGTATAAAACTCCAAATTAACAACACAAAATCTGTCTATATAATTTGCACATATCTTCCCCCCTGGAAATAATATCAGCACTCTGGAAAATATTCTTAGCTACCTCTCTACAAACCTATCTCAGGAAACCATTGTCTTAGGCGACTTTAATATAGACTGGGCAACCTGCAATTCCCCTAATCCTACCAATCACATAAATCTTCACAGTTTCTCTCAAATAATAACCACTCCTACTAGAATCCATAAGCCAAGCAATAAGGAATCCACCCTTGACTGGATACTACTCAACAGCCATGTTGATACTTATAAAACCAGGAACCCTTCCTGATGACATTAGTGACCATATGCTAACCCATATTATTAAACAAAAAGTTCATAGCCCTAACACTAATATTTTTAAAACCTCCCATTCCAAAAAACACTTTAACCCAGTCAGTTTCCAAAATGAACTAAAAACATGTGACTTGGTCACCTTTGCTTCATCTTCAACTTGATGAAGCAGTGACCTATTTCAATACCAGATTCCTTCAAATCCTAGATTTCCATGCCCCATATCACACTTCCCGAATAAGGACCAAAACCGCCCCCTGGCTCTCAAAACTAACCAAACAAAAGATCCTCCTCAGAAATAAAATCTGGGCCAAATGGAGAGCCACAAAAAACCCATTAGATCACCTCCACTTCAAACAATTAAGAAATGCCACCAAAAAACAAATTTTCCAAGACAAAAAAGAATATTACCTTCACCTCCAACAAACCCACCAACAAAAACCACAAAGATTCTGGTCAGGCATAAACAACCTTCTTAAGCCAGGCCACTCTACAACTCCTGCCCCCTCAGGCTTCAACCATAATAATGCCAACCAGATTCCAGATGCCTGTAATAACTACTTTACCAAAGCCATTCTAACCCTAGCTAATACTTTGCCACCTGTCACCTCTTCCCAGTTAGATACCACTAATACTCCATCTCCTACCTTTCATATAAAACCAGTACCCACATCCATCATATGCAACCTCCTCTTAAAACTTAAGCCCTGAACCCCTTCTGCTGATTGTCTTCCTGCTGAATTCCTGCAAATTGCAGCTAAAGCCTTTGCCTATCCCATCTCCATACTTATAAATAGAACAATCTCAGAAAGCAAAATCCCATCCATATGGAAAGTATCCCATATCATCCCTCTACACAAAGGTGGCCCATCTACTGAACTTTCCAACTTTCTCCCCATTGCCTTACTCTCTCCAATAGCTAAAATAATGGAGAAATGCATTCACAGTCAACTACTTGACCACCTTCTCCAGAATAACTTACTTGCAAGCTGCCAACATGGTTTTAGACCATTCCATAGCACAACAACTGCCCTGCTATCCTTCTCTGACACCATAAACAAAAACCGAAACAGTAACACATTTTCATCTACACTTTTCATTGACCTTTCAAAGGCCTTCGATATGGTGAATCATTACTTGCTTATTGACATACTAAAGGTCCAATCACTTGATGCACAGGCATTACAATGGTTTAAATCCTATCTGGAAAACCGACACCAAGCCGTACTCTGGAAAAATAATCTTTCCACACCACTCCCTGTGAACATAGGAGTACCTCAAGGCTCTATTTTAGGTCCTCTTCTCTTCTCTTTATTTATAAATAACCTACACACCACAATTCCACAAGCCACCTGCATACAATATGCAGATGATTCTACCTTAATTTGTTCAGCCAAGTCCATAACCTCTTTCCAGTCAATCACCCAATCCGTATTTAACAGTGTTGAAAACTGGTTCTTGCAACATGGTCTCCTACTGAACCCCAAAAAAATGAAATTATTGCTCTTTGCTCCTACTCTTAAGTCATCTCAACTGTACTTCACTGTAACCTCTAACAATGGTACTAACATATCCCCTGACACTACTACCCGTCTACTGGGAGTAACAATTGATAACCACCTTAGCTATGATCACCATATTAACTCTACAATAAAGTCTGTTAACAAAAAACTTGGCACCCTTTACAGAAGCAAACCCTTCCTAACCCCTTCTGCCAGGATAACCATTTCCCAGACCCATCTGATTTCTACCCTATTCTATGCCTCTGCAATATATACTAATCTTTCTAAAAGCAACCTCTCCAAACTCTCAGCATGTTACAATAACATAGCCAGATTTGCCACTGGCACCCCCTTTAGAACCCACCACTGTCACAACATCAAACAACTGGGATGGTTAGAACGGCAGAACCAACTGCTATGCCAACAACTTGTCATCTCCCATAAGATTCTCTATCATCCTAACAATACCCCAATCCTCAATAATCTGATCACCCCCTACAAAAATTTTACTGCACTTCGATCAGCTAATAAGCTACTAGTTTCCACTATTAAATCCAACAACAAATCAGGAGACTCTCTTTTCTCCAACACAATAGGAAAAAGTTGGAACCAGCTTCCTAATGAACTTACCACCCTCACTTCCACTCTTCTTTTCCAAACACTACTTACCTTAAAACTCACTGGCTCTGTCCCTGCTCTAACCCTGAGTAACACCTCGATGCCACAATATAGAGACAAGATGATCAGCTTTAACAATTGGCTTAATGTCTGGTGTCATTCAAAGGGGATCCAGTGTCTGTCTGCCTGGGATGACATGCTTGACAAGCCACGCTGCTTCGCAAGGGACGGCTTGCACCTGTCACCCCTGGGATTCCGGATATTGGCTAAGGCTCTTGCCACCCCCATAGTGCCTTTTTTAGGCAAGGCTCAAATTCTAAACCTACCAGCCTAGAAAAAATGGGAAGAAACTGAGGGTAATGCTGCTCAATGCCAGAAGTCTAAATCTCAAAATGCACTTTCGAGGCCCTTCTCAGTATGGAGAACATCGATGTCTGTGCTGTAACTGAAACCTGGTTCAAGGCTCCTGAGAGCACCCGGCACTATTAGGTTTTACCTCATATCATGCGTTCGGCCCCAAAACCGGACCACACCACAAAAGGAGGGTGTATCCATATTCATAAAGGATACTCACACCTCCAGGTTGGTGGCAACGCAAGCTTGAAACCATCCAGGTGCAACTAACCATAGGCAAAACTGCTCTACAAATTGTAGCATGCTACAGGCCACCCTCTCAAACTCAGGAACCCCACACAGCCTTCCTGAAGACACTGGAGGGTATAAATGTATCTCCAAACACCATCATATTGGGTGACTTCAACTACCGAATATAGACTGGGAACATTACTCAAGCCCTAACTTTCTAGCCCAACGGTTCCTGGAGTTCATAAATTCAAATGCCATGGAACAGCTAGTCACTGTTCCCACGAGAGGAGAAAATATACTAGATCTCATTGTCTCAAACATGGGGACATAATGCACCACACGGAAGTATATCCCTCATTGGTGAGATCTGATCATAAACTAATCTCACTGGAAATCCACATCCCGCCCCACCCCAAGCAAAAGACCATAGTGAAGAACTTCTCTAAAGCAAACTTCACACTACTCAAGACTGGTGTGGTATCCTTCAAGGCCCCTGATGCAGAGGAAACCAGAACCCAAGCTGAAGCCCTTACAAATGCCTTCTATGAACACCTCCAGGACTGCATGGATCAGGCAATCCCAAATAAAACCAAGACTCTTTCCACAAAGGGCAAGCGTCCAGTCTGGTGGACCCCAGCCATTAACAAACTTTACAATAAGAGGAGAAAGCTATTACATGATAGAACAAAATCCATAAAAGGAAGTCACTGATCATTATTAGTAAAAAATCGAGCACTCATAAAATCAACTAAGGCCAATTTTGAGAGAAAAATTGCCATGGATTCAAGGACAATCATAAGGCCTTTTCAGCTATGTTAGGAACCTGGGTGGAAACTCCCAGATATGCTCAGAATTAGTCCAAAATGATACAAAATCACTGAACCCACAGACATTGCCAACATACTGGCAGACAGGTTCAGTGCAAACTTCACCCCTCTCCCCTAAAGGAGAGATAACTATCCCAGCCGAGTGTAGCCTCCCAGACATCTCAAATGCGCAGGTGAAAGCTGCTCTCTCTAAAGCTAAAAACACAGCATCAATGGGACGGATGGTGTCCCCGGCTGTGTGCTACCTGTGAGCTAAATGAGGAATTAAACCCGCACATAAGGCAGCTGTTTAATCTCAGCCTTACCACAGGATACGTGCCCAAGGAGTGGCGTCACGGCAACTGTGGTCCCACTCCACAAAGGCGGTGCCTCTCACGGACCCTGGTAATTACCGCCCCATAAGCAACAAGTCTAGTCTGCAAAGCTATGGAGAGGATCATAATGGAGCTCATAAACAAAGATATAGGGGACTTGCAGACATTGGACCCGCCCCAGTATAGCTTTGTCAAGGGAAGATCATGCCTTTTGAACTTGGATGACTTCTTGAAACAGTCACCAAGGCCATTGATGAGGAAAGGCAGTCCATACAGCCTACCTTGACCTTGCAAAGGCTTTCGACACAATACCCACTCGGGTATTGTAGAAAAACTTACCAGCTTAAATGTAAACCCATATGTCACAAGATGGGTTGCAAACTGGCTTAAGGACAGAACCCACAGGGTTAGAGTTGCTGGCGCTGTGTCAGACTCCAAGCCGGTCACAAGTGGTGTCCCACAGGGCTCGGTCCTTGGCCCCTATTGTTTGGCATCTACTTCTCAGAAGTACAGGCCAACATGGGAGGACTTTGGCTGACAAAGTTTGCAGACAACTGCAAACTGGGCGCCATAGTGGAAAGTGCATCGGACACGGATATCCTTCAGAAGGGACTCACGGAAACAGATAGCTGGTGCCAGAGCCATGGCCTGAAGTTAACGCCAAAAATGTATAGTCATACCCTTCGGGAAAAACAAGGTAACCCCAAGCTACCATATAGGTGGCAATCCACTAAGCACAGAAGAGGTTATCAGGGACCTGGGGACCCAGGTTGACAGTGGCCTTTCTTTTGACACTCACATTGCTAAAGTGGTTAGAAAGACCTTCTACATTGCCCACCTGATCATGAAGGGATTCACATCCAGATCTAGCGAGGTCATTGTTCCTGTACTCTTCACTTATCAGACCAATGATCGAGTACAATGCCCCATTAGGGATGTATCTCACCCGACATCTGCAGCAATTGGAGAGACCCCAAAGTTCCTCACCAAAAGGATAAAGGACTCCAAAATCTGTCATATGCTGCCAGATTGAAGAAACTCCAGCTCTATTCAGTCGCATACCGTCTGCTCAGAGGTGACATGTGCCTGACATACAAGGCCATGTCCAACCCGAATTAATGGACATGCTCCACCTCAAAAATCCAAATCCACCAAAACCACTAGAGCAAGCGACTTAAACCTTAGCACGGATATAAATAGGATGTGCTGGAGGGATAGATTTATCACTCAGAGACTCCCTATGCTGTGGAATAAAATCCCGGTCCATGTGAGGCAGAGCACCTCGCTGACTCTGTTCAAGAGAAATCTAGACCTGTGGATGGGAGATCGTAGGTTTACCCCAGGAATCAACTCTGTTGTCACTGCTGGACAGAGGCACAACAAACTAATGGACACAGTATTTTTTCATATAAGGGGTGGCGTAAGCCACAATAATTTGGGCTAGGCTTATAAATGCCTTAGGGCAGATAGCCTAGTATAAACCTATGAACCTATGAACCTCCTTTCTCCTTGCTGCTCTCTCCATTCTCCTGATCTACTGCACTATCAGTTCTTGTAGTTATGAAAGTATATTAGTCAATAATTTTATTAATTATCATCTCTCAAATGCTCAATAAATGTATTTTGTTTTAGTATATCCTACTATACTGCTTTGTTTCAAGTCTAACTGAACCTCAATTATAAACCAACTACTGTATTTCTGTCAACTATTACTATATATAATATTGATTGTCTGTGCCTTTGCTTGGTGCTTTTCTCCCCGGGCCTCTACTGAAAATGGACATATATCCAGCTAGACTAGCCCGGACAACAAATGTAAAATAAAATAAAATAAAATAAATAAAAATAACAGTCTCTTGGAGCTGAGGGAACAAGTGTATGGCTTCTGTTACTGTTTGGGTCATCAGCCTTTGAGACATTTGCTCCGATCCTCTCCTCAGTGCCTTCTACACAGTCAGATCAGAGGATTCTTACCCAGGCACTGGCCCTTTCTACATTTAGAAAGTTGGACACAACCACTGGGTGAGTTTCTTCAGATCCCACTGAAGTTGGATGGGTGTTCCAGGTGATGGGGATAATCATTTCCTCTCAAAAGGCAGAATCATATGGTTCCCCAACCAAAGATTCATCATATAACTTCCGTTCATCAGGTTTGCCCCTTCATCAGATATCATTCAGGCAGTATTGTTCCATAGACATCAAACCCAGCTGTGATTCCACAGAGACAACCTTTGGAGGAGTCAGATTTATCATCCCTTGAACCACTTAGAGGGCGCAAGAGGAAGCACAGTGACTCACCTAATGTCTATCAAATCAGACACTGATTTGGTTGATCGAGCGGGCTCCTTTCAGTCCCCTCCCGAAGATGTTTCCTTCGGTGAGAAGCTGACATTCTTGAGATGGAGGGGATCCTAACCAGCTGAACCCCCCATCCCAAGGATGAAGCTGTGTTCTTTTGAAGCCTATTGGACAACCCTTCTACATCTTGTGTGTGCTTACCAGCTGATAATATGTTGGATTTAGCAGTCAAGAAACTGTGGCAGGAGCCCAACACATGTGAGTCAGTCTCCAGGATACCAGACAGGATACTTCGACCCGCCCTCCCCCCAAGAATAAACCCTTTTGGGCAAAGATTCCCTGAGTTGACTCTATTGTTATTGCAGCAGCTACCAAAAGAGTGTTATCCAAAGACTGTCATCTACCCATCTGTCCTACAATGAGTCCCAGGCGACGGATAGACTAGGGAAGTGTTTCTAATTCTAGCCATGAACTACACCTCTTATTTGACCAGATTCCAGAAGGATCTTGCTCAGTATGTGTTATCCACATTGAAGAATTCACTTAATCCAGAATCTCAGAAACAACTCCAAGCTGCTTTGTCTAGGATGTCAAACATCACCAACCTGACCCTATGAGTACTTCATAATGTGGCAGATAGATCAGCGAGGGCAGCCATAGCCGGCATAGCCATGAAACATAATGCTTGGCTGCGTTTGTGATTTTTGTGGACAATGCTGCACTAATGTTCCATTTGAAGTTGCCACACTATTTGGCCAGATAGTGAAAATAGGCTGCAGAAGAATGAAAAGGGTGGGAAGAAATCCTCTGCAGTAGGAGATAAGTTAGAGACCCCTCAGCACACCTTTTCCAGAAACCTAGAAGGGGCTTGAACTCTCTAGTTTTAAGTCTCACCATCCATATGATTCCTCCTGTGATACAGGTGGCCCTTCTTGGACAGATGACCTCAGAACCATTGAAGGTTTGCCTGACTTCTCCACTCTGGAGGCAGTTGGGGGATGTATATCTCTACTCTCAGTCATGGTTCAAAATTACATGAGACAGAAGGGTAAGAGGTACTGAATTCCAAATATGGAGCACTCACCATCCTCTCCCCATTTGCCTGATGTTCCTATCCAGTCAGGCAAAGGCTGTCATTCCAGGGGTTATCTCCATCTTACAAAAAAGAGCCATTCAGGAGGTTCCACCAGATTAGCAAGGGTCAAAACCAATTTTTGCCTTTTTTTTCTAAGAAAGGCAAAAGATCTCCAGCCCATTTTGTACCCAAGTCTTCTGAGCAATTATATCGAAAGTACCCCACTTCTTCATATTGTTACGGTGCAGTCTATTCTTCTGTGTCTTTGGAAAAAACAGTGGATATGCTCATTAGATCTCCAAGATGCTTACCTTCACATAAAGATATTAGTTCAGGAGATTCTTTCACTTTTTCTTCAGAGACCTGCCATTTAGTCTCCACTCAGCCCCCATGATGTTCACCAAATGCATGGTGGTCGTAACAACTCACCTATGTGTACAGGGATTCAGAATCTTCCCATACCTAGACAAATGGCTCCTGGCTGCTGCTTTTAGAAAGTTCTTCATTCAAGCAAAGAGTACTTGCTTAATCTTTGTACCTCATTGGGTATCATGAAAAATTTAACAAAATCCAGTCTGGTCCCCACTCAGTGGATAGTGTTTCTGGGTTGTCTCTTGGACAAAATGCTAACTCAGATTTTCATCCCACTGAACAGAATTGCATCATTGAAAATAGCGGTTCAAGCTGTCCTGGACATAGATTGACTTCTAGTGCGTCTAGTATTGAATGCCTTAGGATTACTGGCAGTTATGATTCTTATGGTAAAATTTGCGTGCTACCACATGAGAATTCTGCAGTGGTTACTGCAATCACAGTGGTCTCAAAAACACAGTCCTATATCTTTTGGCATCAAAATAAGTCAGTCATCTAGAAAGGTGGTTTCTTTCACCCATGGTATTATCAGGAAGACCCTTTCAAATTCCACCTCCAGTACCTATAGTGATTAGGCATGTAACCTCACTCGGGTGAGGGTGGGTAGCATTTTGAGGGCAAGATGGTCCAAAGTTCATGGTCAAACGTAGAAGTTTATCACATAAATGTCCTAGAAATTATAGTGGCTCTTCTAGTTTTGCAGGAACTACAGGACTGGATCCTCATACAGGTGATAAATATTTACACTGACAAGATAAAGGTTGTCTATACATAAAAACAAGCGGGGGGAGCTATATATTGGCCACTGTGGTGAGAAGCTATGGCAGCATGGCACTGGATGATAGCCTTTCACAGTTATCTGATTGCAGCACACATCCTTGAAAGGTTCACCGGTCTTCTGGACAGGTTAAGCAGAAATCTCCTACTTCCTTACAAGTGGTTCCTAAATCCAGTGATAGTGGGGGAAATCTTTCATTGCTGGGGGGATCCAAGCTGTGTTCTGTTTTCGACTGCGCAGAACCCAAATGTATTCAATACTTTATTACTCTGCTTCAGCAAGGACAGAACCGCAGGGATGCTGTGTCCAGTCATTGACTTCCAGAATTACTGTACTCCTATCCACTGACTCCACTCATCACCAAGTTCATACAGAGAGCTGTTCGGTGCAAGCCAAAATCCTTATCACCCCATTCTGGCCCAGACAAATCTGGTTTTCCCTCCTAAAACCTTACTTGAAGGAGCTTCCCTAACTCTTGGACCTGAGAACGGATCTTATTTCTCACCTGTCCGGAATGTCTTCCCCCAGATTTTCCCAGTCTGAAATGAACCTCTTGGTTTCTCAAGTTCCAGTAATGGCATGGGACTATTCCCTTTCCCCTACCGTACTGTGTATTCTTTCATTTTCTCAGAAATTGCCTTTGAGGATTGTGTATTGTAGTAAGTGGAAAAGATTCACCATATGGGCAGAATCTCATAATATAGGCCCCTTTTCAGTGTCAATGCCAGAAGTTTTATGTTTCTTGTCATCATTGTTTTCAGCTGGGTCCAGCTTCTGTGTTATCAAAGTTCAACTGTCAGCTATTTCATCCTTCAACATCAGGTTTTAAGACTCTTTTTCTAGCTTCTCACAAGTTATGTAAAGCTTTCCTTAAAGGTACCACATTAAATATCCTGTTAAATACCCATATCCTCCTTGGGATCTAAACTTTGTTTTAGAAGCCTTGTCCAGACCTCCATTTGAACCTGCTGTGACTATAGATCTAACATTCTTATCATGGAAAACTGTACTTTTAGTGGCTGTTATTTCAGCCAGGAAAGTTTCTGAATGCTGTGCCATATCCTCCTTTTCTCCCTATATTATTTTCCACAAGGACAAGTTACCCTTAGAAGAACCAGTCTATCCTTTCTCTTAAAAGTGGCTACTAAGACCAGTTGCTCACAACCCTTGCATCTTCCAGTCTTTTTCCCAAACTGTTAAGAGCAAAGGTGAATATGTCCTACATACCTTAGTTTTGCAAAGACCTCCGCATTTTTGCCTTTACAGAACAGCTCTCATAAGCAAAGATGAACAGTTGTTTTTGCCCATTGCAAATAAATTGGGCAAAAAGGTCTCTAAGGTCTACAGAACAGCTCCCTTCAGCAAAGATGAACAGTTGTTTTTGCCCACTGCAAATAAATTGGGCAAAAAGGTCTCTAAGGTCCCTCTGTCTTGATGGTTATCAGAGTGTATCTCCTTTATCTACACTTCTCAAGATAAATCCATACTTGCCAAACGAATGCTCACTCCACTAAAGTAGTTTCTACATCAACAGCTTTTCTTAGGATGTAGTCCTTGGATGAAATTTGTGAAGCAGCCATTTGGTTCTCAGCCCATACATTCATCAAGCGTTACAAGTTGGATCATATGTCCAGGCCCAGGGCTTCCTTTGGGGCTTCTATCCTGAAGGATGTCCTGTCTTAAGGCCACCCAGGATTCTAATAGTTAGGAATTCTAACCAATATATTGGATCAGACAGACTGAATAGAATATGAAAGTTATGTGCTCACCATAATGACAGATCCTTTCATTACGGTCCCTCTGTGACAACCCATCTATCTTCACCCTGCCATAATGGCATCTAAGGATATTCATTCTGAGTCAAAGGCAGTACAGATGCACATAACAATAGGCATCACACTTGATCTTAGTCAGGGAGGAGCAGGGTATGATGGGAGGGGGGCATTTAGCTGGGGCTGAAGGCTGGAGCACTAAATCAGTTGGATCAGATCCAAGCTAGAGCTCGAGTACCCATTTGTCATATCAGATGGACTGGAATGAAAGTATCTGTCATTATAATAAGTACATAGCTTTCATTTATTCTCCATAATAAGCTATTTCCAGGCAGGGTTAGGACCCATTCCACTAGGGCTTTGGCTTCTTTTGTGATGTTCTAGAAAGGGGTGGACTCCAGAAGTATTTTAGAGGCAGCAATATGATCCTCTGAACACACTTTATTTACAGAGGAGTGCAAGCTGGATTCCTTTTCCAGGTCAGGAACAAACTTTGCTAAGACCATTCTCCAGTGGCTCTTAGATTCTTAATTTATTTCCTACTCCATTTTTTCTTTTAAGCTATGGTAATCTACCCATGTAGCTTAGGAGGCTACTGCAACAGTTGAACATAATGCAGTTATGTAAGCAAGCTGAAAATGAAAGTAGATGTTGTAATAGACCACTGTTGTAGTAGCCATCTCTTCCCTAATCCCAGGATTTTACTGTTTAATTGTATTGCCTGGGTGTGGCTGTATACACCCGTGTTTATATAGTTTTCTTTATTGATTGTGTTTCTTATTTTTTTCTTTCAGGGCTATTGCCTCCCTTTTTTGGGACAAGAAAGTTCTGTGCTTTTCCCACTCAAGCTGTCTTTTTGTATGTGGCTCCTCTTGAACTCCTGATAGAGCAAGGGGAGGATTCCATTTAGCTTTAAAAAGATAGCTGGTAGCAGCGGGTAAGACCCATATACCTACTGCAGCAGTAATCTTGTTAGTACATTTATTGTTAGTGTAAGTTTACTTACACAGCTCTACTTTCTTTGAGATTAGATTGGGTAGTTTACAGACTGATCAGTGTGAAACAGCAGTGTAGAGAAGGCTATGTAGAAGAATGGTTGTTGCAGTGTTGTATTTTTTTTATTTATTTTTTTTTGCAGAATCAGTTGGGTAAGATTTATTCCTGTAGAAGGCACTGGGTCTTTTTTTAAGTACTTCATTTCTATAGAAATCAAATTTCAAGCTCCTAATAATTTTGACCCCAAGTAGCTTGATATGGGTTATGATTCTGATTTTTGTGCTTTTGAATATAGTACGTTAAGGATTGGTTTCTATTAGATTTCTTTGGCTTTAGTAATAGTTTTTGGTAGCAGTGCCAAGTTTCAACAGAGGTATGAGATTCTTGAGTTTTCTTTTGTAGTGTGTCTATGCTTTCGGCAGTGCAAATGAGAGTTGAATCATCTGTGTACTGCACAGTAGTGACAGGCCTGCTAGCTGTGTAGAGATCTTTTATAAAAAAAAAAATGTTAAATATTAGCGGACCGAGGATGGAGCCTTGGGGAATACCCACTGATTTTAGGAAAAGGGATGATGATGTTCCATTTTACAGTCTGACATCTACAGTAAGAACTTTCACACCAAGACATTGAGGCAGAATCAGGTGTTAAGTAAGATCGTTTTTGAAGTAGCTTTGTTTGGGAAACTGTGTCAAAAGCATTTAAATAAACCAAGGGAAACTGCTGAGATGTGTTTGTATTTCTGTTATGTTTTATGGTTGGGATGAAACCTAGAAGAGCAGTCGTGGTACTACTGTGATGATGGTAGAAACTGTTGTGAGATTAGCAGATTATTATTGGTGATAAATTTGAGTAATTGAGGTTGAATGCATTATTTTAGTAGTGGTTTGAAAGGGTCACAGTTGATGTATAGTTAATGGGCTAGGTTGAGCTGAAACGTTTCTGCAAGGGTAAGATTGGTAATTTTTCCTACAAGTCAAGAACATAGTGTTCCTTGATAGAGTGGTTTATTAGAATAGAGACAAGGAAAGCTGGATGTCAGCTACAGTTTTGATGACTTCTGCAGGTAAATTGACTGGGGCAAGAAGGGTAGGTTTCAATTTCTGAAGCTTTTTTGTGGTAGAGGTGGGAATGGGTTGAGATATTTGTGCTGATTTATGGATTTGAAAAGGGAATGTTTGGGGGGATGGACAGAGTTATTAAGAGAGACATGATGGTTTGTATGAAATGGGTGTTGAGTCCTGTGGCACTTTTATCATGTCCTGTTTCTAAGGAAGGGGGTGGTTAAGAAACATGACCATGATTTTAGGGGTTTATTATTTAGGATCAAGTGACTTAGGCTTGTTTAGAAAAGGGTTTTTCAAGTTTGTGTAGTATGTATTCTTGTCTAACTTAATCTACGTACTGTGCTTCTTAAGAGAATGATACTGTGAAAACTGAAATGCAGTCTTCTTCAGTAGACCACTGTTGCAGTACTCCTTACTTATGGGATATGTCCCCAAGTATACTGTATGTTTGTCCCATCTACAAATGATTAGGCATCTTACTGTTGTGCCATATGTCTGATGTGTGACCTGTACATGAGACTGTGCTGGTACTTAAAGGGCATATAGGCATAGAAATCCTCAGAATTTTCTTGCCACCAGTCAGAGTAAAAAATTAGCTTCATGGTCTGCCACCCATATAGTTTTGGGCAACTAAGTATCCCATTTATGACCCCCCCAATAAAAAAATTGTACTTTTCATGTTGTGAAGATAGATGAAGGCTGCCAACCTAGCCAGATAGAATTCTGTAGATAATTCTGTCATTTGTAAATATTAATGTAAGCCACAGGCTTGTTCTCTTAAATGTGAAAAGACTGCATTAGATATTGAACTGTAAAAATGTAACAACAGTGCACTCTGCTGTAAGAAAGCTAAGTCAAGCATTTTATGACTGTCTTTGATATCAAAATTCGGAGCTGATATGTCTAGAGGGAGGCATCCTGCCTATTGTTTTAAGACCAGAGTTAATGGCTAGAATTTGCATGTATAAATGTCCTTTATTGCACTGGTTTCTGACTGGGTGTAAAGAATGTAAATGTAGTTTCTGTTAGCCTGGAACACCAGAGAAGTGTGAAGAATGATGTCATGTGAAGCAGCTCTGTGTTATCAATTTAAAGAGAGAGAATCGGAGAACTCTGAGCATTTTGTCTTGAGAGCATCCAACATCACCAGCACTGCTCTATATGCAAGTTCTTTAGAACTGTGTTTTCTCTTTCGGTATAGCTAGGAAATAGGAAGATTAGTCTAGTTTGTTTTTCTGTGATGTCAGAACTTTTGCTACTGTATTATTTTAAGTATTTCTCTGTGATCTCTGAACTCTTGACTAGCACTGTGTAGTAAGAAGTATTGTCTTGTGTTTTTATTATTTGTTATTAAATATTTTCAAACCTTTCAACTGTGGCTGTTTTGTGTAGAGGTAGTTTAAGCTCTAAGAGTACATTGCATGTATATAGTGATACTGTACCAAGTCAGTGTAATAAGTCTTGACTGTTCAGTCACACTTACCGTTTGGATAATAATATTGCACAGTAATAATTGGACACCCTTTTAAGGGCCTTTGAGTAGCTGATAAATATTAGTGGGTGGCAGCTGGTACTACCTTTTAGTCTGGGCAGAAAAAGGGCACAGCTGGAGAACCTGTGCCAGCCTTCCCCAAGAGTGTCTGTGTGGTTGTATATAACTCTTATCTGTAAGTGTGTGTGTGTGTGTGTGTGTGTGTGTGTGTGTGTGTGTGTGTGTGTGTGTGTGTGTGTGTGTGTGTGTGTGTGTGTGTGAGCTACTTGGGCAGGGACATGAAGCACTGGTTGGACAGAGAGGGTGCTGGAGGTTTTAGCTTGCCCACTAGGCTGAGATCTGGCCCCTATAGCTGTGCCAGTGGGGAGTCTTATTGGAGACCTGGAGAGAAAGGGAGAAACCAGCCGCAGACTGACTGTAATCTTTGTGTGCTCTTAAGGGAAATTGTACTTTACTGTGTGTGTAATTATTATCCTTTCCCTATATGGATGCCCCTCACTGGTGTTAGTGGTGAGGATTGAGGCTCCTTGATTGCTGGGCCAGGGCATGGGTGCCACATATTAATTGTTTGGCAGTGGTGGGATATCCACACCACATATTAGTTGGTTGGCAAATACTAATTAGCTTGTAGTGGTGTGGGTAGAGTAAATTCCTGTAGCTTGTGTACCGTGATCACTGAAGGTGTTTTGTACTCTAAATCAGCCATGCAGTAAGAGTTCAGATCACAATTGTTTTATTTCTTTTGTTAGCTTAGTTAGTCATGGAGAGCAGGCAGCATGTCAGCAGAGGAGTACTGAAAGCTGACAAGGAGCCAGCTGGCTGAGATGTGCCAGGCTTTGTGATTGGTGCATGGAAACCTGACTAAGGCAGACATGATTGCAGCTTTGGTCACAGCTGTATCAGAAAACAGCAACCAGGAGGACGATCAGACTGGCAGTGTAGATTTACCACCCTCAGAGAATGGACAACTCAACCTTTCGTCAGAGGACTTAAAAATCCATCTGGAGCTAGAGACTTGAGTTGTAGGCCAGACGTTTGGAAATAGAAGCAGCTGAGAGACTGAGATGTCTGCAGGGTGAGAAGAATGAGAAACTGCTATGCCTGAAAGCTGAGGAAAAGGAGAGGCAGAGGCAGCATGAGAGGGAGATGTTGACTCTTCGCCATAGTCATGGAGATAATGGGGAAGGGAGTAACTGGACCACAGAAGCACAAAAGGTCAGTAAATTTCTTCTGCAGTTTAAAGAGGGGGATAATTTTGATAGTTTCATTCATATGTTTGGGAGGGTATGTAAACAGTATGATGTTGACCAAAGTCTCTGGATGCGGTTCCTCACCCCCTTACTCCATGGTAAAGCTGTAACTGTGCTGTGTTGTCTAAAATGTCTGACGTTGACTGTTTTAATTACACTGTTGTTAAGCATTGCTTGTTAGAATGTTTTAAACTAACACCTGAAACTTATAGGGAAAAGTTTCATGAGCATAGACGCAAGGCAGATGAAAGTGTGTGTGAATATGTTGCTGAAGTGAGCACTTATTTTCATAGGTGAGTGAGTGGATGTCAGGTCACCACTTTTGAAAGGCTGGCGGACCTTTTGGTGAGGGAACAAGCCCTTAGCATTTTGCCTGAGGGCATGAGGATCTGGGTAGCTGATAGACAATGTGCTACTTCAGATGAGTTGGTGAAGAAGGGAGACCTATACCTAGCAAGCAGGGCATCCCTGCACATTAAAGGTACCCTCAGTACTGCTCATGGGTCTAAAGGAACCCATGGTGGGCAGCACAGACTACCCCAACTGAATCTGCCAGTAGTAGGGGAAGCCACTAGTCCAGGTACATGTCCAGGACCTAGGGTTAAATGTTTTGAATGCAACCAGTGGGGCCATGTGGCATACAGATGTCCATGGAGGCAAGGTGGGAAACAAAAGGTGAGAGAGCGAGTAAGTGGGAAAGACAAAATGCCAACAGTAGGTTGTCTTGAGACAACAGGGATACCAAACTACCATCCTGCAGATGTCCTGATAGGGAAGGATTTGGATGAGCAGTATCATGTGCTTATGCAGTTACACAAAGTCAGGCTAGGAGACAAGCATGTGGGTCTGGTAGCATGGGGGAGACCCAGACAGACTGCATACTTGTAGCCAGGAGTGGTGAGGTGATTACTTCAGGGAGGACGCTACTCTGCAGCAGTGAGACTGAGGGTGAGCCATAGCTGCCTGTGGGTTCTGATGTTCCCTTGGACAGAGTGATTGCAAGGGTAGAGGTGAATAGTAGTACCCAGGGTGACAATAAGGCACCACTGTCAGAGGATGCCAGACTTCCTGTGGAAGGGGAGCTGGGAAGGGTTACAAAGAGAGAGCTGAGACAGACTCAGCTCTCAGACCCTACATTGCAAGGCCTGAGGCAGGTAGCTAGTGAGGCACCTGATTCTCAAGGGAAGGGGGAATCTGTATACTGGGACAAAGGGTTACTGTATAGAGAGTGGACCCCTGAGGGAGGACTAGAAATTGAGAGGGTACAGCAGTCGGGAGTGCCTAGAGCCTACCGTCTGATGCTTCTAGTCATAGCCCATGATCTTCCCTTTTCAGGTCATATGGGCATAAAACGTACAAAGAGGCGTATTATGCAGAACTTCTGTTGGCCTGAAATTTCCAGAGATGCAACAGAGTATTGCAGGACCTGTGAGTAGTGTCAAAAGGTAGACAAGGCAGGAGACAAGGTGAGAGATCCTTTGATGCCTTTGCCTGTGATTATAGAGCCATTTCCGAGGGTAGATATGGATATTGTGGGGCCTTTGAGTACCCCAAGTTCCACAGGGGAAAAAGTATGTCCTAGTGGTAGTGGATTATGCTACATGATACCCTGAGGCAGTGGTTCTGTTCTCCACTGAGGCAGAAAAGGTGGCGAATGCTTTGGTAGAGGTTTTTAGCAGGGTAGGTTCCCAAAAGAAATACTGACTGACAGAGGTGCCAATTTCATGTCAGACCTGCTGGCTTGTCTGTGAAAGTACTGTGGAGTGAAGCACGTGAAGACCACCCCTACCATCCCCAGACTAATGGTCTGGTTGAGAGGTTAAACTCTACGATCAAGTCCATGCTACGGGCATTTGCAGACCAGTTTAAGAGGGAGTGGGACAAATATTTATCCCATCTGTTTGCTTATAGAGAGGTTCCCCAGGAATCCACAGGTTTTTCACCCTTTGAGTTGCTGTATGGGCATAGGGTGAGGGGACCTCTAGATTTTATTTGAGATGAGTGGAAAGGTGTGTGTGAATTGCACAAGGAGTCTGTTGTGGCATATGTCCTAAACCTCAGGACAAGGCTCAGGGAACTCATGGGCTTGGCCCAGGAGAACCTGGCAGAAGCCCAACAACAGAAAGAGATATGGTATGATAGGAATGCTCGAGCTAGAGAGTATGCTGTGGGGCAGCAGGTAATGGTTCTTATTCCTGTCAGACACAGCAAGCTGCAAGCTGCTTGGGAGGGACCCTACAAGGTGGTGAGAAGGTAAGTGATGTTAACTGCATGGTGGAACTGCTAGGCAGGAGGCAGGGGCACAAATTGTACCATGTTAACATGATGAAACTTTACCATGATAGGGAGGCCCTTGTGCTGAACATTTGCAGTGGATTGCAGGAAGAGTCTTAGGGAGATCTTGTGACTGATCTCCTCAGTGAGGCTCACACTGGCACCTCAGTGGAAAGGGTAGCAATGTCCCAGCAGCTGTCTCCTACCCAGGTTCGAGAAATCCGAGCAGTGTTACAGGAGTTTGGGGACATGTTCACTGGGAAACCAGGGTGCACCCATCTGATGCAGCACCAGGTGAATACAGGACCCCAAAGGCCTATTAGACGGGCCCATTATAGGGTGCCTGAGAGAGTCAAACAGACTCTGAGGGAGGAGATACAGGAGATGTTGGAACTAGGGGTGATTCAAGAGTCCCAACAGTTCCTGGGCCTCCCTAGTGGTGCTGATGCCAAAAACGGATGGTTGCACCAGGTTCTGTGTGAACTACAGGAAATTAAATAGTCACACAGAGTCAGATGCTTACTCTATGCTTAGGACAGATGAAGCCCTAGAGCAGCTGGGTGGGGCTAAGTATCGTACAACTATTGATCTTACCAAGGGTTATTGGCAGGTGCCCTTGACTCCCAGTGTTAGAGAGAAGTCAGCCTTTGTGACTCCTTTTGGCTTGTATGAGTTCACAAAGAGGCCCTTTGAGATGAAAATGGCCCAGCAACTTTCCAGAGGCTGGTAGATCATATCCTAGCAGGAGAAGGAGGGTTTGTCCTTGCTTAACTCGATGATATTGCCATCTACAGCCATTCCTGGCAAGAGCACCTTCAGCATGTCAGGAAGGTGCTGGGCAGACTACAGAGGGCCGGGTTGACCATTAAGCCCAGCATATGTCAGGTGGATATGGCAGAGGTCTCCTACCTGGGACATAGAGTGGGGAGTGGTAAGATCAGGCTAGAACCTACCAAAGTAGAAGCCATTCAGGTATGGCCTGCACCTGTTACCAAAAAGCAGGTGAGCGCATTCTTGGGGACAGCAGGGTACTACAGAAAGTTTATCCCCAGTTATAGTACCATAGCTGCTCCCCTCGCAGGCCTGACAAGGAAGAACAGAGCCAGCCAGCAAAATGCCAAGTTGCTAAGATGGAGCCTGGCATTGCAAGCATATATGTCAGTGCAGCACCGCAGTGGAATTAGCAATGCTAACGCAGATGGGCTCTCAAGAGGGTCTATAGCATATGAGCGAATAGTACAAATTGCAAACACTCTTAATATCAAACATACTGGACCTCGAGCTTCCTATTCTGGGGGGCTGCTCCCCCCGCTAAATATATATTCCAACTCCGAGATCGCACTACAGTGAGGAAAGGGCAATTATCCCATTCTTCACTGTACCCCAATCTCAGAAAAAGCACTTTGAGGTCCGGTACATTCAATATTATGAGCGTTCGCAATTTATGGGATTCGCTCATATGATATAGACCCTCTCAAGACAGGGACTAGGGTAAGGTATACTCAGATAGACCTAACTGTCTCAAGCAGCATTTCGCAAGGGTCACTTGCTAAACTAGCTTGAGTTCTTCAGGGGGGGAAATGTGTGAGGATAGGTTAAGGCTACCAGCCTAACCAGATAGAATTCTGTAGATAATTCTGTCATTTGTAAATATTAATGTAAGCCACAGGCCTGTTCTCTTAAATGTGAGAAGACTGCATTGGATATTGAACTGCAAAAATGTAACAACAGTGCACTCCGCTGTAAGAAAGCTAAGTCAAGCATTTTATTACTGTCTTTGATGTCAAAATTCAGAGCCGATATGTCTAGAGGGAGGCATCCTGCCTATTGTTTTAAGACCACTTAATGGCTAGAATTTGCATGTATAAATGTCCTTTATTGCTCTGGTTTCTGACCAGGTGTAAGGAATGTAAATGTAGTTTCTGTTAGCCTGGGAACACCAGAGAAGTGTGAAGAATGATGTCATATGAAGCAGCTCTGTGTTATCAATTTAAAGAGAGAGAATCAGAGAGCTCTGAGCATTTTGTCTTGAGAACATCCAACATCACCAGCACTGTCTTTGCTCTATATGCAAGTTCTTTAGAACTGTGTTTTCTCTTAGATATGGCTAGGAAATAGGAAGATTAGACTAGTTTGTTTTTCTGTGATGTCAAAACTTTTGCTACTGTATTATTTTAAGTATTTCTGTGTGATCTATGAACTCTTGACTTGCACTGTGTAGTAAGTAGTATTGTCTTGTGTTATTATTATTTATTATTAAATATTTTTAAACTTTTCAACTGTGGCTGTTTTGTGTAAACATACATTGCATGTATATAGTGATACTGTACCAAGTCACTAATAAGCCTTGACTGTTCAGTCACGCTTACCATTTGGATAATAATATTGCACAGTAGCAATTGGACAACCTTTTAAGGGCCTTTGAGTAGCTGTTAAATATTAGTGGGTGGTGGCAGCTGGTACTACCTTTCAGACTGGGCAGAAAGGGGCACAGCTAGAGAACCCGTGCCAGCCTTCCCCAGGAGTGTCTATGTGGTTGTATACAACTCTTATCTCAGAGTGTGTGTGTGTGTGTGTGTGTGTGTGTGTGTGTGTGTGTGTGTGTGTGTGTGTGTGTGTGTGTGTGTGTGTCAGCTACATGGGCAGAGACACGAAGCACTGGTTGGACAGAGAGGGTGCTGGAAGTTTTAGCTTGCACACTAGGCTGAGATCTGGACCCTATAGCTGTGCCGGTGGGGAGTCTTATTGGAAACCTGGAGAGAAAGGGAGAAACCAGCCCCAGACTGACTGTGATTTCTGTGTGCTCTTAAGGGAAATTGTACTTGTGTGTGTGTGTGTGTGTGTGTGTGTGTGTGTGTGTGTGTGTGTGTGTGTGTGTATTTATTATCCTTTCCCTATATGGACGCCCCTCACTGGTGTTAGTGGTGAGGATTGAGGCTCCTTGATTGCTGGGCCTGGGCACGGGCGTCACACATGTCAACTCAGAGAAATGTAACAGTGGTCATCAAGTCCTTTATAAGGATAAACATTCTATGTGTCTTTTTGCATAGGGTCTGAATGCAGTTACAAAGTGTGTTCCATCTACTGTAGATCATTGTGTGTATAGTACCTAGTCAGCCACTATAGCTAGATAGCACATGCATATAAGTTAATGAGCACATGCAAGATCAGTACCATTTTGTATAGTTGGCCAGAGTGAATGCAGGCATGAATGGAAATGCACATGTGAGTATGTTTGAAGTAATGAGTCAGTCACTTAGCTTAAATGTAGGTTCCAGTTACAGCTCCCGATGTGTTTATGTACAGTATTCAACTTGAACCCATTACAGTGCCTCAGTGTCTCATCTGAATACATGAGACATGCCCCATGGTGTCAGAAGTGGGATCTGAAGTGAAGCACTTCACAAACCATGAGGCATGAAGTTAGAAGTAGAGAAATACATAGGAGCAAACTCACAAACAGGTCATTGGCTACTCAAAGGTACTTAAACTCGTTTAAATAATGTTTCAGTTGCTGAATAAGTGGCAAAGCATTCAAAGCATTCAAAATAATTACCGAGTTAAACAAAATGTCCAGAATTGTGACATACTGATAAAAGCTTACAAAATAAATACAGAAGTGTTGGAAATAATTTCTGAAGTGTTAAAATGTACGAAAAGGCTAAAAACAACCACATTTTTTCTCAATGTACTACTTTTTCACATTAACTGAAACTTTTCAAACTATCCAAAGTGTCCAAGTGTTTGCAGTGTTAAAGTGAAGCCTTTTCAGAGATTGTTGTGTATTTGGGCATAATTACAAGTACACCTGGTCTGTTTATATTTAAACAAATAATGTTATTATGGCAGAGGGATTTCGCAGACCTGGCCCACTGGTGTTTGATAATAGTATTACTGAGAATTGGCGAATGTTTGAGCAAGAATATGATATTTTCATACAGGCTGCATTTTCTAATAAAGATGCACATATACGAGCATTTATACTTCGTAATTTAGCTGGCTCGGAAGCTATTGACAGGGAACGTTCATTTGTGTCTGCACCTGCTGTGTATGTAGGGGAGGTGGGTACCACCATATTATGATACAGGCTGAAACTCAGGAAGACCATGAGTGCTTAAAATGTAAATTTAGAGAAATGTGAAACCCTCAAATGAATATTACAATAGAAAGGCATATGTTTTACACAGGAAATCAAAAGCCAGGTGAAACTATAGACGCATATATTACTAACTTAAGAAATAAAGCAAAAAGTGATTTGGTGATCTGAGATATTAGCTGATAAAACGACAGTCTTTTGTGTGGTGTTAATGATGCAGTGAGAAATATTTTGCTTTGAGACAATGATTGAACGTTGAGCAAAGCCACTGAGATTTGTCAAATATATGAGCTTACAAGAAAAGCATACGAACATGCTTACGAATGAGAAAAACATGCATGCAGTGTCTGCCAGTGGGGATGTTGATAGTATACAACATAAAGCTAAGATTAAAAGGAAATATAAACCGAAGGGTATGGCAGCTTCTAACCTCAACTATAAACTGACTGGGGCCACAGCAGACAGCCTTATTGTTAATTGCCATACATGTGGAAGCAGTCTCGAACCTAAACGAGAGTGCTTAGCTTTTGGTCAGCAGTGACACAAATGTAAAAAATGGAATAATTCAAAAGGCTTTGCAAGTCTAATGCGGGACATACTTTTATTAAAAGAGAGCATCTGCAGAAGCAAGTAGATCAGGTAGAGAGCTGTGAGCAAACTTTCTATGTTGATAGTGCTTCTGTGATTGAAGAAACTGTTAACACAGTAGATTATTGGTTGGCAGCAGAGAGTGAAATATTTTATACTGTTCGGATTAATGGAAAACCTGTAGACCTTAAAGTAGACACTGGATCCAAGTGCAATATTGTATTGGCACAAATGTTTGCTAAAGTAAAAGCTGGTGAGAAACTTGTTACAGCAAAGTGTGTAAAACTAGTTGCTTATAGTGGTGAAGAGATTCAGACTGATGGCGCAGTAGTTCTCACATGCCATTCTGCTGGGAACAGCTATGACTTGCAGTTTTAAATAGTCAAAAGACATGTGTAGTCACTGTTAGGCCTCAAAGACGTTTTGAGAACGTCTCATTTAATTTAATAAAGAGGTCCACCATATAAGTCTGAACAACAACAATAGTTTTACGCAGAATATATTTTAGTGAATATACTGTTATTTTCACAGATGAGCTTGGCAAACTTCCAGTGACATATTCCATGAAGTTAAGTCATGAAGTAAGCCCAGCTGTCAGACCAGCAGGGAAATATCCAGTAGCAATGCAGAGCAAAGCAAAAGCAGAACTTGACAAAATGGTGAATTTAGGTTTAATTGCTCCAGTAAAAAAAACAAGTGAATGGGTATCCTCCATGGTCATAGCTCCTAAGAAAAGCTCAGATGATATTCGAACATGGATTGATCCAAGAGATTTAAACAAAGCACTTAAGTGTCCTCATCATCCGATGCCCACAGAAGAAGATGACGCTCTCATGCCAGATGCCACTGTTGTTTCAATCTTGGGCGCAAAAAGTTCCTTTTGGCAAATTTTGCTGGATCACAAATTTTCATTATTAACCACTTTCAGTGCAACATTTGGTAGATACAGATTCTTGAGAATGACATTTGGGATAAATTCTACCAGTAAAGTATTTCAACGTGCAATGGAACAAATTTTTTCTGGTTATCCATGTGCTATCACAGTAGATGACATTATTGTAGGGGGCAATTGTGAAGACAAACATGATAGAAATTTCAGTAAAGTTCTAGACCATGCTCGTGAAGTCGGTCTTAAACTGAATCTTCAGAAATGTAAATTCAAACTGAAAGAAGTTAGTTGTGTGGGTCCTTTGTTTACCAGTTCTGTCCCATAACCAGATCCATCTAAGCAAGCAGCAATTCTTGAGATGCCAGTTCCAGAAAATGTCACATCTTTATAGCATTGTCTTGGTAAGCTGTTTAGGAAAGTTCATCCCAGACCTGAGTGAGATTTCAGCACCCTTACGTGAGTTGACACACAAAAATGTAAACTGGTCCTGGTTGGAACAACACCAAAAAGCATTTGATGTTCTGAAACAGAAAATTGCCAGTCCACCCACTTTGAGATGCTATGATGTTCTCAAACCTGTACCTCTTTTGTGTGATGCTTCAAAGCATGGTCTTGGTGCAGCATGTCTTCAAGAGGGCATACCAGTAGCCTATGCATCAGGAACTTTAACCCAAACTGAAATGCAGTATGCATAATTTGAAGAAGAGCTTTTGGCAGTAGTTTTCGCATGTTTGAAGTTCAATGATTTTATTTATGGAAAATCTGTTCAAATAGAGACTGATCACAAACCTCTAGTGACAATACATACAGCCCTAGCACACCTGCAAAGCATGATGTTAAAATTGCAAAAGTACAATTTCAATATAGTTTATACAAAAGCCAAATATTTATACCTTCAAGAGCAAAAGTGTTACCAACACTCCTAAGTCTCCAAGTCCAAGAAAAAGGCAAAATCCAGTTGTTGTCTTTCAGCTTTTCCCGGTTAGGGGTTGCCACAGCGGAACTCCGGTCTGCTAAGGATTGGTAGTAGATTTTTACATGCCGAGTTGCCGGCCCTGACGCACAACCTTCAACGAAGGTACGCCCATTCACGCATGTCTCCACACAGAAGACGCTCTAGCTGAGAATCGAACAGGACAACGTCTTACTGTGAGGCGACAGCGCTACCGCAGCACCACCGCCACAGTGTTCCAGTAAGCCACAAAAAACAGCAGGACTCAGAAAAGGCTTCAGGTTCCAGTATAAAAGTTGTTTAATAAAACACTAGCATTTTTGTAGGTCTGTCCTACTTCTTCAGATGTTTTTACAATTTAGATAAAACAACCCCTTTTTCTTATATACTCACAGAACAAATCACATGACATATCAATTAAAACATTTAACACATTTAAAGCAACCAATACTACATTCGAGACCTGTGAGTAAATTAGCAAACAAATTGACATTATGCAAAGAACTAACTTCTCATTGAGGTAGGTATTCACCTTCACAAACATACTACATGAAAACAAGTTACCTGAACAATGGCCTTGATCTTAACTTGGGTTTTATAGGAACATACTCATTTAACCCATGGCCAGAGTCAGCTCTCAGCCTCACTGTCCACTTTGCCTCTAACTCTTCCGTGGCATTGCATAGATCTCCACCCCTGATATTTTTATGGGTCCTACCTATTGCTAGAAATTTAAAGTTGTGACTGTTTCGCCAGGGCACTCATTTTATTATGCTTACTTGTATGGTAAACATGCTCACGCATTCTCTCTTTTAGTGCATCAGGGTAGAGATCAAGGCCATTGTGCTAGACCAATAGTCGGAGTTGATAATGCTGAGGCGATTGACAGAATTACCTCATCTGAAGTCACTGCCTCTGCAACTACAGCAGCCAATAATGCTTTTGTTTCCTCTGAGAATAACGGTATGACATCAGCAGATTCAAATAAACAGAAGTCCAAGGAGACACCGGAACTAAGAGGAAAATCATTCAAGTTATGGCACAAGTGCATAAACCCTTCAATTCTGCAAATAGTTCTAGTTTTACATCTATGATTGACTCAGTTTCCAGTCTCCCTTTAGGACAATGCAAACTGTCCTTTCCACTGCCGGTAAGGGAGTTGAAAGTAATGAAAGATCAGTGGTCGAGGGCAGGAGTCGAAGCGGGCAGAAGCAAAAGTTGGAAATGGATACCTTAAATTCTGGGGACGTCAAGAAGGCGTTTCTCAAGGGAACTTAGTCTGGAATCTCTCCAGGCATGAATTAACTGATGAGGAGTACAGAGTATTGCAGAAAGGACTTTTGTTCATTCCCACCAGGTACTCTGAACTCACAGATGTGATTTTTCGGGTCTACTTCATGTTATCGAATTTTGAAAATGTCGAACGGCAATAATATCGTAAATGCCGTACATTGAGAGTGTTGTAGCAGGATCGTGGTACAGTGAGGATCAGGAAATTTGCTCTTTCCTCGCTGTAGTGCGATCTCGGAGTTGGTATATATAATTAGCGGGGGTGGGGGTGGGGGGGGACAGCCCCCCACAAGAACAGTTTAGATGTATGGCATTTACGGTCATATTGCCGTTAGACATTTTAGTCTTTCGACAACATGATAAAGACACAACTTTTCGACATAAAAATGTCTACTAGGAGTTTGATGTTAAAATTGATGTTTAAACACTCTGAGAATGTGAAAACTAGTACTGCTGATACATTTAAAAAGTCTAGCATGTTTGTTCCACAGTTAAACTCACTGATTAATGCCTTTGAGAAACTATGCATTGACAATGTGTATAAGGTTGAATCTGACAACTATTCCAAAAGTAGTGTTAAAAGCAGGCATAATCTTACTAAGAATGAATATTTAGCATTTAAAAGCCTACAGAGTAATGACAGAATTGTTATTAGACCAATGGTACAATGAAACATTGCTTGATATGTTGAACAATGGTTGTTTCTATATGAAAATTAAAGGGTCTGTGGTCAAACAAATGATTTCAAATGTGAGGAAAGTATTAAGTGAAATGCTACATAATGGCATTATTAGTAAAGAATTGTTTGATTATTTTTTGATAACACACCCCACTATCCTGATAATACAGGGGTTGCCCAAGATTCATAAAAGTAGCACTTGTCCTCTGATGCGACCAATAGTTTCCGGTAGGAACTGGTGCACGGAACTAATATCTAACTGAGAAGTTTTTAAGGCCAGAATTGAATACAATAAGTCACATATTAAGAGACACCGAACATTTTTTAAGAGATTTATACAGCAGTATAGTGAATGAAGAAAGGGTAGAAAGTGTTTTATTAGTGACCCTTGATGTTGTGTCTCTTTTTACAGTAATTCCTAATGAGACCGGTATCAACACTATAAATACATTTCTAAGAGAAATGTTCCATATTGACGAAGTAAAAGTGACACAAATATGTGAACTGCTCAAGATACTCTTGGAGAATAATGTCTTCTTGTTTGGAGAGGAGTTTTATTGGCAGTGCAATGGCATAGCTATGGGCACTTCTTGTGCCAATAGCTACGCCAATGCAGTAATGGCTGTTTGGGAGACTGAATTTTTACTTCAAGGCCTTTATCATGATAATATTTATTTTTTCAGGAGGTTTGTGGATGACCTTTTTATTCTTTGGAGAGGGTCAGTTTATGAGTTGAAAGCTTTTTGTTGAATATATCAATAGCAGTACATCATTTCTACGGTTTACATATACTCATTCTACTGAAAAGATTAATTTCTTGGATGTGAGCATAGAAAAGGATGAACAAGGAAAAATATTTACTATACAATACAGGAAAGCATGTCATGTGAACCATCTGCTCTCAAAAGATAGTATGCATCCACCATATATTTTTAAAAATGTTATGAAAAATCAAGTATTTACGGCCTCAAGACTAAATGTGCACAATGAAGATTTTCAGAAACAGGTTGACACAGTGAGTAGTGAACTCATGGAACGGGGATATGAAGAACAGGCAATCAGATTTAATGTGGCTGAAGTTACCAAGTTAAGAGACTCCCAAGCCCAACCATACTTCTCTAAGAAGTACAGCAATGAAGACGGGAATTGTAAAAAAGGAATGAGTGGCAAGTTAAGGGTACCTTTTTACTACTCCAGTAATGTACATACATATATGAATATAGTTGGAAAACACTGGGGTATTTTGAAAACGGATAAGGATATGAGAGACTTGATAGACGTAGAACCTAAGTTTTTATTTAGGAACAGTAAATCTTTGAAAAGACACTTATGCTGTCCTAAAAAGGTTAACATTATAAGTGAAGCACCAGGGACTAAACCATGTGGTAGGTGTTCCTTTTGTAAGTATATAGATACCAACACATGATGTCCTTCAAGGATGCATCTGCAGTCATAACATATGGGTTGTCCTGCCTCAGGCAGCCCTTCGGTCGGCCGGATTCCAAAGTCTGGGTCTGGCCTCGGCTGATGTCTCGACTCTTCCCGACGGGCCAGAGCCGCCTGTATAAAAAGCATCAGCCCACACCATTTTCCTTTTCTTCTTTCTTTACAGCGTGCAAGCAAGCAAGTTTCAAGCCGGCCGGTCGGTCAGGATCCAGTGATTTCAGCAGACAAGACTTCTCTAAAATCTAAGTACTCCCTTCTGGGGACTCTTCAGATGTCAGATAAAGTAACAAATAAAGTGTTAAATTTGTTAAAAACAAAGGAAACTAATTCCTCATAGCTTCCTCCATTCCTACTGCCTTCCTTCCACGATTGTCCTGTTCAGTCACCTGCTCTCTTCAAGAATTTAACTCTTTTCGCCGAATGAGGCCTTAGACTGTCTTTGGGGTTTGGAGGAGGAATTTTTTGGCTAGTTTTGCATATAAAATGCCGCTGGAGAAAACGGCCATCTAAGGACAAATAAACCCGCCCGGACGGACATCTTCACGCGCCAAGGGTTTATCAGACTGTCTCAGCAAGCCGAAACCAATCCTGTCTCGGTCCTCGAAACCGAATCCTCAATCGACCACCCTTCATCCTATCCCCAGCTGAGCAGCCCGCCACCACGAGGCCCCAGCTGAGTCGGCAGGGATGCTACGACCACCCATTCCTTTGATATATCTACACACCATCGGGGCATTAGGCCTCTAAGCCTGTGCTGTGGGGCAGCTTCCCCTGCTTCCATGTCCATTAAGGCTTGCTCTCCTCCCAAAAAGACTCTAAACTTTTCCCAAGAGTACCTCCACTCAGAGGCCCTCCCAGAGGACTTCAGTTCTTCAGATCCTCAGCCTTGCAGAGGACTTTATTTCTCCCCAACACCTCCACAGGCCCACACCTTCACCTGGACTGCTCCCTCCACCCTAGCTGAAACCCTCCACCCACACTCTCTGAGAGGAGTTGTCACTCTTCTCAGGAGGAGGCGGTTCTGGAGTGTTCAGTTCTGAGCCCAGGAGATCTTTCCCTTCTCCCCTTCTGAAGAGAGTTTTTCCATGACCTGCCTCCTCCTCCCTGTGAGACTCTACAGACTCTGAGAGCATTTTCAATCATTTCTAGAAAATTTTCTAGGACCTTTTACATTATTCCTCTGATTTAAGGATAGCTTACATAGGCCCTTTAATTGGCCACTATGATGACCCCAATGGATGATGTAATGTGATGATGTGTACAATCCCATGTGTGTACACCTCCCCGATACTACCCCTACCCCCTGATCTGACCTGTATATGTATAAATCCTATTCTCCATCTTCTAAAATTCCCATTCCCCCACTGTATGGCTGGGTTGCCACTGGGTTCCACTGCCAACCTTCTGCTATAACCTGAGCCTTGTGAAAAAGATCTAGATATATCGAAGAAAGAGAGAGCTTTAGAGAGAGTCAATTGAAGGGTGATAAGCCTGCAAGAGTATCACGTCAGGGCTCTAAACAAGAAGCTTTCTGTGATTTTCCTAGAATAACTATTGTTCGATTGGTTCACTGAGAACAGCAACCCTTCAGGATTTGGTCTCAAATCACTTCAGAGGATGGGTAGCTTCTTATTAAGGTTATGTTGAATTGGGCAATTATTTCATAAAGTGTGGTTGAATGAACAATTTTGCTCAGACCATGTTCTGGCTATGACATGGGATACTCCAATGGAGAAATGCCAGGAGCTTGGCTCCTCTGCTCAGGAACCATGTAAAGAAATGAAAAAAGATGAAGAAAATGCAAAAGGAGGAATGAAAAGTAGGAAGCAAAAAGCAAAAAAAGGTGCAAAACAGTGTCACTTGGAATTTTAGTTTCAGACCCGACAGAACCTTTCTAGACTACAGGGAGAGAATTGGCCAGAGGCAGAGGCCTCGAGAGGCAGGCCTAGGACCCACGCAGGGGCAGGTCAAGAGATAGAGAGGTAGTACCAAGCGAGGAACAACAACAGCTAGTGGCAACCAGGCTCCCAGACTAGTGCTGCAGCCACAAACAGCAACAACAACAACTACTACACAGGAGGCCAACTCATTTATATTTATAGGACACATGGACAGGGGCTCAACTGGAGCATGCACTTATTGGGAACTTTAGCTTTTTATTCTCAAAAAAAACGCAAATTTACACACAAAAGGACACAGGTTTTACAAGACAGAACAACAAGGCTTCCACTTCCACAGACAGAGTAAAAAAAAAAAAATGCAAACCTACCACCAAATCAGAGGCGCAGAGGCTGAAAGCATTTCAAACAACTTGCTCCTTGTCAAAAAGCCAGAAAAAAGTACAGACGCAGACCACCAAACATTTCGCATACCAAACTGCTAAAATTGTCTAAGGCTGAAAAACAATCAGAGGCACCTACTTATCTATTCGTTCAAACTGCTGACCTTCAAAAGATTTCTGTTGCAAATAGAGTCTTTACATGTTGGGCAAATTGCTCTGGGCTGGAACTGCAAAGAGTCTCTCAGTGACTCCTGCATAGTCCCTATTATCAATCCATGCATTGATTTCAACTTCTTGCAGAAGACCCCCTTATATTCTTCTCAGCTCATCAGCATTAGCAATGCTCAGCATTGCCCTTAGACTTGGCCTCACCACAGTATTTGCCTAATGCCAGGCATTGCATAATTAAGTCAATCAGGACTTCAAGACTGGTTCCAATCTAAACTTGGCCCTTTTACTCGCCTTATACAAGCAATTGGGATACAAGGTTTGGCCTATAGGAAGCTTTGGTTTATGCCATTGATACTACTAGTCAGTGACAAGACAGACTAGCTTCCACAAAAGAGGAAGTCCTTTCTGCCCAAAAACATAACCTTTCTGCTAATTCTGAAAGACACAAGACAAGAAAAAAAGAGAAAATTACAATGGTAACAAATCAACTTGATGAGAAGTTCTGAGCAGCCAGGCTGCATGATGCCACCCTGGTTCCTTGCCTTCCCAGTGCATTCTGTGGTGGGCAGGTCAGTGCCAAATTCAACAGAGGGCACACTGCATTAATTAAAATCAAACTTCAAACAGACGCTTGTAGTGGGGCAAGTGGGGACAGTTTGAATGGGCTCAACCCTTTCCAAAAAAACTTCAAAAAACAAACAGATACACATGCACCAAAACTGGCCATCCAACAGAACATGTGATTAAAACAAACCAAGGCCACAAAGGGATAAATCACCACATACTGTATCAGGAACAGAGGAGGGGGGCACATGCAATAAACAAAGGTGAGGCACACCTCCTCAGGGCATGCACCTGTTATACACATAGACAACACCACGGTCATGTGGGCTCCAAGGCAGCAGGGAGGCACACACTCCTCCTCCCAAAAGGGGGCCTGGCTATTCTAGAACTACCAGGATAACTTAACAACCTCATAAACACTCCAGAAGCAGTTCTCAAGGGCCTCTATGCACTGGCAGACAGCTGTCATGAAAATACCAGATGCATCAACGAAAAACTGCCACCAGACATCTTCCCACTGGCAGACAGCACATGGGGAACAGCTTATGCATCTTTTCAGCTGGAAAGCTCTAAAGGGCAACAATCTTCCAACTCATTACCCAGGCATGGGAAAAGATCAGATAGAACACCCAGAGATCAAAGATAGCCAAGAACTGAAGCTCCCAACATCAAGGACATACCAATGAGAACATGACAGGGAAGATTCTCTCTGGAATGGTCAGCTCTCTTCTGTAGCTGAACAATTTCAAGAAGGCATATCCCAACTCGACAATTGCAGCAGACTGCCAGCCAACTCTGATACTGATAAACCCCCAAGGGCCTCTCTGTGACAGTCCAGAAAACCATCAGATCATGCATCCCAACTTAAAAAAGCTTTGATCCAATAGCTAAATGGAAAATCCCCAGAACAATTTCAAAATCATGCATCCCAACTTAAAAACATTGCAGCTAACTGTCTGGAAATCTTAGCAAACAGAAATCAAAATGTTTTATCTCAGACAGTGAAAGATTATCATCAAGACATAATCAGGCCTTCCACAAGGAAGACATACTCAGCTAAATGGAAAAACTCCCTACTCAACTCATCACTGATGGCCTTCAAAAAATTCTGTGGGTAAACATTAACAATAGTACCTGTTTCTGGGATCTCAACTTTAACTTCTATGCCCCTCACCTAATTCATTCCAAGCAATTTCATTCCAGATCAATTCATTCGTCTCCAATTTCATCTTCCATTTCTACTCAACTTTCTCAATAGAGAAAGAAAAAAACCACCCAATTTTGACCAGCACTACAGCTTTGTCTAACTTCCTCTAGGACTTTGTTACCTCAAAAAGTAATCCTTCAACTTTGACAGCGTGGTATCTGCAAATCTCTGGTTTCCTAACCAGCAAGCTCACTCTGCTCTCCACTTCACTTTAAAGAAGTAGAATAGAGTTACAAAACTTATCTTTCAGCTGTATCTACAAATCATAAATCCAGCTACTATTTGACAGAAAGAAGTAATCCTATCCACTGACCAACTATTGGCAAGCAATATGCTATCTTCTTGTAACTACTTGAACAGATTTAAACCTTGACAAACCCACACCCGGATAGGGAATTGCACTGCGCAATTACTCTGGATAGAACTAAAGTGGACAGAAACAAACATACAACCTCAAAGAGACAAGGGCCACAGATTGCTGCTTAAGCCTTCCTGCAACAGACAAAAATAAATAATTCAGGCATTTGGTTGCTAGGAACAAGTCTGCAGCTTGCCCAAACATTACAATCTAGTCATGGAATTCAAAGACAGAGGGCCTTTTGCCCTTAAGCCACACAGCCCAATTAAGCACAACTATACCTTCTTCCATTTCCAAGCCAGATTTATGATGGTGCTCTACCTACTTGTTACATTAGCCATCACCATTCTTGAATTCACATCCACCTTTCAGCTTGTACCTACCCAGAATGTAGAGTCCATATGCATCCTAGGTCATGACTCCCTCATTTTCCTCTGTGGTATTCTGTGGCTCCAGATTTCTCAGCCTATCTGCAGAATCTATATGCCTAGGCATCTTTGAGATAGGTTTGTATATATATATATATATATGTATATATAGGTATTGGGTATTTTGCAAATTTTAAATTCCCTATAATGGTAATTATTTTAATATATATCCTTATATATAGTACCTGGTGTTTATATATATATTCATTTTGAAAAATATTTGTATATATATATATTTATATATATATATATATATTGATAATTTGGAAAATGATTATAGCCATTGCTAGACTCCAGACTTTGTCTCCGGGCTAAAAGAGGGCTGCAAATTTTGACGGTCCCAGAAAAGCTATGACTGCAGGGGCATACCTATCGACGATTAATGGCGCCGGCTGTACAAAACTGTACTTTTTGAACATCTGGATCTAAAAAGGACATACAATTTTTAAGTCCACACAACGTGTGAGAGTGAACATATAGTTTACTTAGCCCACTGTGTTGTTTGCTGCAATTTTTATGTAGGGAAAACAGACAGGACACTAAAAGAGAGAATGCATGAGCATGTTTACCATACAAGTAAGCATAATAAAGTGAGTGCTCTGGCGAAAGGTGTCATAAATACTGACCAGAGTCACAACTTTAAATTTCTTGCAATAGTAGGACCCATGAAAATATCAGGTGGAGAGCTACTCAATGCCACAAGAAAAGTTATACACTTTTATACTAGAACCAGAAGCCTTTTCTGAGTCCTGCTGTTTTTTGTGAAATATTTATACCTTGTTGATGCTTTGTCTAGAGCACCTAGACAAGCAGAGCAGCATGAAAACAAGAAAGCAGACTTTGAAGGCATGGAAGTCAAACATTTTTACTCATCAAGTCTTGATTAACTCAGAAATCACACAGCCTCTGACCCAGTTCTCCAGAAGATACAACATTTTATCAGTCAAGGATGGCCAGTATGACAAACCAGTTTACCACTTGACATACAGAAGTATTTTCCTTACAGAGACGAGCTCATGATGGAAGATGGGATCATCATGAAAGGTCCTAAAGTGGTAATTACTTCAGTATTACAACAAGAATATATCAAAATTTTGCATCGTGGTCACCAAAAGAAGGGCAAGAGGCATAGTATTTTGGCCTTCTGTGTCAAAAGATATAGAGAGGGGACTTCTAGCATATTCAATTTGCAATAGTACTAAACTGCACCAGCAAAAAGAACCACTTCAGCTATACCACATTTCTGAATTACCACGATCGATGGTTGCTACTGGTATTTTCGAATTAAATGGTCAGCATTACTTAGTGTTAGTAGACTCTTAATTGAATTGGTTTAAAATCGACCTTCTTCCTAACTTAACGTCCAGCACTGTCATTACAAAATTGGAAGAGATGTATTTCTGTCCATGGTAGTCTGTGCAAGGTAATTTCTGACAATGATGCACAGTTTACAAGTCAGCACTGCAAGAATTTTGCTGAGTCCTGGGACTTTGTTAGTGATACTAGTAGTCCGGAATATCCACAGTCCAATGAATTAGCTGAGCATGCAGTTCAAGGTGCGAAGCATTTGTTGGAGAAATCCAAGAGAGGTGGTACTGATGTTTTCATTAACTTACTCAGTCTCAGAAACATTCCTCTAGATAATTTGCTTGGTTCACCTGCTCAGAGACTAATGTCCAGACAGATGAGAACAACTTTACCGATCAGTAAACAGCTGTTAAAACCAAATGTAAAGAGCAAGAGAGAGTGGTCAAGGCTCAACTTTTGCATCAGGAAAATCTTGGGTTTCTAAGTAGAAAATATTTTTTGTATATGGTGCCACAGTAGAGGACAGGACCCATACCATGTGGGGTCCTTCATTATCCTCAAATACTTGATGTGATGTCCTTTCTCGCCTTCATTCTTTCACTGGTTGAGTTCAGAACCGATCCTCAGTTCCGACTCGGCCATGTACAAAAGCATCATGCCCTAGTAGAGTTCCCCAGATCTTGTTTGCTGCTAACAAGATTGGGTGTTCTCCATTGTGGCTCTGGCTAAGTTTACATATTTTTCTTCTAAAATAGTTTAAATAATTGCCTTTCTATGAATTGGTTAAAGATTTATAGTATTTAGCTTAGTTCTAACTTAGTGTGTTCGATCTGTGGTTGTTGCAGTTGGCCGTCGTTTTTCTTCTCTAGACCATTTTACCTCTTCCCTATCCCTTTTATATTTTCTTCTTTTTGAAATAGGCTTGTTTAAGTTAGAGAGCCTTAAATAATTTTATAAATTCTATATCTAAACAGCTTGATGGAATTTGTCTACTTGTTGGACCTTGTCGCTGAATGAGCAGTGGTGTTTAATGAGACTGCTTTCCATTTTGAAGAATTGGTGTGGTTTAGCGAGAGCTGTACTCTGAATTTACATCTTTTCCTGAAGTGGTGAATTCACACCTATGTGTGAAAGCAGTTACTTTGTTCAAGGAAGCTGTTTCACATAGTTGAGTACTGAACATACGAACTTTACAGCTATTTAATTACAGCTGTGTTTCTTATGCTGTTTTTTCCTGCATTGTTTGGTTATATATATATATATATATATATATATATATATATATATATATAAAAATGTTTAATCTTCTCTGGTAAGCTCATTTTAGTTAGTGATCTACCGTTAGTCTGTTTAAATTATTGGGCCTTCTTTCTTGCCCTACCTTTTCTATTAGTAGGCAGATTTTGTTTTTAGTTAGAGACTGGCTTAGTTTCTAGTTTTAAGTTCCTCTGCTTAGCTGTTTATTGCCAAAAAACAAAACGTTGTCTTTATTAATAGTAGTAAATTTTCTGCTCCTATTGCTGTTGCTGCCATTGGTATTGCAGTGTCTAGAGATCCTACAGAATCCAAACCTTCGGGGTTTAAAAAGTGTACTAAATGTAACCAAAAATGTCTAACTGATGGTCACACAGTTTGTGGGAACTGTCTTGGCATAGTCCATCTGCAGGAATCATGTGCCATTTGCCATGCATTTAGTAGCAGAGTGTTGTTGGAAAGGAAAAATAAGTTAATTTTGAGAGGGTTACTGAATATTCACGTCACAGAATCACTTGAAAACGGTCAGAGTACTTCTAAATTATCAAAATCCCCACCTTCTAGATCAGAGAAGTCGGGGAAAAAGATCTACTACTTCTACTCAGTTGGAACTGACAAAGAAATTGGCTAAAGAATCTTCCTTGGACCCAAAGACCGTTGGGCCCGAAAAAACCTTCCTCCTTAGCTCCAGCTTTGGTTTTGGTGCTGATGGAGTTTCAAATACAGAAGCAGTCCTCGTAACTGGAACCGGTCTCTCCAACCATGAGATCTCCATTGCTCCAATGAGTCAGATCTCCTACTCCCTCCTCTTGATCATTCAGAAGCCTGTCTGATGATGATGTGGATCGTTTGCTGCAGAGACATTTGGGGAAACCGGCACTGATCAAACTAATGTTGACGTTCCAACCCAAAGGAATTCGGACCTAACGAAAACCACCTCCCCTCCATCAATTCATCCATTGATCCAATCTGGGACCTCTGAGCCAGAGTGTCTGGAACTGGTTGTAGTAGAACCGTCGGACCCAAGACCTGCACCGGGATCGTCAGGCCTGACTACTGCTCCGACTTCCTTGGTTCTGTCTGAACTCGAGGGGTCTGGGAGCAGAAGCTCTCCGGTCAGGTCTGGGGAGGAAAATTGGGTCAGACAGTTGTCTGATCCAAACTTGTCTCTCGGGGCTTTGACACAGGTGATGCCGGCTCCTACATCGGCCTCTGAGCCAACCCCCTTGGATCTGGGAATGCCTTCTGGTTCTTTGGGGCCTGGTTCAGGGGCAGGGGGCCTTCAATGTGATGAGGAGAGTGCTGTCACCTCTGACAGCTCCACTTCCAGGTACAGGCATTCTTCCCCCAAAAACACCAGTGTCTGTCTCCGTACCAGCACATCCACACAGACGTGGAAACCCAAAGCCTCAGGATGCCCCATTGGGTGAAGCTCTGTCTTCCGAAACCTCTCCTGCATACCCTTCCGAAGAGGTCCCTCAAAAGAGATGATGCAAGAGGAAGCATGTAGTCTCCCCAGAGGAGTCAATCACTTCAGATACAGACCTTGATGAATTGGAAGGGTCCCCACGGTCACCCTCTGAGGATGTCTC
Organism: Protopterus annectens; assembly: GCF_019279795.1. Classification (NCBI taxonomy): domain Eukaryota; kingdom Metazoa; phylum Chordata; order Ceratodontiformes; family Protopteridae; genus Protopterus; species Protopterus annectens. The sequence goes on along the minus strand of NC_056730.1, from coordinate 835,901,607 downwards.
CTTCGCGGACATTCTAGAGATCCTAAAACAGAGAGGTGGCTGGAAGTCCATCAGCCCTTCTGAGGAGGAGTCTGTATACCTGGAGGCTTTTGGGTCTTGCCCTTCCACCTCTTGGGTGTCTCTGCCCTTTGATGAACTCCTGAATGTAGTTAGTCGCAAGGCATGGGAGTCTCCAGACTCAATGGAACCTGTTCCTCAGAGGCCAAATAAGTTTATTTCAGCCACTTCGGACAAGAGTTTCTCACTAAAGGTGTCCCAGTAGATGCTGTAGTGGTGGTGGTGGCAACCGCCAAAAAGGAATTGCCAGAGACATTCTCGTCTGTCCATCCACTGAACAAGGAGTCTCGTACAATGGACAGATATGGGACACGCATATTCTCTTCAGCAACATTTGCACTCAGATTGCTGAACTGTCTAACTTATTTTACGAGATTGCCGAGAGATCTGAAAGAGCTAGGAGATGCTCTACAAGGTTCAGTAGCTGCGGGGTTTCAGGCAAGGTTTCCTGCCAGCTCTCCACCGTAAACTCTGTGGTTAACTCCTCCTCAAGGCTTATTTCTTACGCAACAGGTGGAGCGAGCAGGGCAGCAGGTTCAGGAATTTCCTTGAGGAGACATTCTGGATGCATTTGTGTGACTTTGCGGAGCCTTTGAAGTCTACCTTTGTTAATGCCCCCTTTGATGGTTCGTCACTCTTCGGACCAAAAGTTAAGGACACACTCACCAGGTGCGAGCAAGAAGGAAAAACTCTCTCTGCTGTAGGAGTCCAATTTTCGCTACCTTCTAGACCTTACCCAAAAGGTCAAAATGGAGGAAAGATGTGGTTCCAAAAATCCCAGAGAGCTTTTCAGGATGCACATGGTGACTCTACCCCCAGGGGCAGAGGGGGAAGCAGTAATGGGAGATGCTGTCCACGCAGCAGAGTAGGTCTGCAAAATCAGGGTGACAGATTCATTCTGAGGTAGGCCCTTTCAGCACTCCTGAAAGGAGGCCCATATGTCCATCTTTGGAGGCAGTCGGGGTCGCTTATCTTTGTAACCAGAAGCTTGGCTAGAAATAACAAAAGACAAGTGGGTACAAAACATTGTATCCAGAGGCTACTCTATACCCTTTTTCTTCCCCGTTCTAGACGTTCCACCCAGTCAAAGGGAACAGGCAACTCTAGAAATTCAAAAGTTGCTAGACAAAAGAGTTATCCAAACAGTCCCCGCAGACCAAATAGGATCCAGAACTTAGTCAAGATTCTTTTTAGTTCCGAAGAAAACAGAGGACTGGAGACCCATACTGGATCTCAGCAGATTAAACAGATCAGTAAGAAAAACAGAGTTCCGGATAGTAACACTGCAGTCAATATTTTCTTTTCTAGGAAAAGACAATTGGATGTGCTGTATAGACTTCCAGGATGTGTACTACAACATACAATGGACAGGCCATCCAGGAGTCATCTGCGCTTTCGTCTGGGAGCCAGTCTTTATCAGTTTCAAGCCCTTCCCTTTGGTATCACTACAGCCCCCAGAGTGTTCACCAAGTGTATGGCAGTGGTCATGGCTCACTTGAGACATCTAGGATTCTGAGTGTTTCCTTTTCTAGATGACTGGCTCCTAACCTCCACCACCAAGCATCTACAACTAAAAGCAAGAGACACCATATTATTTCTCTGCTGTCACCTAGGAATCATGATAAATTGCGAAAAATCTGCCTTGTTGCTATCTCATCGTATTGTCTTTATAGGGTCAGATCTAGATGCAGCAAACATGATGGCAAAACTTCCTACAGAAAGAGTTCTAGTTCTGAGACAACAAGTTTTGAATCTTCTCTCCAAAACAAGAGTGCAGGCAAAAACAGTTCTGCAAGTCTTGGGAACCATGGCAGCAGTGATAAACTTAGATCTGATATTGTTAATCTTTGTTCATTCCTTACGCATGGGTATCTGTTCCGAGCTCGGAACCGAGCCGGCCTTTTTCCAAGCTCACGTCAGCTTCAAACTCTCGAGCTAAACTCTTACCCACAATCCCCCTCTCCCTGTTACCTCAGATTTCGTTTGCCGCGTTGCCATTCGGTCGTGTCAAGCTACTTCTCTTGAGCTAAGTACAGTCAATTGTTGTTTAATAGCTCCAAGAAAATAGGCAAACAAAACAAACTTCTCAAAAGTCCAAAAACCAAAGAATGGCAAACAAAAGGCAGAGGACAAAGTAAATTCACTCTGTAAGCTTTTACTAAAAACATACACGATAAACATGAAGCACTTTTCGTCTTGTTGAATACAAAGACTTCTTCAGATGCAAGTAAAACCTATCTTAAAACATTTTAAATAGACGAATACATTGTCATGTGATCCCAACCCACCCATTGAAATCCAGTTAAGGATCTATGCATGTTTTACACTTAAAGACATCAGTCCTGTTTTACACTTTAGTGCCATTGCTTCTTTCAACAATGAAGAATACATCCTACCCACCCCACTTATTGTACCATACAATGACTAGTACGTTCCCTTTGAGTAACAATTACTATCAAAGACGCAAAAGAATTAGAAAAAATGGAGACAATACAAAGAAAATAAAATAACATTCTCATTCTAAGTGGAAAACAAGTAGTCTATGTTACAATAAGGAATCGTGCTGTTTACAATAAAACAACCAAGAACAACTTTAACTTGAAGTATGCGCCAGTTAAGTGATGACCTTATCACTCCCAGCACTTGGTCACAACTCATATGTGGTTAATACTCCAATCATCTGTGCAAAGTTTTAAGTTTTAAAATACTAGAAATTTTGTTTGCCATTCTTTGGTTGTTTAATAGCTTTTCAGATTACTTTTCTGTCAGAAAAGTTCATATTTTATTGTCTCTTACCCTACCCTATCGCATCTACCGTTTGTAATTTCTTCAGGTTTTTCTGCCTTTTCTTTACTACTTTTACTGCGAGGTTTTCTCTCTTTACCATCATTGGTAATCTTTTTCCCTTTTTCTCTCATACCTTTGGGTACTCTCTTGTACCATTGTTGGTACTTTTCTATTAATTAATTTGCTTTCATGGCAGATAAAAAAGGTAGTCCGGGGTTTAAGCGGTGTTCTGATTGTGGACACAAACTGCCTACTTCTGATGTACACTCTTTGTGTGTTTATTGTTTGGGAGCTTGTTGGAAAGGAAAAACAAGCTGTTACTGAAGGGACTTCTAAAATCTCCCTTTTCAGAGGCTATTTCTGGGTCAGAGGTCTCAACCCCTCCTAGAGCCCATAAGAAAATGGATGTTCCTACTAAGGCTAAATCTTTGCCTTTGTCCCCGGCTGGGGACTCCCGCCAACCAAAACCTAAAAAGACTAAAGTTTCGGCTCTGGAGCTCTCTCAGTCAGCCCCAGTGCTTTCGGTGCCTAGACCTTTGGCACTGAGGCCTTCGGCTCCATTAGTGATTTTTGCTCTGTCTTCTCCTACAGCCTTCTATATATCAGCACCGAGGGGCTCCTTGGTTCAGACCATTACCACTGTATCGGCAGGCACCGACCGTTCAGTCTGTGCAGACCTTGACCGTGTCGGCTCCGAGATCTTTCTCAGAACAGACACCTTTATTGTTGACTCCAGTTTTGTCGGTTCCAGCTTCGGCACCAACAACCACTTTGGCACCGATCCCTGTGTCGGTGCAGACAATGACCTCGGCACCAATGACTTCTTCGGTGCAGACAGCAGTAGTCCAGTCTCTCTTGGCACCGTTGTCCTCTGTGCGGTCAGATGAGATGGGCACCGAATCTGCCTCTTCTGTGGACAGGCCTGTTTCTCCCTCAGTCTCCGTGAGGTCCACTAGAAGCCTTTCCGAACATGATGTGTTGCGTCTTGTGGACCAGGTACTCTTGGCCAGAGGCATCCCACCCCTCAGGAACTGTCTTTCCTTGGGAAGTGATCACCCATCTCCAAAGACTCCTCCTTATTCTCCTCCTTCATTTCCTTTGAAGTCCATGGATGTAGCACAGTCTTCCCTATCTGCGGTTCCCTTTATGGATCTCACTAAGGATCCGCAGTTGCCTTCATGGCAGGGAAGTTTTGCTACGACCCAGGATGTCAGCTGTGACATGCATAGCTTGCTGCTCCACAGCCATCCAGGGACTCCGGGTTGGCAGGCTGAGCCACTTAGGGGAGTGGGGGTGACCCCTGTCCTAGACATACACTCCTCTTCGGGTGGACCAGCCTTCCAACTGATGGAGAAGGCTTTCGCTGCTGCTGGTGATACCGGACTGTCTATACCTTCGCCCTCCTCTGGTACACTGGTTTCACAAGTTGCATGTAGTGGACACCGGGTGCAAGGGCTGCAGGACATATTCCCTCAGGAATCCCTTTTTCCGCTGTCTTCTCCAGCTCCTCCCGCTGAGGAGGTACACTGGAAAAGTTCAGGTAAGAGGAAGCACGTAGACTCCACAGAGGAGTCCCTCACCGAAGTCACAGATTTCAGTGAGGGGGAAGGATCCCCTCGGTCACCCTCTGAGGTATCCTTTGGTGATATCCTCTAAATCCTGAAACAGAGAGGTGACTGGCAGTCCTCTAATCCAACCTCTGAGGAATCTGTGTTCTTGCAGGCCTTTCGCGCCTGGCCCCCTACCTCCTGGGTTACTCCACCTGCCGATGAACTTGTCCAGCTCATCGTGCAGTGTGCTTGGAAGGCTCCTGATGCTGTCTAAGCTATTGCCCGGAGGCCAGATAAGATCTTGTCCCCTCCTGCTTCGGATCCCCATTGGTCCAAAGGTCTCCCTGTGGATGCTTTGGTGGTGGCGGCCGCAACAAAAAAGGATCTGGCAGAAGAAGAAAGCCAGACTGTCCATCTGAATAACAAAGAGTCCCGGGCCCTGGACAGGATAGGGAAGCACACCTTTGCTTCAGCGACCTTTGCTATCAGGTCCCTGAATTATATGGCACATTTTACCAGGCTTCAAATGGATCTGGTTTCTGAAACCTTGGCTGGTGTTGTGTATGATGAGATCCGTGACAAAGTGGCCTCTCAGCTGGCCACCATTGAATCTATATCTAACTCCTCTATGCGACTGATATCTCACACATCAGAAGGAGCAGCGGGTTCAGCTAAGGTCTTGAGACGACATGCCTGGATGCGCTTGTGCAACTTCGCAGAACCCTTTAAGTCTTCTTTTCTTAATGCCCCCATTGAGTCCTCCTTGTTGTTTGGGCCCAAAGTTAAAAGCACACTGGCCAGATGTGAACAGGACGGTAAGACCCTTTCTGCCGTAGGTCTCCGTTATTCTTCTCCTCAACATGCTTTCTCCCAAAACCAGAAGAGTGGGAAGATATGGCTCAAGAAATCTCAGGGTCCTTTCCGTGACACACAGGCCGAGTTCTGCCCCAGAGGCAGAGGGGGAAACTCACAGGGAAGACACTCCTTTCGGGGCAGTGGGGGTCCGCGTAACCAGGGTTCCAGGGATTCTTTCCCTGGTCATTCCTCTGGAGGTGGTTGGGGAATGTTTCTCTTTGTACCCTTCTGCCTGGCTAGCCATCACCACTGATTCCTGGGTACAAAGGATTATAACCAGAGGTTATCATATCCCCTTCGATCTTTGTCCTGTCCCTTCAAAAAATCTTCCCGACGTTCCACTCAGTCAAAGGGAAGAAGCAGCACTAGAGATAGAAAAGCTGCTAAGAGAGAGAGAGTCATCCAGATAGTCCCTCCAGACCAGATAGGATCCGGATTCTAATCAAGACTATTTTTGGTGCCAAAGAAAACCGGGGACTGGAGACCAATTTTGGATCTCAGTGTATTGAAAAAGTTGGAGAGAGTACAAAAATTCCGGATGGTCACAATACAGTCTATCCTCCCGCTTTTGGAAAAAGACGATTGGATGTGCTCTTTAGATCTCAAAGATGCGTACTACCACATAAAGGTGGACAGGCCATCAAGAAGATTTCTGCACTTCCATGCTGGAGCCAGTCACTACCAGTTCAGAGTACTGCCCTTTGGACTCTCTACAGCCCCCAGAGTGTTCACAAAGTGCATGGCAGTTGTCACAGCTCACTTGCGGCTTCAAGGATTCCAGGTGTTTCCATACCTAGACGACTGGCTCATTTCCATCCCCACCAGACATCTACTGGAAAAAGCCCTGGCATACTCTCCTCGCTGCTCAAAGGCTAGGTATAACCATAAACTGGCAGAAATCCAACCTCACCCCATCTCAGTCGACAGAATTTATAGGGGTTATCTTAGACACAAAAAACTGCAGAGCTGCTATTCCAGAGCACAGAATTCTAAGGATAAAGCAACAACTTATTCCAATCCTTTCAAAGGAAAAATCCACGGCTCACTCTGTTCTACAGCTGTTGGGTTCCATGGCAGCCTCCATCACCATTGTTCCCCTGGCCAGGTTTCACATGAGGCTTCTACAGTGGCTACTGCTCACCCAATGGTATCCTTTTCAGCCATGATTCGAGTAACCCACAGGTGCAAACAGGATTTAAATTGGTGGGTGACGCACAATCTCTCTCAATGGTCTCACCCCTTCTCCCCCCAGCAACCCAAGGCCACAGTAACCACGGACACCTCCCTGATGGGGTGGGGGGGCTATGTCAGGGACTGACAGTCCAAGGCACTTGGTCCGAACTGGAGGCCCATCTGCATATAAATGTTCTAGAGCTGAGGGCGGTACTTCTGGCGTTGCAAGCATTCCATCCCCTGCTGCCATCTGGGACAATTGCGATTCAGTCAGACAACATGGCGGTGGTCTGGTACATCAACAAGCAAGGTGGAACCAAATCTTACCTGTCGAGAGGCCATGAGGATATGGCAATGGGCTATTGCTACCAACCATTTTCTTCTAGCAACGCACATTCCTGGGAGTTCCAACGTGATAGACTCAGCAGGTGCATTCTTCAACCTCATGAGTGGTCCCTGAATCCCTTGATAGCGACGGAGATCTTCCACCGCTGGGGCCATCCTTGCTGCAACCTCTTTGCATTCCCAACCAATTACAAATGTGGCAACTACTTCGCCCTGATTCCCCCTGCGGGACAGTCACCCAGGGACGCTCTAGTCCACGACTGGCCCTCAGGTCTTCTTTATGCATTTCCACGCTTTCCCCTCATTTCCCAGTTTCTGAAGAAAGCCTGTCGGTTGAAGAGCAAGGTGATCCTCATAACACCATATTGGCCTCGACAGAGTTGGTTCCCCTTCCTTTGGCCTCACCTACTAGATCAACCATGAATTCTCCATCCAACCCCGGAGTTGATCACACACCCACAGAACCTGATTCATCCCAACTTGAACAGCCTGAAGCTCACGGTTTGGCTACTCCAATTCCCTTGATTGCCAGGCAGAATGATCTTTCTTTACCAGTACATGATATTCTCATTGCTTCTCATAAGTCTTCCACTAGAATTACTTATCTGAGCAAGTGGAAAAGAATTACCTGTTGGCTGAAAGATAAACAAGTAGACCCCTTTTTAGCACCAGTGTCGATTAATACTAGACTATCTGGCCGACCTGTTTCAATCGGGTCTGTTGGCCTCTACCATTAGAGTTCATTTGGCTGCAATTTCTAATTTTCATGAGGGTGTCCAAGATTCCTCTCTTATGTCCCATAAATTGTGCAAGACCTTCATAAAAGGTGTGAATCATCTGAAGCCATCTTTTAGAGAATCTATTCAACCATGGGATTTTTCATTAGTTCTACAAGCTCTGACAATGTCACCTTTCGAACCAGCCTCTTCTTGCGACCTCAAGTATTTGTCATGGAAAACCTTGTTTTTGGTCGCTATTACTTCTGCCAGATGTATTTCTGAACTTCAAGCTTTATGTATCAAAAGTCCATACTTGATTTTTCATAGAGATAGTGTCTCTGAGAACTAATCCGTCATTTCTGCCTAAAGTGATCTCTGAAATGTCCATTAATCAAGCCATTGAATTGCCAGTTTTCTTTCCCAATCATTCAAACAGAGGAGAATATTGCCTACATACCCTAGATATACACAGGCAAATCCGTTTTTACTTAAACAGGACTAAACCCTTTCGTAAATCTGACCAGTTATGTTTGGCCTTTTCTGGACATAGATTAGGATCTGCTGTTGCTTAGGTCACATTAGCTAGATGGTTGAAGGACTGTGTGGCCTTTATTTATACACAACGTAATATCTCATTACCTACTACCATGAAAGCTCATCCAACAAGGTTGGTGGCAACTTCTGCTGCCTTCCATGTCAGAGCTTCTTTACATGACATCTGGGCAGCTGCAACTTGGGCTACGCCTCACACCTTCATCAATCATTACAAATTGGATTTGCCCTCCAGGGGAAGAGCATCTTTCGGTTCTATGGTGCTCAGGAATGTCCTTCCATGAGAGCCTCCCAGGAATAGAGGTAGCTGTGGACTCTATCCCATGCATAAGGAATGAACGAGGATTAACAATATCAGATAAAGAAGTTATGTCTTACCATAATGTTCCATCTTTATTGTTGATCCTCATTCAGTCATTACGACCTTCCCTCCTTCCCCCTCCTGTGGTTTCTAGTGGATCTCACCATCCGGTTCTCTTAGGTTATTTGACCAGAGGTAGCCTCTACCTTCTTTGACTTGCAGAATCAATCTGAGGTAACAGGGAGAGGGGGATTGTGGGTAAGAGTTGAGCTTGAACGTTTGAAGCTGACGTAAGCTTGGAAAATGGCCGGCTCGGTTCCGAGCTCGGAACCGATACCCATGAGTAATGACTGAACGAGGATCAACAATACAGATGGAACGTTATGGTAAGACATAACTTCTTTTTCTACTAGCGCGCATGCACATGAGAATCCTGCAGTGGCTACTGTTCACTCAGTGGTCTTTGCAGGAATTGCCCATGTCTCACCAAATTTTGATAAGAGTCCTGCAAAAAACACTTTTGCTGGTGGCTTCACTCTACTCACGTGACATTGGGTCTACCCTTTATCCTTCCACAGCCTTTAGCCACAGTAACCATGGAAGCCTCCCAGACAGGGTGGGGGGGGGGGCATTATCTGGGAAGGACAGTCCAAGGCACTTGGCAAGATCACGAGGTCCATTTGCACATCCGTGTCCTAGAGATGAGAGCAGTGCTTTTGGCATGTCAAGCACTTCAGGACTCTCTCTCCCGCTGGGAATGATTGCAATACAGACAGACAACATGTCAGTTGTTTGGCACATAAACACACAAGGAGGTGTTAGGTCCTACCCCCTTTGTCGAGAGTCATGAGAGTATGGCAGTGGGTGACCTCCTCCCAATGCTTTCTGATAGCAGTACACATCCCGGGGAAATCCAGTGTGAAAGCAGACAAACTCTGCAGAGCGATTCTGTTGCTTCACGATTGATCCCTTAAACAAGAAGTAGCGGGGATGATTTTCCGCAAATGGGGCCAGCCTTGCTGCGACCTTTTTGCCACATCCATGAATGCCAAATGCAGCAGCTATTTTGCCCTAATCCCCCCCTCCGGGGGAGTCACCAAGGATGCAGTTGTACACGATTGGCCCTTGGTCTCCTTTATGCCTTCCCCCCATTTCCTTTGATTCCCAAAGTTCTTCAGAAAGCCAGCTCATTGGGAAGCAGTCTGATTCTCGTCACCCCATACTGGCTACATCAAATTTGGTTCTCCTTCCTTTGGCCTCATCTCCAGGAGGAGCTGTGGGTTCTGGACCCAGTTCCAGACCTTCTGACTCACATTGGGAATGCTCCACCACTCACTTCAAACCCTCAAATTGACAGCTTGGCTGCTCCGATTCCAAATATAGCCAGGCTGTCTGACCTTTTTCCTTCTGTGAAGCATATGTTGATATCGTCTCATAAGGCCTTGACGAGAAAACTATACAAGAGCAAATGGAAAAGATTTTCTTCCTGGGCATTAAATAATCACATTGATCCCTTTTCTGCTCCCATAGGCTCCATTTTTTAATTAATAACGAAGATATTTAATAAAGGAGCAGCTGCAGCTACCATTCAAGTCCAGTTAGCAGCAATATCCAATTTTCATGTAAATGATTTAGCCCCAAATCTGATGTCTCACAGACTATGCAAAGCCTTCCTGAAAGGCACTATTCTTTTAAGACCCCTCTACCACCATGGGACTTAAACTTTGTTTTGTCCTGTTTGATCCCCTACCCCCTTTGAACCTGCATCATCTTGTGAGCTAAAGTTCTTGAAATGGAAAATGATTATTTTGATTGCCATCACTTCTGCTAGAAGAGTTTCAGAGCTGCAAGCATTATCAATAAAGCCCCCCTACCACAAAGACAGAATGTCCCTTCGAACAAACCCATCCTTCCTACCAATAGTAGGCTCAGAGTCTAATTTAAATCAGTCAATAGATCTACCAGTGTTTTTTCCATCTATGGCAGAAAGGCAGAATGCATGCTACACAAACTGGATGTGCATAGACAGCTATGTTTCTGCTTGCAAAGGCAAAGGATTTAAGAAAATCTGACCAATTATTTGTTTCATTTTCAGAAGCTAAGAAAGGTGCTCCTCTATCTAAGGTCACAGTTTCAAAATGGCTATCAGATGGTATTACCTTTACATACAAGTCTAACAACAAAGATCTTCCCGGCAAAGTCAAAAGTCATTCTACGAGAGCCATAGCAGCTTCTTCTACCTTTTGCTCTAGGCTACCAATTGATACTATTTGTGCTGCTGCAACATGGGCAAGACATCCTGCCTTTATCAATCATTTCAAAGTGGATTTGGCCTCCAGGAACAGGGCCTCTTTTGGGTCCACTGTTCTGAAGAATATTCTCCCGTGAGCCACCCAAGAAATATGGTGCTAGGGACATTGTCCCAACCAGTGAAAGAATGAAGGCAAAGTAGGACAACATCACATAAAGAAGTTATGTACTCACCATAACGTTCCATGTGTGTTGTTCATCTCGCCTTCATTCTTGCATCCCACTCTCCTTCCCCCAACCTTTTGGCTTCTGGAGGACCGAGCGGTCACATTTGGCAAATAAAGTTCTCTGACCATCTTCATTGTATAGAGAAAGTGTCAAATAGTCCATTTGGAAACTATTATTATCAGCAAACAAGATCTGAGGAACTCTAGTAGGGAATGATGGGATAGGGATACAGACACTAGCCAGTGGAAGACCCCGAGCTTTTCTACACAGCCGAGTTGAAACCAAGGATTGGTTCCGAATCCAACTAGTGAAAGAATGAAGGTGAGATGAACAACAAACATGGAACGTTATGGTGAGTACATAACTTTTTTGAGCAACTCAATTCAGGTGTAGTGTACACCTCTATTAAGCTGCATATGTCTGTCATTGTAGCTTATTTTCCTTTTACTGCCCCTCTTTCCTTACATAGTGAGGTCAAAGCAGTTTTCTAAAGATGTCCTGCATATCAGGCTTCCCAAGAACCTCCTTACTGGGACCTGCATTATGTTCTTGAAAATTAACCCCATCTCATTTTGAACTCACGTATTCTACATCTTTAAAATGTTAGGTATGGAAGACTGTTTTATTAGTGGCTTTAGCATCTGCCAAAAGGATTTCTGTGTTGCAGGCTGTCATGTGTTCACTTCCTTTCTTAAACTTGAAAGATAGGATTAGCTTCTGAACTAACCCTTCCTTTATGCTATAAGTTGTAATTGAGCTGTCTCTGAATCATTCTGCCCATCTTCCTGCCATCTTTCCCATTTCACAAACAAGGGAGAAAGAAATCTTCCTTTGTTGGCTGTCCACAGATAGAGGAGATTCTATTTAGAAAAGAAAAAAATATTCTAAAATTTGACCAGTTCTTTATACCATATGAAGGGAATAAGTTACGCCTTCCAGTCTCGTATAAGATCATGTAAGGGTTCTTAAGTCGTTAGCGTAGTAATCTCCTATGAACCTTAAGGTGGCTATATTTTCCCATGTCTTTCTTTTTATTCCTTCTATAGTAAAACACTTCATGGACAGGTGAAAGCTTATTCTGTTGGAAGTATGGCTTCATTGTGGAGTGTTTTTTTTTTTTTTTTTAACAGGTCTTCACCCTGCATCCATACTAGAGGCAACTGTGTGGTCTTCTGTTCGCACTTTCACAAAACATTAGAAAAAAGATGTATTTTCCAGAGAATAGAGCAGGTTTTGCCAGAATAATTTTTCAGAGTTTTTGGATTCCATCTCTTTTCCCATAACCTTCACGGTTTCCTCCTAAAAGATTTAAGAATCATTCCATAAGTAAGGAATACCACAACGGTGATCTAATGAAGAACATAGTACAGTTGTAGAAGATTTTTACTATTAAAGTAGATATAAATAGATCACTTTTACAGTATATGCATTTACCCTTCTTCCCCCTTGTTTTCTCCTTTATTCCTAGGCCGAGGTGGCTTTCCCTTAGTTTTTCACTCCCCATCTCTCTCACTCTCTCTTCCTTCCTTCCTATGAGTGTCTGTATTATATGTGCGTATTTCCCTCAATCCTTTTCTTAGAGTAGCCCCATGTCATGGTGCTAACAACTAAGCTAGTTAAATATAATGCATTTTTAGGAGGAAGGGAAGTTCATACCCTGCTAGATTCTGAAAGCATGAAATCTTTTTTCCCATAACCTTCAATGTTTCCATTTTCCTGACTGGGTTACTCCCACTAGGCTATTGATCTCGGTTTGTAGGAGACCTAAGAGCCCTGATTCCAAAAGGATAGCAAGTGTAAATCAACACTTAACTGACAGCAGGTGTTTTGGAATCTAGTCCCCATAGTAAGCCTGTTTACAGATGCAGTAATAACCTCTCAGAAAGAACCCCCTATGGAGTGAAAGTCACCTCGTAGGACAAATCCACAGAAACGGAAAGTCCATTAATAAAACAAACCTTTAATGGCTGAACATCTTAGAAATAGTTGTTAAGCGCAGTACAGTCACCATTCCATGTGCTTTCATTCTTGAAAAAAAAATACAGGACTTCATCAGAACAATACCCATCAAATAACTTCCACTCTTTAAATAATAATAATAAAAAAAAATTCACATGTTGAAAATAGACCAATTGGGTATAAGTAATAGTTAATTAACCCCACTCAATAAAATGCTCTCATCAGTACATTAATAAAATAAAATGATCCAATACATGACTTAAGAATTAGAAGGCAAGCTGAGTAAAAGTAGTTTTTTTCTCATTAATTTTATTAAAAATCTTAAAAGTTGTTAAAAATGTCACTAAATTATGTTAGTCAGCCTTCCTTCTATGGATAAAAAGATCACACAATAAACTATGCATCCTGCAAACTTTCATTCATAACTTAGCTGCTCTTAATTTCAGAATGGGAATGATCAAAATCATATCATTAATGCCAGGGGGGACAGTGTCATTCAATTGAAGTTGCCAATAAATTTCCCTATATTCTGTTTTTATTTCCCACGTTCCATCCCTAAGGATTTCGGAGTATGGGTTCCAAAATACTAAAACTAAAATGGCTAAAGTTAGTACAACTGATAGAGTGTTTATACTATGCAGTATTAGTATTACATTTTTGTATGTCATAGCAATGTTTGTAAATTCTTTTTTTGAGCACTCTTTCTGATTTACTGATATAGAATGTTGAAAGGATTTACAGCTCACTGTATAAATTAAACCACTACTGGGTGCTGCAGTGGTGCAACGATTAGCGTTGTCACCTCACGGAGAGAGGTTCTCTGGTTTGATTCTCAGCTGGGGGTGCCTTCTGTGCAGAATCTGCATGTCCTCCTTGCTTTAGCATGGGTTTCCTCTGGGTGCTTCAATTTCCTCCCACATTCCAAAGGCATGCATCTGGAGCATTTCTCCCTGGGCCTCCGCTGAAACTGGTCACTGTCCCAGTCGGACTTTGCCGGTATACAGATGTTAAATAAATTAATAAATAAATACTGTTTCAGTTACCATTTTTAAGGAATATTTTATGTTGATTTTTATTTTGTAACTGAATTTTATTTTCTTCCAATGTATATCGGCAGTACTCACACCTACCACACTTCTTAGTACCAAACTTGGAAGATTGTGTGGGATTATTGTTCTGTTCCACTGGTCTTTCTAAGATTTCTTTAAAATTGTTTTATAAACAAAACAAGGTGACTCTGCAAATAAAGTATGTAGTAATTCATTACTTCTAAAAATGGTCCACTTTTTCATACCACACCTTTAAACTTTTCTGTGTCATTACTAGAGGGAATAACAGAGGCTCTTTGAATTACAAACAACATTGTCAACAGTTGCTGGACTTTTTTTTGAAAGACAAGCCCAAGCAGGAGTTTATATCTAACACCCCAGCAGTGAATAATTTCCATCTTTATCTTTCTCACTAAAGGTTGGGGATAACCCCTTCTAAAAACATCTTCCCCAAACTGTCCACCTCTTTAACAAATCTAGCTTTATCTGATGTCATCCTAGCTACTGTAATAAACTTTCACTAAACTTCTCTTGTAATGAGGGGGGAATGAAAACTGTTGTAATGCAAGTTTGCATTAGAAAAAGTTGTTTTCCTGTAAATACAGGACTCGTAACCCCCTCTTTTTTAATAAATAGTTGTATTCAAATAGCAAAGTGATAAGAATGAGTAAATTTTAAGAATGTAGTGGTATGATTAATATAATTTAAAAATTGTTGAATTTCATCTAAAGGACTATTTTAAATAATAAATATACAATCTAAAAATCTTAAATATAACTTACAAAAAGAATAAAACTTTGAAGGAATTGAATATTTCACCTCCCAAGATGACATAACTAAATTAGCATAACATGGGGCTCTTGCAAACCCTATCGCTACCCCTTTGAAGTGCTTATAAGTTTCATCATAAAAAAATAAAATTGTTTGATGATACCAAGTCCATTAAAAAGAAACATCAAAATTGTCTAAATGTTTTGCTTCGTTTAGTGTGTCATTGAACAGATCTAAACATTCTTCCTTTGAAATACAAGTAAATCTACCACATCTGTATTGAGAAAATAAAAAATATCATTCCAGACGTCCTGTGAGATCCGTCCCAAAAAATCCCATGAATCTTTTAGAATGGGGTGATTTGTTGTAAAAAAGGACTTCAACAGTTTAGCAATGTAAGCCCCCACTGAATATGTCTTGTAACCTTGTGTACATACTGTAGGTTGCAAGGGATCTTACCTGGACCCTTTAGTATCTCCCCCCCCAGAGGTCCAAGAGGTTTGCGGGTGAGTTCAACCCCAATGTGAGACGTCCCTGGCAACAACCTGTAGAGAACCAAAGGCAGCTAGATTTGCCAAACCAAAATACAAATTTTCAAGGGAAAAGAAGGAGGGGAAAGCAAATGAGGTCATGCATTTGGGCGTCACAACTAAAAATACTATTGTATCAGAATAAGGTGGAATTTTAGTAACATTTAATGATTTTAAAATTATAGTTCTATGACAATTGATCGAAGACACTTCAACCTTTTTAAAAAGGGATTTACTTTCATCCCCAGTGAATACATGGATTTAGTTGACATTTTAATTGAGTTAAAAATATTTACAAGGAAGCTGAATTTGGCAGCCCATTTTGAGGGCCAACACGCAAGTATAGGAGAGATGTTTAAGAGGAAGAATGTTCATAACCCCCCCAGCACACCCTTTAGTACAAGCTTTTGAAAAAGCTTGTGAGGTGGACATTTGTAAACATTATTTAACTCATTATAACAAGAGGATTTAAAACCTTGATAAAAAAGAAAAAAAAAATTCTTGAGAATCTTATAACTAATAAAGATATTAGGATCTTGAAGTCTGATAAGGGAGGAGTTGTTATCTTTGACATTATTGATTATGTTGGACAGATGCTTGATTTACTTCTAAGTAGTAATCACATCATAGTGTCACAGAATGAAATAAAAATTGGTCACAGGAAGATTGATTTAGTCTTGGAGGACTGTTTATTACAGAGGGTATTTTAAAGCAACGTATGATTTTTTGACTAATAAATCTCCCTTTATACTAAGTTTTTGTATACATAAAGTCTGCAATAACATACATAGACCCCCTTTTTGGCTTACAGTATCCGCACAAGGTTCTAAGGCCTATTCATTGGGGGTTTATATTGACAGATTGCTGAAGTCTTTTAACAACATATCACCCATATTCTAAAAGATTCATGGGATTTTTTTTTTAGTATGGATCACTCGGGAAGCTTGGAATGATAGTTTTTATTTTCTCACAATAGATGTGGTAGATCTATTTACTTGTATTCCAAAGGACAAATGTTTAGATCTGTTCAATGATGCATCGAATGAAGCAAAATATTTAGAAAATTCTGATGTTTCTTTTTTAATGGATTTAATGGACTTGGTATTGTCAACCAATTTTATCTTTTTTGAAGGTGAAACGTATAAGCAGTTAAAAGGGGTAGCGATGGGGTTCCCATGTGCCCCATGTTACTCTAATTTAGTTATGTCATCTTGGGAAGTTAAATACTTGTTTCCTTTGAAGTTTTATTCTTTTTATAAGTTATGTACAAGATTTTTAGATATATTTATTATTTGGAATGGTCCTTTAGATGAAATTCAGCAATTTTTAAATTATTTAAAAAACAAACAGCAAATTCAGTATCTGGCATAAACACTTTAATAAAATAAAACAAGGATGAGTGTTTTCGGAACTGGTGTTGCTTCTTCAGATCTAATCCTAATAGAAAAACAAAACATTTATATAGGGACAATCAGAGATCTCAGACTAATTATCGTTTTAAAGCCCTAGATCTCAGGGCTGGCTTTAAGGGGACATTGCCATTCAATCCCTTACCTGTATTAGCAGCAAGAGTATACATCCATGTTATCTCTAGACATTCAATGTATGTTTTAACATCACTACCTCTCTTTGTGAGTCTGCCCAGTTCTAAAAACAAAAATTTAAATGTATGTTCACTTCCCTCACTCAGCACATGCCTAGCCAGGCCATTCCTTGTGTCTTTTTCTATTCATGGCATAAACATGTTCTCTCATACAATCCCTAAAGTGTCTGGTAGTTATACCGACATAGTGGGAGCCACACATGTCACACACTGCCAGGTGTACCAAATTATTGGTATTGCAGTCTGCAGAAACCTTCAATGTAAACAGACATCTGCACAAAGATGTATAAAGGTGTTATCTATCCTAATGTAGCAACAAACCTTACATCCCCCACATACATGGGTCCCATAAGTAGCTCTAATAACATCATTGTTTGAACTATTAACACTGAGGGGTTTATAGCACAAAAGTTTCTTAAAAGACGCATTATTCATGAAGGCAGCCCATGGCTGTCCATCAAGAACCTCCCTATACTGAAATAAGAACTTTCCAGTATTTCCTGATAATGTTACAAATGGAATTGACATTTGTCGAGTAAGTAATGGACATTCTAAGCTGATCACCTACCATGTCCTTCTCACATACATCAGCATCATTTGTACAAAAAAAGGGTCTGGCTCTGTCAGTGGGAAGTGACATCATTCTGTACCAATCCAATATCAAACTATGAGTAACCTCTTTGTTTATATTCATCTGACAGGATATCAAAATGAGTATACATATCACTGTCCCTATTGTGCAACCTCTTTGAATTTTTAAATTGTGTTGATCATACCATCCCATTCTTAAAATTTACTCATTAAAAAAAGAAGGGGGGGGGGTTGAGTACTGTGTTTACAGGAAACCAACTTTTTCTTATGCATACTTGCATTACGACAGTTTCATCCCCTCATTACTACAGAGGTTTAGTGAAAGGACAGTTTATTAGGGTATGACATTAGAATTGCTAGATTTGTTAAAGAGATGGATATTTTGGAGGCAATATTTTTAGAGAAAGCTTATCCCCAACCTTTAGTGAAAAAAATGTTGGATATTAACCCCTGCTTGGGATTGGCTTTCAAAAGGAAGTACAAGTAATAACAGATGGTAATATTGTTAGTAATTCAATTTCTATTGATTAAGGGAAGTTTGAAAGAGCCTTTGTTATTCCCTATAGTAATGACACAGAAAAGGTTAAAGATGTGGTGCAGAAAAAATGGACCATTTTTAGAAGTAATGAATTAGTATATACTTTATTTGGGAAAATCACCTTCTTTTGTTTATAAGGCACTTGTTAACTTTAATGAAATCTTAGACCAGTGGGACAGAATAATAATCCCACACAATCTTCCAGGTTTGGTACTAAGAAGTGTAGTAGGTGTGGGCAATGCCAATATACATTTGAAGAAAAGGAAGTTCAGTTAGAAAATACAATTCATAATAAAATATTCCTTAAACATGGTAATTGTAACCATAATACTTTATTTTATATAGTGAGGTGTAAATCCTCTTCCACATTCTCTATATCAGTAAAACAGAAAGAATGTTCAAAAAAAGAATTTACGAACATTGCTACAACGTACAAAGATGTAATACTAATAGTGCATTATATATACACTTTGTCAATTGTAGTAACTTTTGCCATTTTAGTTTTGGTATTTTGGAACCCATACCCTGAAATCCCAGGGGTGGAAAGTGGGAAACACAAATAGAATATAGGGGGATTTATTGGCAACTTCAGTTGAATGCCATAGTCACCCCAGTATTAATGATATGATTTCAATCATTTCCATTTTGAAACTAAGAGCAGCTAAGTTATGAATGATGAATGAAAGGTCACAGGATGTATAGTTTGTTGTGTGATCTTTTTATTTGTAGATAGAAGGTTAATTTTTAACATAATCAAGTGGTATTTTTTAATAGCTTTTAGGGTTTTTCAAAAATATTTTTATTCAGAAAAAAGCAACCTTTATTCAACACCATTCTAATTCTTAAGTAATGTATTGGATCATTTTATTTTATTTATTAATGTATTGATGAACATTTTTATTGAGTGGAGTTAATTGTTACTTACACCTAAGTATTCCTGACTTGTGACTTTTTTTTTTTTTTATAAAACAGAGTGTAAGCAATCTGAAGGGTGGTGGTCTGATGAAGTCTTGTTTTTTTTTTCAAGGATGAAAATACATGAATGGTGATTGTACTGTCCTTAACTTCTGGTTGATCAACTTTCAACCATTAAAGTTTTTTTTATTAATGGACTTTCCGTTTCTGTGGATTTGTCCTGCGAGGTGACTTTCACTCCGTAGGTGTTCTCTCTGAGTGATTACTGGTTTTCACAGAATCCCTTCACCGTTATTTTACTTTTTTGGTTCTGTTTATAGATAGGCCATATACAGAAGTGTGTGTATAAATTTATATATATATATATATGTATGCCATATACTGAAGTGTCATATACTGAAGTGTGTGTGTGTGTGTGTGTGTGTGTGTGTGTGTGTGTGTGTGTGTGTGTGTGTGTGTGTGTGTGTGTGTGTGTGTGTGTGTGTGTGTGTGTATGTATGTATATATATATACATACATATAAGTCACTTACATTGAGAGCAAGTCTTTCAGAATCAGAAAAAAATTAAACTGAGAGCAACCCTTTTGGAATCTGGCCCAATGTGTTACTTATATTATTAGAGGAAATTTGGCAAGAACATCCGGGGAACTTTCCTTACTATGTTAGAAAGTTGCCATTGAATCTTTTGCATCCACCTGAGCTACCAGCTATGTTAGCAGATGGGACTTTACTTTAGCGTCACATCTGAAGGAAGGTACATTTAGTAGAGTAGCAAGACTGTGGAATCAAAATTAATAACAAACAAAAAGGAGGAGTAATTATGCATTTATGGTGAGAGAAGAAAATTATCCCCTTAAACATTTAGAAATGCAGACTTTTGAGGAAAATTTTGCATTTTCTTGTTGTAACCTCTAATCGAACTCATTATGTAATGTTAAGAAGAGCTGTATTTTAAAATACTACAGTGTGTGTGTGGGAAGAGGGAACTCTATAGAGATGGTGTTGCACTCTGATACACCTATTCCTTAAAATAATGAGGTGAAGTAGCAACACTCAGAGTGAAAAGCAGGAGAAAGGATTTGGTGTAGAACCTGTAAAAGATGCTCAGCATCCAGTTGTAACTGTTAAATGCATTACAATGTCTCCATGATAGAGCAACAGTAACCCAAAACTGTAAGAGATGTCAGTGTAGGAACTGAAGAACTCATAGGAAATTCTGAAGTAAAAGTCATTAGAAGACAGAAGTCTGTACAGAAACTTTAAAGGAGCATTAACACAAACAGGAAAAGGGCAAGTTAGTGAAAACCATCAGAACAAAGTGAGAGTAGCAGGACTATGCAGAGTTCTGAGTCTGTTTCTCCTAGTGCAAAGCAGAGAATGCAGCTGAAGGTGGCCTTTGAGCAGCAGGAATCTGTGAGCCAATTTAAAGGTCAAAATAATGCCAGGTTTTGTTCTGAGAAACTTTTTACAGTGACAGGGTAACATAAGGAAGGAAAAGGAAGTGAGAAGGTGGTATTCACTCAAACTAATGTGAGGAGAGCAACCTAAAAGAAAAGAGAACACACAAAAGAGGCCTGTGGTAACACCCTAGAAAGGTGAATTTTTGTCTAGTAATGCCTTTTATTTGGAAAGACAGAAGAAACTGGAGTCTGAGTATTTTACTGGAAAAACTCAACCAGACTCTGTCACAGATTGCTCTGCAGGAAAGGTTAGATTTGTAGTTGTCCTATCTCATCATCATTCTTTACTGATGGGTTCAGAACCGATCCTCTGTTCCGAGTCGTCCGCTTACTACAGCTCGAGGTCTCAAACCAGTTCATGGCTCCATCCCTATCCCATGATTCAACAGGTCCTACCTCAGATCTTGTTTGCCGCTGAAACAGATCGGAGTCTAAGTCCAGCTCGGGCTAAGTATTACTTCAAAATTAGTATTTGTTGTTCTTGTAGGTTAGCTTATAGTTAAAACATTTTTCTAATAGAGTTAGTTGTTAAATTTTATAGGATAAGTAGTTAATAACTTAGTGTGTTTTTTCCGGAGGAGTTTTTTATATTTTGGCCTCTTATTAATAGTTTGTTCTTAATAGTAATTAGTAGATAGTGTTTGTTGAGAAAATAAGAGCAGAGGACTCTGTATTTGCGAGTGCGTTCTTTCATTATAGTATAGTAGTTTACATTACTCGTTTCAAGTGAAGTTTAACTGATATATATATATATAGCAAGCTTGACCATTCCATTCAAGCTTCCTTGGTGTGTCGCTATACTTTTTCTTAGTGTAGTGTGATTTATAGTTGGTTTGTGGTGCATTCAATCACCCCTTTGACACTTTAATTATTAGTGTGTTTTTTCTGGCCCTTAATATTCCCTTTAGACAGTTGTTGGTTTTCCTTGCATTTCCTAAAAAAGTGTGTGTAAGTTCAGCTCATTTTACTTAGAGAGCTTCTGGGGGTTAATCTTGTTTAAATTAGAGGGACACCTTCCTGTGTGTGTGTGTGTGTGTGTGTGTGTGTGTGTGTGTGTGTGTGCACAATACTGATGTCTAAACCACAGAAAGAAGTTAAGCCTTCGGGCTTCAAGAAATGTCCTAAGTGTGGACAGAAAATGTCTATAACGGTTGGCCACATTGAATGTGTTTATTGTTTAGGGCCTATCCACCTGCAGGAAACTTGTTCGATTTGTCACTCTTTTAGTGCTAGAGTGTTGCAGGATATAAAGAATAAGCTCGTTTTGAAAGGCTTAATTAAAACCTCATTCCATGAGTCGGAAAAGGGTCAAGATGCTACCAAACCTCCTAAAAGACCCTCTACTTCTTCTTCAGGATCATCAAAGTCATCTTCAAAACATGCTAAGATGTCTCCGTCTTCCACTAAAATGGACTCAAGACCTTCAGTTTCAGCTCTATTTGTGTCTGAACCGATAGCTGTCGATATTCGGAGCCGCTCTCCCCGATGTTAAGGTCTTCCATTCTGCAGTCAGTGGCTTCAGCTCCATCTTCTAAGTCTTCCATGAGCCTTTCTGAATTTGATGTGGATTGTGTGGTGCAGAGGCTTCTATAGGACCCAGCTCTAGCCAAATTGTTATCGGAATCGACTTTAAGAAGTTCGGTTCCAACCCTGCCCTCCACACCAACTTTCATTTTTCCTTCGACTCCAGTTCGAGTTTCGGAGCCGGAGCGCTTGGAGCCAGTAGTGTTGGATCCCATGGAGCCGAGACCTGCTCCAGGTCTATCGGCCTACCACTCAGATGACCTTGCAACTGTTGGGGTCTTCTGGGAGCCGACACTCACCGGTCAGGTCCAATATGGGTAGTCGAGTCGAATTCTTTTCGGCACCGACTTTCCCTCTTGGTGCCTCGGCTCAGGTGAGCTCGGCCCCCACCTTAGCCTTGGAGCTGACTCCTGTGTTCCCTAGGGGTCCTTCCGATTCTTCAGACGGACCATGGGAAGGGGGCTTTCGAGGCCATGAGGAGAGCTTTGTCCCCTCGGACATCCCACCTATCGGAACCGGGTGCTTTTACCCCTAGAGCGTCAGTGCTAGCTTCCACTCACACGATTCTTCCCAAACATAGAGATCCAGGGCTTCAGGCTGCCCCAGTGGGTGAGACCCTATCTTCCGAGGCCTGTCTGGAAGGTCCCACCAAAGAGGTTCCTAGGAAGAGAGTTTGCAAGAGGAAGCATGTGGACTCCACTGATGAGTCCATCACATCTGACATGGACCTCGAGGAGTCAGAAGGGTCCCCACGGTTGCCCTCTGAAGGTGTCTTCTTTTTAGACATCCTGGAGATCCTTAGGCAGAGAGGCGACTGGAAGTAAATGAGAAAAAAACACCGTAGCACTGGATGTAACACAGCAGAATAGGCTATATTCTTTGAAAAGTCCAAAAGCAGATAAATACACCAACGGAAGCAGGAAACAGCGTGAATAAAATAAAAACAAATATCAAAGTCACCATATACGCTGTTCCATACGGCAATAAAACGTCTTCACTACAAAAAAGCAAGTTGTATAATCTCCTGTACATTTGTTGAATGTAGGATTCTTACACTATGTAAAAGGATTTTACACTATGCAATAGCATGGTTCATACCACCTTGCTTTATTTAATTGACATGTAGATGTGCGATTTTAGCAAATAGAATATATAAATGATCGTGCATTTTGTTAAATAATACATCCTGCATATGAGATAGTAGGAAAGGTATTATATATATATATTTTATTTTAAATGATTTAAATGCTGTGATGTGTGTATTATATGTGGATATATGTGTATCCACCATGGTCACCATGTGTGTTTTTGTTTTTTTTTTTTTTTTTTTTTTTATTGCCAAGTTGTGAAGCTATACATTTTTTAATCAGTTTTTTTTACTATTTTAAGCATTTTTTTTATGCAAACAGCATAGTTCATAATGTTTATTTTTTTTTTGAATTGACATGTAGATGTTTAATTTAGCAAATAGAACATAATGAAACGTACATTTTGTGTGTGTGTTTACACTGACTTTTGAAATCAATTTTAGCTGATTCTGTAACCAATCAGCATTATGATAAACTCTTTTAAGGAAGCTTGTTTTTATTAGTTTATCTAAGTCTGAAGAAGAAGCCGCAAAGCGCTTACTTTCTACTTTTAAAAAAATTTTATTACAACAACTTTTGAGGGAATATTTTTTGCTTTTTATACTGCTTGTTTTTGTGCTTGGAGTTTATTTATTATATGGTGACTTTGATGATATGGTTGATGATATTTGTTTTATTTTATTCATTTTGTTTTATTTTCCGTTGGTTTATTTATCTGCTTTTGGACTTTCATATTCATTTTTATCGCCAGTGAATCACCGCAGAAAAGTAATCGGCGTCAATAACGCTAATAGCGTCAAGCGTGAATTACCTTCTGATCCCCTAAAGGAGGAAGAGATCACGTTTACAAGCGTCGTTTCAAAACGCGTTTTACTGGAGCAGATTTACGTCACGGATTTTGAAGATAATTTACTTAATGAGGTTTTGCAATTGGAATGAAATGTTGTACCGTAAACGTAATGATGGAAATGATTACTAAAAAATAGAGACAGTGTTTCTAAAGACTTAAGACTGCAAGTTCACTGTATTTTGACTTTTGTCTTAGTGCCTTAGTGCTATTATACTTAGTGAATCTTGAATCTTCAGTAAAATACCTGGTATATGACCTTTTTTCGGGACCTTATATCCGCCTTCACAGCTGATGCTTTCTTCATATGATATAATATGATGATTATCAGATATTATCAGAAAGAAAACTATAACTTTCTGACTACAACTTGATCAAACATTCCATGGTTAAATCTGTTTTAAATCTGAAGACAACTTGTTTATGTCAAGTCATTAAAAAAAGGATGATGTCATGTTATTAAAGATGATTCATAGAAATGTAAGAAAAGAAAAATGTTTTTCTTGAGATGAAATAATTTTGTTTTTTTTTTGTTTTACTTGGATAGATAGACACAGTTTTGTTTTCACAGGTAAAGGGGCTATGAACTCTAGAAACAGTTACAGAAGGATAGAAGGTAAAAAGAAAAAGCAGTAACAAAAAAACTAACTGAAATAGGAACAATAGAAGGAACAACTATAATAATGAGTGAATGAAGAAAGGAACAATAATGATAATAATGATATACATGTAAGTCATAAGAATGAAATAATAAATTATAATACAGTCATGATAATAATGCAACCAGATAATACACACCATGAACTATGTTTAGACAAAGTAGAAGACAAATGTAGTGATGAAGAAATGAAGGGACTAATGATAGGGATATGAGGAATGATAAGATATTGAATGAATGAATGAATTATTAGACCATGAACATAGATAAGACTCCAAAACAATATATAGGAGAATACCTCTAATAAATAATAGCACAGCAGCCCCACTAAATGTTTCAGCCCCACTCCCCCAAAGCAAAAGACCATAGAAACGCACAGCAAAAAAAACTCAATAGTAGGAAACAAAGGGACAAGTTTTAAAAAAAGAAACAGGGAGTTAGTTCAACAAAGTTTAACATGCTCTTAAAGAGTTATCAAAACATGAAACTAATGCTTCTAAATAGAGACCTTAACTTTGTTCCAACTACTAATGGCGACCTGGTAGATATGATTTATGTATGGTCAATTTTACTAGGAATTTATTCACAAGATTGGACTATGGTCAAAGTACTAGTGACATAAGTCAAATGAATTCTGATGGTTGACATTACTCTGAAAATGACATTATTGACTTCAATTGGTATTTGGTCAAAAAAAATTGTGACATTTATGTTTTGGAAATAATAGGCAAACCATAATTTACAGAACTTGACTCCACTTTGAGAAAAATAAGGCTTATAATTTTTTAAGAAGAGATCCTAAATAATTTAAGAAGAGATCCCTCCATCGGGTCTCATTGTTATAATGGACACCACAGACATTAATATAATGGACACCAAGACTTATAAAATGATGTGTTTTTTATGTTAAAATGGACTATGAAAATTTGAAGGATAAAGTATTTGGTATTTATTACACTCTGGATGACCTTTATTATTATTTGCTATGGATTACAGAAATTGTATGATTTCTTCAAGGTTAAAACTCCTATGTTTCTTCAAGTGTCATCTCCTAAAATTCCCCAATAGAGTAGAACACCTAAAATTCACATGAACCCTATGAACCTTCCCATCACAGAACTGACCTATTTATACAAGATATTTGTTGAGAATAAAGATAGAGTTTAATAGTAGAAGTTTGTAAGGTTGAGCAATTTCTGATATAGCGAATATTGAAGATATACCAACAATAGGATAGAATACATTGGATGACCAAACCCTGGATGTGACTATTTTGTTTGACTTTTTTATAATGAAGTTGAGATTAAATTGGTCACTTGTCACAAAGGAATACTGGATTCAATTCATCTAGTCAAAGTCAAAAGGTAGATCTAATAGCATTATTACTGGAAACTATCTTGACTATCCTTTTGCATTTTCTTGAAGATCTGTACCTTCAGAGGATGGCGAGATAGCGGGCCTTTCATGTAATAATATGTATGTATCATAACTGGCTGTAAGATCCAAGTGTCTATTTTCCTAGAAGTGCTTATTTTAAGATGAATATTGTAATGTATGTGTCTTTTGAAGAAAGAACTTTAATGTACTGTCTCTTTTAGTCCTGACTGTTTTTAGATGTTTCTACAGATGAGTCCTCCTTGAAATTCTTGTTCTTTACTTAGACACACATTTCCTTAGGGTAGTGATTTCCAGAAGATCTAGAAGTGGTTTAAACATTTTCCTTTTTTTGAAAAAAGCCATAGATAGGTAGTAAACAAAGCACAGGCGAAGCATACACCATGTTATGTCTTTAGAAATGTTTTATTAGACAATTCAAATAGTATTGAGACTGAATTTAGAAAAATGTTTATTCAGGACAGGATTACAGGGTGTCGAGAGAAATAGAAGAGGTTACAGTATTTCAGACATTAATATACACAATTATTAAAAGATGATCATAAGATGAAGAATACATTAAGACTACTTTATGGATCAAACATTATGAATGCAGAATAGGCAGCAACTCATGGTCTAATTGAATGCACAGACTACATCAAGTGTTAGCATGTTAGAATAGTAAAAGGGAATAACAAGAAACACTAGGAACTTTTACATGGAGACAAAGAAAGACATACACTATAGGAGAAAAAACACTACACAACATCACCCTAATCCAGAATTGAAGATGTAAACAACATCACCTTAGAATAAAATGTTAATTATATACTAATCACCCTAGATATAGAGTCTTTTGCATAGAAAAGACTAATCAGTTCAAAGACATTAACACAGACACAGCATTTACACAAAGTTAGCAGGCAATGTTTTAACTTTAATCTACACACGTTATGTGACAGTTACTACTGTCTACACACTTGTCTGTAATTCAAACATACTTTCCCAATATAACGACATTGTCTACCTAGTTTAATGTAATTCTTGTCTACATTATTATATTATTAGCTAATAAGGCACATTGAATGCAGATTATAAGGGAACATTGCTATCAGATTAGATTAGGAGTTTAGCTTTTATCAGATTCTTGAATGTGTAAAAATTTTTTAATAGACCTTTATAATCTTATATTTGTTTAGCTCAACCAGGGATATATTCATTAGAGGAGCTTTGTGAGGTACCTGGTCTCCAAGTCAAAATTAAAATTAGACTCAAAAGAGGATAAACATGAACACAAACCATGAACAAATAAAGGTCCAATTATAACCCGTTCCATGTTAGAGGTAATCTATAAGTAGATGCATATTCTCTAATTTATATATTATTATTTATGTATAGAATATTTATAGTCTTATATAGATGAATAATCTTTATAACGGTATTATATTTATATGTATTATATTATACACCTACATATAAGATTTAATGAAATTGATGATACTATATTTCATTAGTCAAGTATAAATATCATTAGATAGCGTAGGCTGTGATATTTATTAGGATTGTAATAGTATATGATTTTTGTGAGGATCATCATGTGAAGTTTTTATGTTTATATTTTATGAGTTTTTATGTTGCTGTATATGAATCTTGAATGTGAGTTGATGATGTTCATGTTTTATGTTTATATATTTTATTACAGTTATAGAATACTTGCATTTTGTTGAATGTATGTGATGACTACTAGATGTTTTTTATTTGGATATATGATAATGTTGCATTTTGTTAAATAATAATAATACGATTTTGATATAGATGGAGATTTAGTATATAGAATATTTAAATGATTATAAAATTTGTTAAATAATACAGTGTGTAGATTAAGGGTATATGTGGATTATATATATATATTTTATTGCTCAATTTTTAGTTGTTTGTTTTATTTTCATATTTTATGTGGTGTAGCTGTACATTTATGTTGTTTGTTTTATTATTTTGTGTTTTTGCATTTTTTGTTTACAATGCACAAACAATTTATTTACATTATTTGAAGTTTATTTTTTTCAATTTGTTTTTAGCCAAAATGCTATGCAAATAAATAGTCGTATGAACATTTGTGTGTGTTGTTTTTAGCAAATAGAAACATTTAAAATGATGCCTATATTTGCATTTGTAACATTTATGTTTGTAACTTTAAATGTTTGTTTTTCTAAGTTTAATCAGCTTTGTCAGTGACTGGCTTACTTTAGCAGCTTAAAAAGGCTTCTTTTTTACAGTTTATTATCTGGAATTGTTTAAAGTTATTTTAAAGAAAATACTTAGCTAAGTAAATAAAAATAAAATGCTTTATACCACAACAGCATTTGACAGGCTATATTCTTTGTTTATAGGTGACTGGAAGTCCCTTTCCCCTTTAGAGGAGGAGTCCATGTACCTGACAGCCTTTGGATTTCAACCTTCAGCTACCTGGGTGACTCCGCCTTTCGATGAGTTAATGAATTTGATTTGTCGGGATGCATGGGAGTCTCCAGATTCAGTGGAACCGGTCCTTAGGAAGCCTAACAACTTTATTATGGCCCCAGAAGACAAAACCTTTTTGGCAAAAGGAGTACTTGTTGATGCCATGGTGGTGGCGGCGGCAGCCACCAAAAAGGAACTGTCAGACACTTCCTCCACTCTTCATCCCCGAACAAAGAGTCCAGGTTGATGGACAGGTACGGAAAGCACATGTTTTCTTCAGTGGCCTTTACCCTTAGGTCGCTGAATTATCTTATGCATTTCACAAGACTTCAAAGAGATCTCCTTAAAGAGCTTGGAGATACTCTACAGGGTACTGTAGCTGCAGGAGTCTCAAAGTGTCTTCACAGCTTGCTACCCCAAATTCTGTGGTGAATTAGTCCATGAGGCTGACATCTTACACAGCAGATGGGGCGAGTAGGTCAGCGGATTCCGGAATAGCCCTACGGAGACATTCCTGGATGCGCTTGTGCAATTTTGCGGAGATCTTTAAGTCATTCTTTACTAATACCCCCTTTGATGGCTTATCCCTGTTCAGTTACCCGGTGTGAACAGGAAGGGAAGACTTTATCTGCCGTAGGGATCCTCTAGGCCCTATCCCAAGGGCCAGAAAGGGGGAAAAATGTGGTTCCGTAAGTCCCACAGAGTCTTTCTGGACACAGGGTGAACATTCCTCCAGGGGCAGAGGAGGCGGTAATAATGGAAGACGCCATCCTCACGGCAGAGGGGGTCTGCAGAACCAGGGTGTCGAGAATCTTTTTTTTGCTAGGCCCTTTCAGCGCTCCTGAAAGGAGGCCCGTCTGCCCTTCTCTGGAGATAGTCGGAGATCGACTATCATTGTACCCACAGGCCTGGCTACAAATAAAAGACAAGTGGGTACACACAATAATATCCAGAGATTATTCCATTCCCTTTGTGTCAAACCCTCCCGTTCAAAAATTGCTTCAAAAAAGAGTCATCCAGTCAGTCCCCACAGACCAGATAGGATCCGGAACTTATTCAAGGTTCTTTTTAGGGCCAAAAAAGACAGGTGACTGGAGACCCATTCTGGATCTCGGCAAACTCAACAAATCTATAAAAAAGACGAAGTTCCGGATGGTCACGTTACAGTCAATACTTTCCTTTCTAGGGAAAGACAATTGGATGTGCTCTGTACACCTCCAGGATGCGTACTACCACATCAAAATGGACAGGACATCCAGGAGTCATCTGCACTTTCATCTGGGAGCCAGTCATTTCCAATTTCGAATTCTGCCCTTTGGACTCACTTCAGCCCCCAGAGTGTTTACCAAATGCATGGCAGTAGTCACAGCTCACCTGAGGCATCTAGGATTCCGAGTGTTTCCATACCTGGACGACTGGCTCCCAACTGCCACCACTGAGCATCTGCTTATACAGGCGAGAGACACTACATTAAATCTTTGTGCCTGGTTAGGGATTTCAATCAACTACGAAAAATCTGCCTTATTGCCTTCAAGACATATTGTCTTCATAGGTGCAGAGCTAAACACAACAAACATGTGTCTCAAATTACCAGTAGACAGAATTCATTCTCTCCGGCAACAGATTCTGGTCCTTCTCTACAAATCGAGGTCAACAGCGAGAACAGTCATGAAGGTACTGGGTACAATGGCAGTGGCAGTAATTGCAGTTCCACTTGCAAGACTACATATGAGGATACTACAGTGAATGCTGTTTTCACAATGGTCCATGCAAAACCTTCCTCTATTACACCCAATAATTCTGATGGGAGCTTGCAAGAGAGATCTTCAATGCTGGCTTTATTCTGACCAGGTGACGATGGGCCAACCCATCCATCCCCCTTCCCCGATGGCCACGGTGACCACAAATGCTGCCCAGATAGGGTGGGCGGGGCATTATCAGGGAAGAACAGCCCAAGGTACATGGCAGGATTTTGAGGCGCACTTGCATATCAATTTACTACAGATGAGAGCAGTGCTTTTGGCATTGCAGGCATTTCAAGACTCTCTTCCGACAGGTACTATTGCAATACAGACAGACAACATGTCTGTAGTATGGTACATAAACAGACAAGTAGGAACCAGGTCTTACCCCCTATGTTGAGAGGCCCTGAGAGTATGGCAGTGGGCTACGTCCTCCCAATGGTTTTTGATAGCAATGCACATCCCAGGGAAAACCAACGTGATAGCCGACAGACTAAGCAGGGCCATTCTCATGCTGCATGAGTGGTTTCTGAAAAAAGAGGTGGCGGAAAGGATTTTCAGCAGATGGGGCCAGCCTTGCTGCAACCTTTTTGCTTCAGCCACGAGCGCAAAATGCAGCAGCTACTTTGCCCTTCTTCCCCCTCCAGGAGAACTCCCCAGGGACGCACTGGTACACGATGGGCCTCCGGGACTTCTTTATGCATTCCCGCCTGTTCCCTTAATTCCCAAGCTCCTCCACAAAGCCAGCAAATTGGGCAGGACCTTAATCATGATAGCTCCTTACTGGCCTCGTCAGATTTGGTTCCCCTTTCTGAAGCCTCATCTAGTGGAAGACCCATGGATTCTGGACCCAGTTCCAGATCTCCTGACACATTCATCGGGACCCAGTTCCAGATCTCCTGACACATTCATTGGGGAGTCTTCATCCATCGCTTCAAACCCTAAAGTTGACAGCATGGCTGCTCCGGATCCCAATATAGCTAGGCTACATAGTCTTCCTCCAGAAGTACAGCACATCTTGATTTCTTCCCACAAGATGTCCACTAGGAAACTTTATCAAAGTAAATGGAAGAGATTTTCTATATGGCTGCTAACAAATCAGTTGATCCATATTCCGCACCATTGGCATGTATTTTGGAATTTCTGACCAAACCTTTTCAAGAAGGAGCAGCTGCAGCAACGATCAAGGTACAAATGGCAGCTATCTAGAACTATCAGGGCATAACGGAGTTAACATCATGTCTCACAAACTTTCAAAAGCATTCTTAAGGGGCACTAAATTACTGATGCCACCTATTAGACCACATCTTCCACCTTGGGATTTGTCCTTTGTACTGTCTCGGATAATTCTTCCTCCATTTGAGCCAGCTTCATCCTGTGATCTGAAGTATTTATCCTGGAAAACTGTATTCCTCATAGCTATAACATCAGCCAGAAGAGTTTCTGAACTGCAAGCCTTGACAATAAAGCAGCCATATCTAATTTTTCATGTGGGTAGGGTATCACTACGTACTAACCCTTCTATCTGAAGTTGTTAATCTTCTTCCATTTCATCAGTGATGAGTTTGGTTCCAAGCCCTCAGAACCGAGTCGGCCTTATACCACGCTTGCGTGCACCAAAAACTCTCGGGCTAAGCTGCTACCCACGGTGCCCTTTGCTCAGTTACCTCCGATCTCGTTTGCCGCACAGCCATATGGCAGCATTTCACCGAGCTCTCCAGCCAAGTGCTTTTTTCTGATATATTTACAAGTTTTGTAAAAGTTTTTCCCTCTTTATAATAGGTTCATATCTGTTGTTGATATCTATATTGTTGCAGCTCTACCCACAGGTATTTCTTTCTTACCATTGTTGGTATTTTCTTGGTATTTTCTAACTTTCTACCCTTGTGGTATCTTGTTACCATTGTTGGTATTTCCTTTCTCTCTTCTTCATTTCCTCTCTTTCCTCACTCTTTCCCTTTTTGCATGAGAGTGTGTTCTGGGATGTCTGAAAAGAAGGGAACTACGGGGTTTAAACACTGCTCTTCTTGCAGTGGTAAACTACCGAATAGTGACCTCCATGAACTGTGTGTGTGTGTACTGTTTGGGGGTTCTGCATTTCTCAGTGAAACCCCCGTGTGATATTTGTGCTAGTTTCAGTCAGCAGACGCTGAATGAACATCGTAACAAACTGATTTTAAAGGGCCTACTTGCTTCACCTTTTTCAGAGACAATTTCTCTGATGGAGGTCTCATCCCCTCCTTCTATGGACAAGAAATGTCCTTGCTCGGATCCCTCTTCACCAGCCGGTGACAGAGGTAAAAGTCACAAGCACAAGGCCCATAAGTCCTCATTTGAACACCGTTCTGCCTCCTCGGTGCCGACTACTACATCGTCTCAGAGCTCGGCTACATTGAAGCTTACCGAGGTCGCCTCGTCGGCGCCTACCCCGGCACCGACGACTACGGCACCGTCTACTGCCTCGGTACCGACCAGCTTATCGATTTCTCTCTCGGCAGTGACATCGTCCATTTCTGGTCCAATTACCTCGGAACCGTTTTTGTCATCCACCCCTGTTGTAAGTTCGGCTCCGAGCCTGTTCACGGCTCTAACCATACCGTTGTTACCAGTAGCAAAATTGGAATCGTCGGTGCCGTTCTGTGATGCACCACGGACCCGATACTCGTCTACTGTGGACCCATTTCCCGGACAAGCCTGCAGCCCCTTTTTGGACCGACCTGATTCCCCCTCAGGGGCATCGGTGAGATCCACCAGGAGCCTTTCCGAATTGGATGTGGTGTGTCTTTTTGACCAGCTGCTGACCGCCAGGGGAATTTCAAATCTGCCTAGACCCTATACCACTCCAGGCTTTGGGTCTATTTCTCCAGCAACCCCTACTTACTTTCCTCCCTTGGATCCCTCGGTTCCAAGGCTCATTTATCCAACTTTTACTAGAGGACTCCTGTACTCGGCACCGACAACGACACTGTCTGAGGCCCCAAGACCCCTTTGGGTGTCGGTTCCGTCAGAACCCACCCTTCCTCAATCTCATGCTTGGGGGCAGTGGAACCTCCGGTCCCGGTCTCAGTTCTGACAGTATTGTCGGTCCCGACTTCAGATCCGAGAGAGACTACTGCTCCGAGTCTGCTTAAGTCCCCGGGGGTGGACCGTCTGGAGCGGGGTGTGACCCTGGTTCCGATTTTGTCTTCTTCGGTTCCGGGCTCCCACTCCTCTTCGGGCGGACCCGCTTTCTGGGTGATGGAGAGGGCGATTGCTGCTAGCAATCCTCCCTTGTTGGTTATTCCCCAGTTCCTTCTGAGCCACAGCTGTCAAAGGCAACCCCCAGGACTCCGAGAGCACAAGGCCCAGGAAACCCCTGTCCAGGGCATTTTCCTTTCTGAGTCTTCTTCGGATGCTCCCACTGAAGAACCCCATCGGAAACGGGTGTGTAAGAGGAAACACATGGACTCCCCAGAGGAGTCTCTCATGGAAGATACGGACTACGATGATGAGGAAGGGTCCCCACGGTCACCCCCTGATGATGTCTCCTTCGGAGACATCATGGAAATCCTGAAACAGAGGGGTGACTGGAAGTCCTCCAACCCTTCCTTGGAAGAATCCGTATTCCTGCAGGCCTTTCGCTCTTGGCCCTCTACTTCTTGGGTGACCCCTCCCCCCCGCCGATGAGTTGGTTAAACTCATAGTGGTACGGGCTTGGAAGAACCCTGACTCCATTGAGGCCATCCCCAGGAGATCAGACAAAGTGCTCTCCCCTCCAGAGGATCAACCCCATTGGACTAGAGGTTTGCCAGTGGATGCTATGGTGGTGGCAGCAGCCACAAAAAGGACCTTGCAGAAGAGAGTCCTGCTGTTCACCCACCCAACAGAGAGTCCTGGGCAGTGGACAGGTTAGGGAAGCGAGTCTTTGTGTCAGCGACCTTCGCAGTTAGGTCTCTGAACTTTCTGGCACATTTTTCGAGGCTCCAGAGAGATCTTATCTCCGAACTCTCTGGAACCCTCATGGGCCAAGTATCTGATGGAGCACGAGATAAAGTTGTTTCCCAACTTGACACCCTAGAATCAATATCTAATTCATCCATGAGGTTGCTGTCACGTAACCGAAGGAGCAGCTAGAGCTGCAGGTGCAGGCATAGTCATGAGATGCCACACCTGGATGCGCATTTGCGACCTTGCGGACTCCTTCAAGTCTTCCTTTCTAAATGCCCCTATCGACCCATCTGCTCTGTTTGGTGCCAAGGTCAAGGCTATATTAGCTAGTTGCGAGCAAGATGGAAAGACCTTGTCTGCCATTGGCCTATGCTTTTCCAAACCTCAGCGTTCCTTCTCCAGGAATCAGCGGAGTGGAAAGATGTGGCACAAGAAGTCTCAAGGTCCTTTCCGAGACGTACGTGGTGAAGACTCCTCCAGAGGCAGAGGGGGTTCCAATAATGGAAGATGTCCCTTTAGGGGCAGAGGAGGTCCCTGGAACCAGGGCTCCAGAGATTCCTTCTCGGGTAGACCATATCACCGCTCCTGAAGCACTGCCCGTTTGCTTTCCTCTGGAAGCAGTCGGGGCGCATTTTTCTCTGCACCAGGCTGCCTGGCTCTCCCTTACGAATGATCAGTGGGTGCAGAGAATCATTACCAGAGGCTACCATATTCCTCTAATAACTTATCCAAGACCTCCGAAATCCCTTCCCGATGTTCCACCCAGTCAAAGGGAGGAGACAGCTTCCGAAATATGAAAGCTATGTCAAAAACGAGCCATCCAACAGGTCCCCCCAGATCATTGCGGATCAGGTTTCTACTCAACATTCTTTTTGGTGCCAAAGAAAACAGGGGACTGGAGGCCCATTCTGGATCTAAACTAAACAAATCAGTAGTTAAGTTCCGCGTGGTCATGATTCAATCCATCCTCCCCTTTCTGCGGGAGGGTGTGTGGATGTGCTCATTAGATCTCCGGGATGCGTATTACCATATCAAGATCGACAAGCGCTCTAGGAGCCTCCTTCGCTTCCGGTTGGGAGCCGGTCACTACCATTTCAGAGCCCTGCCTTTCGGTCTCTTGATGGCCCCCCAGAGTGTTCACGAAATGCGTTGCAGTGGTAACAGCTCATCTGAGACTTCAGGGATTCCAGGTGTTTCCATACCTACACGATTGGCTCCTCTCTGCCCCCACCAAGTGTCTTCTGGTCAGGGCCCTCCGCTACACACTGGCTCTAGCGGAGTCATTAGGCATCACCATACATTGGGAGAAATCAAACCTTCAACCATCACAACAACTGGAATTCATAGGGGCAATATTCAGCATCCAGTCAAGCCTAATCTCACTTCATATACACAGGCTTCAGAGACTAAGGGCAAAAGTTCAGGTGATACTCTGTTGAAGCAAGGTGTCTGCAAGGGAAGTCCTGCAAACCTTGGGATCTATGGCTGCAGCCATCCCCATAGTTCCCTTAGCCAGACTACACATGCGATTACTACAATGGCACCTTCAGGCCCAGTGGATACCCAGTCTTCACCCCCTGAGCTCACAGATTCTCATCACCAACATTTGCAAACAAGATCTCCTCTGGTGAATGAGTACAGACAAAACTCTTTGGTGTCACCCCTTCCAGGTTCCACAGCCCAGTGTCACGGTGACCACGGATGCTCCCTGATGGGGTGGGGGGTGGGGGGCACTTCCAGGGAAAGTCAGTCCAAGGCATATGGTCTGATGTAGAGGTCAATTTGCATATCAGTGTCCTGGAGTTAAGAGCGGTGCTATTAGCGTTGCAAGCTTTTCACCCGCTCCTTCACTCCGGAACAATTGCTGTCCAGTCGGACAACATGTCCGTGGTCTGGTACATAAACAAACAGAGAGGGACCAAACTGAATAAATCACGAAACACAAACCCAGTAAAATATAAACAACACAAGAGCAGGTCTTTCTGATGAATTTGCTGATATTCAAAACTTTACTTAAAGCACTTTTCATTTGCACTAAAGCAAACTTCTTCAGAAGTGAATACAATTAAATCTGACTCAATTTAAACACAAATACGGTAACGTAATTAATACCCCACCCATGCAGCAACAATGTAGCTTAAAGCTGTAAGCAATTTAAAAAGTGTGCTACAACGTTAAAAACTGTAGTAGCAATCAGTAACGCATTAATACCCCAGTATAGAGGGACCAAATCTTACCCCCTATGTTGCGAAGCCATGAGAATCCGGCAGTGGGCGATAGCTTCCAACCACTTTCTGATCGCAACTCATATCCCAGGGAGCTCCAACGTGATTGCAGACAGACTGAGCAGAAGCATCCTTCATCCTCACATGTGGTCTCTCAACCCGAATGTGGCGGCGGAAATTTTCAACCGTCTGGGCCAGCCATGCTGCAACCTTTTTGCCTCCCCTTCAAACACAAAATGCAGCAGCTACTTTGCCCCCTTCCCCCTCTCAGGGACTCACCGAGAGATGCTTTAATCCACGATTGGCCCACGGGTCTCCTTTA